>NC_089827.1:76296326-76613271 GCF_035046505.1 Tiliqua scincoides | reverse complement strand
GAGGACCCCGAAGGATTACAATCATGCAGGTTTTATAGGGAAAAATAACATACAGGCAGACACCTAAAACAACATTTGGCATGTTATCAGTACAGGATGTTGATCTGAGGATGGCAATTCAATACACATCGGCAGTTTGTTTACAGAGATATCCGTTAGAGGGGGTCTGGCACTCTGACTCATCCCTTTTACCCTAACCTTTTTATCCTCGTTTGTTGATTGCCCTTGTCTAGGACCTTTCTGTTCACCCTTGGAGGCGTAACTGGTTCTCTGAGAGGGATAGCTTTTTGGTCAGGGAAGAGCCTTATGGGTGAACTGGGCATCTTGGGATATTTCCATATTGTGAGCTGGGCACATTGTTATCAGTTTTCCCCCCTGAAAACAGAAAGGAGAAAGGGGGACAGAAAAGAGGTGGAATTTTAGCAAATTAGTGAAAGTTAAGGTATGAATGGAGGGAATTTCCTTAATTACCCAGGATGCAGGTAAACTGGGCCAGCAGTGTCAGCTAAAATGCATATTAGCTCCTTGGTGCCAGAGCCTGTCTAGCAACTTTCAAGTGAAGTTTACCTAAGTTAATGCTAAATACAGGTATAATCCAGAGTTTTGGTACAAAATACAGAAGTTACTGGAATTACATTCAGGAAAACAAACACAAACTGAAGATAAAATGGAAAATAATAGAATGAATAGGAAATAAAAATGCTACACTAAAACAACTTCATCCAAAGAAATCATGCATGCTCATAACAGCTCATTATTCATCGGCCGTGAGTCCCCTCAGCAGGTCCAACTCCAACATATTCTTCAGCATCAGGTGAGCAAGGTGTTCTTCATCTTCCAGCAGCTGTCTTCTAGGTGACGTAGTGTATAGCCAGTGACCTGACAAGCTTGTACCTCCCATGTTGAATCTCCATCTGTTTATCTGGGGGCATGTGGCGAGGGACCGGTGTAACCTCTATCTTGCCATCTCTTTCTTCGGTGAGTGCACACAGGTTGAGGAAAAGAGGTCTGGTAGCCTTCGCAGCCAAGTTGCCTCCACCATTTGTCTCAGTTCAGAGGAGCACAGGCAGGAGCCGTATTTAGGTCTGAACCAGCATTGGTTGGAAGTTAGGTCCATGTAGCTCTGGACTTGCTTGAGCTTGTCCAGTGGATGTGTTGGTTGGAGTTAGCTGCACTGACCCTGCTTTGGGAGCTCACTGCAGATGATAATGGTAAAGCCCTCATGATTTCTGAGTATAAAGCAGAAAAGAAAAGTTAGCAAAGCAAAACACATACTCAAGGGGTCAATGTGGTTTCTTAAGCAGTGTATTTCAGGGTACACTTTCTCTGCGTTGGAACACATTCGAGACATCTCAAAAGGAGATATTGGAAATAGAAAAAGTACAAAAGAGAGCAACTAAGGTGATTGCTGGGCTGGGGCACCTCCCCTATGAGGAAAGGCCACAGCGCCTGAGCTCCCTTAGCCCAGAAAAGAGACACCTGAGGGGGAACATGATTGAGACATAGAAAATCATGCATGGGGAGAACACAGTGGACAGAGAGATGCTCTCCGTGCACTCTCACATAACACCAAAACCAGGGGACATTCACTCAAAATTGAGTGTGGGGAGAGATGAGTTAGGACAGACAAAAGAAAATATTTGTTCACTCCGTGTGTGATAGGTCTGTGGAACTCCTTGCCACAGGATGTGATGGCGGCATCTGGCCTGGATGCCTTCAAAAGGGGATTGGACAAGTCTCTGGAGGAAAAATCCACCACTGGCCACAAGTGATCATGTGTATGTGCACCCCCCTGATTCTAGAAATGGGCTATGTCAGATGCAAGGGAGGGCACCAGGGTGCAGGTCTCTTGTGCCCCTACATTCAAACAGTTAAACACAACTAGCATAACTATTAGCACTTGGAATAAATTAAAGGTTAAAGTTATTTTTGACCCTTGTTACCAAAACTTTTTAGTGAACTTGATCTTAGATGTTCAGGTCCTTTCTTTGTTTTCTCACCCTCCTTTGCCTAGACACTCTTGTTGATATCAAACGTTCAGATACTGCACATACTTCAGACTCTTTTAGCTGCTTTGGTCTCAAACAAAGATAAGATGCAACAATTTACTAAACATAGGAAACTTAAAACATTGTGAGAATAGCAGTTCAGGGAGTGCAATATTGGAATAGCAGCAATTTGCTAGCTTTAAACCTGCACACAGACATTGATTTACGACAATAAACAACAATAATACATATTGTGACTTCTGCCAAAACACCATGAAGGCACTCTGTACATGTATGGTTCTTCTGGAGAAGGTGACAGGCCAAGCTTTGTCTCATAGCCTATTACTGTAGGAGTCCTCTTTAGATTTGAGAAAATACAATCAATTGTTTTGAGAGAGATATGTCAGTTGCTTGGCTATGTCTGGTACTCCGAGTCAGTTTCTCTTAGCTCAAAGTTCCTTTGATCAGACCACATGGCCCTTAATTCTATTTTCCCTCTCTCTCTTTTTCTTGGACTGTTCAACCTTAAAGGGCTGGTGTTGTTACAGAACTCTGTACGTGGCCTGCTTGTTGGTTGGTTTGCTGTAGGAACTAGAGAAGAGGTAATAACAGTACAGAAATACAAATACAGTAGCAGAAAGACACTGTGCTGACTTTGCTTACATTCTTGTTGAGCACAGAAAGTTAGGTGTTTTAACACATTCTCCACAGAGAAAGTAAACACAGAGAAGGTTGTCCAGGGCTACCTCTGATTGAGTGCAATTTCTTATCATTAAGACAGAGGAAAACTGGAACACATCATGAACTTTACATACTACAGTCAGCCAAATCTGACCTTTTTTTTTTTTTCTTTTCTTATTCTTTTCTTATTCAGAACTCTTTTGATTCCCTGGGGGCTGGAGAGAACTTGGGTTTTTCCTTCAAGGAGGACACAAGTTGGTCCTGCAAATACTTGCACAGTTCATTCCTCTTCTATTTTTTCTCTCTTCCCCCCCTTTTTTTTTTCTTAACATATAAGTAGAATTAAGAGAATGCAAAATTTTAATTTCACCACAATACTTTTTACAATGGGGTGAAAGCTTAACATTAAGACATTATTTGCTGAGGGACTGTAACCCTTGAAAATATCCATCATCGATGGAACAAAACATTTTGTCCAATTATCTTAGGGTTATTCTTCATGTTTCCTCCCTCTTGGATGGGGGGGGGGTTTGTGTGAAAATAAAGCACATTTGATAAGAGTACTCTTACATGTTTAAAAACAGAAAAAAAAGGAACCATGGTACCAAAAATGGTAATGAGCTCAATATACAAAAATAATAAAAAATTGTTGCAACGAATATCAGGCCTATTACAGAAAGGAAGTCATGTGGACTTAAGATAGACTTCACTATAAGTAGAAAAAAACAAGAACAAAGACAGACAAAGCACTTCTTTCATACCACACACACACATCCAACAAACATATAGAACATTTTAGTATTTATATGTCTATAAGCGGAGAACATAAGTAGAATTAAAAGAATTTGTCATGACAATCTTTCCATTAGAAAAAGAAATACTTCATTAGTATTAAACCAAACTGAACTATATACAGATATAGGCATCAGGGCTTAGTTTCTGTAAAGGAAATGAGATTAAATGTAAATTTGTCCTCTGGAGGGCAAATGCTGTTTCCTTTGTCTTTACTTGTTGCTGAAACAAAAAAGGGTTAAAACAAAAGATAGCCATTGCAAAGTTAGGCATTTAGAGGCTTTTTCCTTGTTCCCTAGGAACAATGCTTCTTAGTTGCTGGAACACACACACACACACAAAAAAAAGGGTTAAAACAAAAGATTGCTACTAGTTTGCACTCTGTGCATGCCTTGAGGCACAAAGGCTAGGAGGGTTTCTCCAGCTTTCCTTTCTCTTGGAGGGGGGGAAACAGAAAGCACAGACTTCCTGCATTTCATACCTGTGAAATCCAAAAGTTATTAAGAATGATTAAAGGTTGTATTTAAAGAGAAACACACTTTTGACAACTGTCTAGGTTGGTTGCAGCTGCAATTAGTCTTTTTTAGTTACCTAAATAGGTAGGAAGCAAATCATGGTTATTATTGTAGCTGGAAACTATACTTTAGGGTCTCTCTAAATCATTCTGAGCATTTTTAGCTTGTATTCTGACCCCTAGGGTCTCACTGACTCAGTTTTGCTGATCTATATAATGGGCACCTATATTGTCTTGCAGGCTGTGTTTCTTAAGCAAACATGCAGTGCAGTTTGTTCTTACGTAAGTGCATTAAAAAACACTAAGTTCAAATGAGCCTGATCCTGAGCACCCATGAACAAAACAGCGAATTGTATCTTGTCTCTCAGACAAGGGAAGACATAACACATCATATGAAATTGCCAAGCAGATAAAAGGGAGGGATGTCAGGAACACTGAGGGGAAGGGGCAGGCAAGCAGAACACTGAGTACTTTGGAGGAGAGAAGGGAGGGGGCCTTGTTGAAACTCAGGAAAGATTCAGTGTCTAATGCCTTCCTGAAACTAAAGAGACCTGGTTAACAACATATGGAAATTACCTTTTGCTGAAAGGTACTGAGCTGGTCAGTAATGTGCCCATTCAGAAGGGTGGGGTTTCCCCTTCCCAGAGACTCAAAGTTATCCAATATGCATTTCAAAGGGTTTCTTCCTTCAGGCCCAGGTTCTGAGTGCCTCATCTTAATTGTCACAGGGGCTGGCCTCCTGCCTGGGAGCCTCCTGCCTGGGGTCTCAACTGGACCGACTGCCCAAAACAGTGACTCACTCATGGCCAATCCTTCAAAACCTTGGGGTTTGCTGCCTTGACACACACACACACACACTCATATTCTCATTCGTATCTCAGTCACACAACACTCAGTCAGGCAGAGAACCACGTGGCCTTGCTCTGAAGCCACGGAGATGGGCAAACACACACAACACAGCAAAATGTACAGTAATACAAACACAATCACCCTCCCCACTGAGGTTTCCCACTAAAACCTCCCTTCAAACTTCAGGATCCCCACCCTGGGAACCCACAGAGAATTCTCACATAAGCGCGCTGTACCTTCCCGCGGGTGAAGTTCCGTTCTCCTGGGCTCTTTCTTGCGCAGAAGGAGACAGTCAGATTCAGAGACAACCCAGCGCCAGGACACACACAAGGGGTGCGGGAGCCGACTCATTTTATCTTCTGGCGGTGCGCTGTCCCCTACAGTGACTTCGTCTCGATCCTTGCAGAGCCTTGCCTTCCAATCCCAGTCACGGCACCATAAACTGACCCCGAATGAACACACACACGCGGTTCTTTGGATTTTGGAGAGGCAATCAAACAGGTGACAGGAGAATTCAAAGAACTTCTTAACGTTTACTGTTTGCAAACGGGACCTCCACACACTTGGAGGACCCCGAAGGATTACAATCATGCAGGTTTTATAGGGAAAAATAACATACAGGCAGACACCTAAAACAACATTTGGCATGTTATCAGTACAGGATGTTGATCTGAGGATGGCAATTCAATACACATCGGCAGTTTGTTTACAGAGATATCCGTTAGAGGGGGTCTGGCACTCTGACTCATCCCTTTTACCCTAACCTTTTTATCCTCGTTTGTTGATTGCCCTTGTCTAGGACCTTTCTGTTCACCCTTGGAGGCGTAACTGGTTCTCTGAGAGGGATAGCTTTTTGGTCAGGGAAGAGCCTTATGGGTGAACTGGGCATCTTGGGATATTTCCATATTGTGAGCTGGGCACATTGTTATCAAGTGAAGATGTGAGAGCTAGTGATCTAACTGCCCACCCTGAGGCTACTGCTCTGGTAGATCCCATTGTTGAGGAATGCCACCTCTTCCACCAGAAAAAATAGGAATCTACCTTACCTATAGTAAGCCTGATTGAGGCTGGGGGATTCAGCCCCCATATTTCAGGGTATCACTCCTTCTATGGGAAAAAACATAGATGCAAGGCAGTAGGGTTTCCTACGACCTCTTTCCCAAATTCAAACCCTTCTGTTTATGGGGCAATATACCTGTTTCTGTGCAAAGCAGTTTTCCAAACAGTTTAAAATTGTGATGCAAGTTTGCAACCAGTCATCGTGTATGAAGTTCCTGTCACATCTCAGCAAGTAGTGGGGACTGGATCCCAGTGTTTGTGGAGCTCTGCCTGCCTTTTCGTTGGCCCTGCCTCCAGCAGCAGCAAGGGACAGTCCCATTGGTGAGGAATGCCTTCTGCATCCACCAGGAACAAGACTTACCTGAGGTAAGGCAAATTCCTATTTTCCTGCCCACTTGGTGATTTCTAAGTGCTGGGAGGGCAGGGAGATGTGATCTGGGGCCTAAGTATCTTTTCCTTTCTCCCTCCAGCAGCACTGGACAAAGGCTGAAAACTAGAGAGATAGGTTGGAGGCTCATCAGTTCACTGCCCCTCCAACTTTGCTACTCCAGCCCAACTGTGAAATGGAAGAAAGTTTTAACTGTTTTTAGAAGCATACAATACTGTTGTAAAGTAAAATGCTATTGTCTGTACTTCCAAAAAAATGAAAGCTAAAAAAGGAAGAATAAGAAACTCTCCTGATAAAAGATGGCACTATTTTCTAAAAATGAATATGCAAGGTATAATTTGATGTTAAGCAATAAACATATGTGTAGGTACCCAGCACTTTGTCTCTTATGATATGAATGTGATATATAAACCTAAGGAAAGAGCCACTTGCCTATAGATTGTATAGATACATCTATGATGCTCATTTATTCCATTTAATTCTAGAGCTGGAAGGTTGTTATTATAACTTCTAAAAATGTGGAAAAAAATTTGAATCTCTTTTCCCAGAAGTTGTCAGGGTTGGTGATAGTATGGAATCTCCATTATTCTCTCCTTCCTTTTTTTTTCCCCCCCTAACAGCAGATTTAGCTGAGATGAAGTTCACTTTTCTTCTGTGTATGGCACTGGTAGAATTCACTGTAAAAGTATTCTATCAGTGAATTATTATAGGGCCATAAACAGTGTCAAGAATGATCTACAGTCATGAACAAAATTACATTATATGTAATAAATGAGCAGTTAGTAAGTGACTAGACCTATAGACAAATATCTAAATCATTCAACCACTGGACAGCAGTATCCTCAGGTTGATATAGTAACTGCAGAGAGTTAGAATACCTTATAAGGGGGCATTCCATTGGTGATGTATTTGCTCACAAGGACTGTATGTGTGTGTAGTGTGACCAGCTGTCCTCTTTTTCCAGAACGTCCTCTTTTTCAGCCTCATGTCCTAGAAAAACTTAAATCTCCTTTTTCCTGTGAGTGAGCCCCTGCAGGAAGCACATAACCTTCTTGTAATTAATAAGTTATATGTAATAAAATATATGTAGCATAGTTTTAAATTTGATAATAAGGAATATAATTTTAAAATCAACCACATGAAGCCAATATACAAATGTTTTTATTTTGCCATGTCCTACATTTTTCTTGGATGTCCTACATTTTGGGGTGCCTTGTTTTCTTTTGCCATTATGATATCTGGTCACCCTGTGAGTGAGAGATTAAGGGAGAGCATGAATGAATTCTTCCCATCCAGGGAGGAGTCCCACAGTCGACCGAAAATCCTCTGCTTGGCCCTTTTTGGCACTAGCACATTTTTGCTGTTGTGTATGTATGTTAAGCAATTATGTGTAGTGCCAATATGGGAAAAGATGGAGCCTGCAACAGTGTTAGCCTTACCTTACCTTGTGCAATTGTATATATTGTGACTCACTGGCTTAGGCCTGAACTTCTTGATCTGAGTATATGAAGTTGGAAACCGCTGCTGAAAAAGACTTGAGCATTTGCCTCCTTATACATCTTTCAACAGTTCTATATAATAAGTACTGAAACTAGTAGTGTGATGAAACTATAAAAGTATCAAATGGGCTGCATTAGCAGATGCATGAAATCCAGATCATGAGAAATAATAATTCCACTCAATGCTGCACTGGTCAAACATCACTTGAAATACTGTGTTTAGGGTACTATGTTTTCAGAAGACATTGAAAAGTAGAGCCGACCTTAGGAGCTGTGGGGTCAAATTGGAAGCATTTTTGAGGATCCCCAGGTTCACAGCCAAAGTCTGTAGATCTTAAAAGATATAAAATTTATTATTATACTTACTTACTAGACCAGGGTTGTCAAACTCATTTCATACAGAGGGCTGAAGTTAGTATTCAGCGTTCCAGCTGAGGGCTGGAAGCAATGTCATTAAGCAGAAAGTGACATCATTAAGCAGCTAATGGCCAAAAATCAGACCCCATATAGAAATTCATTAACTGCAAATGACAGAAGAGAAAGTATGCAAATCTTGATCATATTTCAATATTTGGGAAAGCCTAATTTTCATGTGGGCTGCCATTTCAGCTGTAACACCTCAGCAGTTGAGAGCCTGAGGGCCCGATAAGAAACTTTCGGGGGCTGTATCTGGCCCCAAGGCCTTATGTTTGATACCCCTGTACTAGATGTTTATTGGCATAGAATAAACACTTACATACATAGTCATGACACATACGAGAGTCATCATCATATGGGAAGCTCAAGCAAATTGCACATTCTATCTTTTACAATTAATATATTGCATAATAGGCTAGAACTCAGATTGTAAAACAGCCTTCTGGGATCTAATAATTACGATCTGCTTTTGGATAACTAACTGTAAATAATTTGCTATTGAATGCATGAATGCCTCACCACTGGCTGCTTAACAAGGCATGAATAAGGTCCTTTTTGTAACTGGAACACAAATTGACCCAGTCAATATGAGGATAATTGAAGTCCCCCATGATTACAACCCTGTCCCTCCTTGTCACCTCCCTGATCTGTTTCCTCATTTCAAGGTCCCCTTCCGATTTCTGGTCTGCAGGATGATAGCACACCCCCAGTATTACATCGCCCCACAGGCCTGGTAATTTAACCCCCAGAGATTCTACGGTGGAGTCGGACCCGCCTTCAATCTCTACTTTGCTGGATTCTATCCCTTTCTTAACATAAATGACCACCCCACCTCAAACACACCCCTCTCTGTCCCTCTGAGTCTCTGCATTCTACCAGGTGTCCATTATGTCCACTATATCAAAGTTATCTCTAGTCACCAAACATTCTGGTTCTCCCATCTTTGCATGGAGACATCACGCATTTGCATAAAAGCATTTGTACATGGAATCCCCCAAGATGGGCTGCTTATTAGCTCCTTTATCCCTGCATCCTCTCATTGTACCAAACAGTCCATTGCATCCCATCATGCCTTCATTCCCAATTTCTTCTCCTATTCTGTCTCTGCCTTGTTGTTCTCTAACCTCCCCATCCTCATCCTATAGGGATGAGGAGTCCCGAACCAGAGGCCCCTTGGCTCCTGTTGGCTTTCCCCCAGGGATCAGTTTAAAAGCTGCTCTGCCACCTTTTTAATATTATGTGCCAGCAGTCTGGTTCCATTCTGGTTCAAGTGAAGCCCCTCCCTCTTGTACAGACCCCATGTATCCCAAAACGTTCCCCAGTGCCTAATGAATCTAAACCCCTCCTCCCTACACCACTTTCTCATCCACACATTGAGACTCCTAATCTCCGCCTGCCTAGCTGGCCCTGTGCGTGGAATAGGTAGCACTTCAGAGAATGCTACCTTTGAGGTCCTGGTTTTCAGTTTCCTACCTAATAGCCTAAATTTGGCCTCCAGGACCTCCCGGCTACAGTTGCCCACGTCGTTGGTGCCAACATACGCCACAACCGCTACCTCCTTCCCAATACTATCTACCAGCCTGTCTAGACGAGAAGTGATGTCCGCAACCTTCACACCAGGCAGGCAAGTCGCCATGCGGTCATCACATCCATTGCAAATGCCCCTCTCTATGTTTCTGATAATCGAATCTCCCACTACAAGAAGCCCCCCACCCCCCTCCCACTGAGATGTATGCTGAATGCATTTGGAAATGGGCCCATCCCCTGAAGAAGGGGTCCCGCCTAGGGGATTGTTTTCCTCCTCTCTAGGATGAGTCCTCCAGCCCCAAGACTTTCCACCCGGGCAGCTGAGGAGCTGCACACCTGAGGGTGGGACAAAGCCAGATCGTCCCCGGAAGTCTCCCCTTGGTCCTTCTCTGCCTGCCTCTGCTTCTCCAGGTCAGCCACCAAGGCTTCAAGGATGCAGATGCGTTCCCTTGAGTCCCTTGCACCAAGGACACACCCATGTCATGTGCCAGAGGCATATAGGCATACATGTTGCACTTGATGCAAAACACTGGATAGCCCCCGCCCTGCTGCTGACTATCTGACTGCATATATTTTTGATTGTTTTGTTTTTGCTTAGGGGTACTTAAAAACCCTACACTGGTTTGCTGCCCTCTTCTCAAGGGGTGAGAAGGGCAATATCTGGGGCCCTGGCTTCCTCACCCTGCTGCCAAACTTGCATAGATGCTAAACTTGCTGTGCCTTACCTGGCACTTTGTTCCAGAGGCACTGGGTTCCCAGAGGCTATGTTCACATTGTGCACGTTGTGCATGGCCCTAAGCTGGGCTCAAAGCACATACCTCTGCCACTTTATGCTGATGATGCAGCTTTGATGTTCTGCTCATGTGTAGGTTTACTGCTTTTTTTAAATAAATGTGATGATTACCTAATTGCTAATAAATTAGAACTTAATTATGGGAAGACTAAAATCTTGGTATTCTCAAATTTGTGGAAATCATTTTCATGATTTATATATTATATTATATTGGCAACCTTCAGTCTCAAAAGACTATGGTATCGCGCTCTGAAAGGTGGTTCTGGCACAGCATCTAGTGTGGCTGAAAAGGCCAATCCAGGAGTGACAATCCCTTCCACACTGGGAGCAAGTGCAGTCTGTCCCTGGTCTGTCTCCCTGGCTGTGGGCCTTCCTTCTTTGCCTCTTAGCCTCAGACTGTTGGCAAAGTGTCTCTTCAAACTGCAAGATATCAGTACTGCATCATCCATGTACAGAACTAGTGGCTTGCGCCAAGTTTCAGACAATACCTATCTACTTCCTTCAGGGATGGGGCAAGATCTTTTAAAAACAGATTGAAAAGCATGGGGGCCATGCTCTAAGCAGCTTTGTTTGACCCCTTTGTTAGTGGCAATGGAATGAGTTAGATTCCCAATCCAGGAGCATCTAACCCTGCATGAAGTATTTAGATGGAGGGACCTAATCAGCAGCAGTAATCTTTTATCAATCCCCATATTTACCAACATGAACCAAAGAAGCTCCCTATCCGCAGAATCAAAGGCACCTTTCAAGTCAAGGAAGGCTACATAAAGGCGAGCCTTACATATCCTAACCTGCTTATGTGCCAAGTGAGACAGGATCAGGCAGTTGTCCAAAGTTGATTTGCCCTGACAGAAGCCAGATTGCTCGGGGCCTAATATGCCTTGCGAATTAACCCAAAGAATAAGTTTATTACATAGATATTTAGCATAGATCTTACCTATTACAGAAAGCAAACTAATGGGCCGAAAATTTCCTGGTATGTTAGGGTCATCCTTTTTATGGATAGGAATAACTGTTGCTGTAAACCAGGCATTGGGCAATAGACCAGATTTGTCGATCATTGTAAAGACGTGGGCAAGTAACTGGCCCATCAATCCGGATCACCTTTTAGAAGCTCGGGTGGTATTTCATCTGGACTTGCAGCCTTCCTTGGCTTCAGTAGCATAATTAGCTCTTTAATTTCCCCAGGGGTCACAGGAGGCCAGATAGGCAGATTCATGGAGATGAAGTCAGGGTAGGTGTCCAGGAATTTGCTCTTATCATAAAAAAGGTCTGTGAAGTGTTCAACCCATGTAGATGATGGAATAACAACAGGGTCATATGTTTCTGATCTACATGAACCCACTACAACTGCCCAAAATTGTTATTTTTTTGTTGAATCGCTTGATACAGCTTATTCCATTGAGTTAAAACAAAATAGAATCTATGGGTCTTCTTTTTGACCATCTGGTCCTGTCTTTGGAAACAGAACTCCTTTCAAAAGTTAAACAGAGGCTTGCGGACATTGAATTTCAAATCCTTCTTAGCCACATCACATGGGCTTGTTCTCCCTTAAACTTCCACATTCCGTTAGCCCACAATCAGATGGCTCCTTGTCTGATTCTTTTGATTAATCCTAAGGAACGTCATATAATTACACAAGCTAGATTTAATGTTGTTCCTTCAGCAGTAACCTTAGGAAGGTATCATTAAGTACCAGCCTTTTCTTGACCCTTGTTCTTTGCTGCAGGTCGAGATCCTCTCTCACATATTTTTCTTCTGCCCAGTTCATTCTGATATGTGCTCTGTTTATCTAGAATCTAACCTAGCAAATAAGAATGGGCTCTCAGAGCAGCTGAAATTTGCTCTGATGGCCCAGTAGATGCGTTGCAGGGCACTGCTAATTTCCTTTTTTTAGTTGTAGAAAAGTATGAAAATAGACTGGTGAAATATGGTTTATTTGTATAGTTGTATTTTAACCTTAAAATTTCTTTGTGACTTTTTAAAAAAAATGTATTGTTTCTTTTTATTTTACACTTTATTTTATTTTAATGACTTATTTTTTGGAACATGGGTTCATGCCAATAAAGGTCTCTCTAACTCTAACTCTAACTCTAACTACCTTTATCCAAGGCTTATAGACTTGAGAAATACTTCAAATTATGTTTTAAACTCATCCAGCCATTAAAGCCTTGGTATGCTGTAGCCTTTCCTAGTATGAGAGGTGCCCTAGGCCACTTATCATTTTGGTCACTCTCTTTTGTACCTTTTCCAGTTTCTCCATAACTTTTTTGAGATGTGGTGACCAAAACTGGACACAAAAATCCAAATGCAGCCTTTTTGTCTATTTTGTACAATGGCATTATAATGCTATTTGTACAATGGTATTATAATGGCATTATAATGCATTATAATATTATCATTGATAAATTAAAGATAAATAAGACACCAGGCCCTGATGGTACCCACCCAAGAGTTATTAAGGAATTGAAGAATGGTTGCTGATCTCTTGACTAAAATATGCAACTTGTCACTCAAAACGGCCACCTTGCCAGAAGATTGGAGGATAGCAAATGTCATGCCTATCTTTAAAAAGGGAAAGAGGGGGGACCCGGGAAACTATAGGCCAGACAGCCTAACATCTATACCGGGTAAGATGGTGGAATGCCTCATCAAAGATAGGATCTCAAAACACATAGGTGAACAGGCCTTGCTGAGGGAGAATCAGCATGGCTTCTGTAAGGGTAAGTCTTGCCTCACGAAACTTTTAGAATTTGAAAAGGTCAACAGGCATGTGGATGCAGGAGAACCCATATACATTATATATCTGGACTTTCAGAAGGTGTTCAACACGGTCCCTCACCAAAGGCTACTAAAAAAACTCCAGTTAGGGAATTAGAGGACAGGTCCTCTCATGGATTGAGAACTGGTTGAAGACCAGGAAACAGAGAGTGGGTGTCAATGGGCAATTTTCACAATGGAGAGAAATGAAAAGCGGTGTGCCCCAAGGATCTGTCCTGGGACTGGTGCTTTTCAACCTCTTCATAAATGACCTGGAGACAGGGTTGAGCAGTGAGGTGGCTAAGTTTGCAGACGACACCAAACTTTTCCGAGTGGTGAAGACCAGAAGTGATTGTGAGGAGCTCCAGAAGGATCTCTCCAGACTGGCAGAATGGGCAGCAAAATGGCAGATGTGCTTCAATGTCAGTAAGTGTAAGGTCATGCACATTGGGGCAAAAAATCAAAACTTTAGATATAGGCTGATGGGTTTTGAGCTATCTGACAGATCAGGAGAGAGATCTTGGGGTGGTGGTGGACAGGTCGATGAAAGTGTTGACCCAATGTGCGGTGGCAGTGAAGAAAGCCAATTCTATGCTTGGGATCATTAGAAAAGGTATTGAGAACAAAACGGCTAATATTATAATGCCTTTGTAGAAATCGATGGTAAGGCCACACCTGGAGTATTGTGTCCAGTTCTAGTCGCCGCATCTCAAAAAAGACATAGTGGAAATGGAAAAGGTGCAAAAGAGAGCAACTAAGATGATTATGGGGCAGGGGCAACTTCCTTATGAGAAAGGCTACAGCGTTTGGGTCTCTTCAGCCTAGAAAAGAGGCGCCTGAGGGGGGACATGATTGAGACATACAGAATTATGCAGGGTATGGACAGAGTGGACAGAGATGCCTATCAGAATCTGGCCTAGTCTTTCAACAAAACAACACTTTCCAGTTCTGTATACTTGCCTGCGAACACTGTGGATCTTGCCAAAAGCAATACTTACACAGTGAGCCATGCAAATTAGAAGGAAATCATTAACTGTCACTGATTTAATAGTAGGATGTTTCACGCCTATGTCATTGGGAAAAGAAGTGGGGGGGAGGGAGATATTTGCTAGTTGCTGCTGGATTCAATCAGTGGAGAAATATGCAATTCTTGCACAGACTTTTTTTGTTATAAAAAGAAAAGGGGGAAGGAAAAAGAATTTTCTAATGAATGAAGTTTGAATTCTGCAATAAAATGAACTAAAAATCAAATCTGGCTAATCAAATACATTTAGTGTTGAAATGCTGAGGTATATTAAAAACATAAGAATATAAGAGGAGCTCTGCTGGATCAGGCCTGATCCAGCAGGGCTCTTCTTCCTGTATCTCACTGCTGCCCACCAGATGCCTCAGGGAGCATACAGATCACAAGATACTTGCATCTCACTGCATTCCCCTGCACCTGGCATTCTATTTATCCTTTCACCCCAGACATCAGACACCAGAATGCACTTGCTTTTAACTTAGGCTACTTTATTAAACACGAGCATCTGATTTTTAATGCACGAAACCTACTGAATGCACCTCCCCTTCCTCACCAGTCTTGAGTAAGTGAAAAAACTGCCACCCATGGCCAATTGGGATGATAGAAAAATTCCTACTGGCCCTCAGGATGAGTGACCAGCTAATCTTAAACTGTACATACCCATCATGGCTTGTAACCTGTGATAGTTTTCCTCCAGAAATCTGTTTAATCCTCTTTTAAATGTGTCTGGATGCTATCACCATGTCCTGTAGCAAGGAGTTCCACAGACTAATTACTTGCTAGGTAAAGAAATATTTTGTCTTCACTTCTAACTCCCCTGACACTCAATTTTAGTGAATGCACCCTAGAGTATCTACTCTATCAATCCCCTGCATAATTTTGTATATCTCAATCATATATCCCCTCAGGCATCCCTTTTCTAGATTGAAGAACGTCAAACACTGTAGCCTTTCCATATAAGGGTATGCCCCAGTTCATTAATAATTTTGGTCACCTTTTCCAAGAAGCATAGTTAAGGGGGTGCAGAGGGTAGCAGTTGCACCGGGCATCAAGCTTTAGGGGGGCAACAAGCTCAGTTAGTGACCAAAATTGTGAAAATCTTGATATATATTATTAATACCATCACATTACATATCATGGGAAAAGTAATTTAATGTAGAATGCAATGAAATAAACCCCATTGGAATATCGGTATTCTATCAAAAGTTATGACCAATTAACCAAAAAGTGAATACATAATTGCTGTATAGAACAAAAAGTGGATTTTCTTAACCCAGAACTGACCTATAAGACTGATTTTTGTTCAAGAGGTGCTCCTCTTATATTTAGCAAGAGAAGAATAACCATCCCTCTTTACCCCAACACAGTGACTAGAACCTACCAGGGGCACACTTTTTATTTATTTGCTTAATTAATTTGATTTTGTCTTGGGGGGCTATAAATCTTTTTTGACCCCAGGAAGCAAACAGATGCCTTTTCACTTTTGAAAAAACCCGGGTGTGACATCACTTCCGATTGTGACATCACTTCCAGGGCAACATTTTGAGCTTAGCACTGGGCTAGACAATCATTAGCTATGCCACTGCCTTTTCCATTTCCTCTATATCCTTTTTGAGATTTTTATCATCACAAATTTGGCCACCCCTCTGATTATTGCTGGTCATTTATAAACAAGTTAATATGACTTGTCTCCAGTTAAAAAGCACTGGTCCCAGGTTAGATCCTTGGGGCACACCACTGTTTACCCCTCTCCATTGTGAAAACAGTGCATTGGCACCCACTCTCTGTTTCCTGGTCCTCAACCAATTCTTAATCTATAAGAGAACCTGTCCTCTTATTCCCTAACTGTTGAGGTCTATCAGTAGCTTTTGGTAAGGGACCATGTCAAATGCCTTCTGAAAAACCAGATATACAGATATATAATATCCAGATATACAGTATCCACATGTTCTCCCACATCCACATGCCTGTTGACCTTTTCAAAGAATTCTAAAAGGTTTGTGAGGCAAGACTTACCCTTAGAGAAGCCAGGCTGATTCTCCCTCAGCAAGGCTTGTTCATCTGTGTTTTTGGATTTTATATTTAATGAGGCTTTCTACCATTTTACCTGAAACAGACATTAGGCTGAGCAGTCTGTAGTTTCCTGGATTCCCTTTCCTTCCTTTTTAAAAGATTGGCATGACATTTACTATCCTCGAAACCTCTGGCACCATGGCCATTTTAAGGGAAAAGTTGCATATTATAGTTAAAAGATCAACAATTTAACTTCATTTTTCAGTTCCTTAATAATTCTTGGTTGGGTGGTATCTGGGCCTGGTGACTTATTGATCTTTAATTTGTCAATTAGGTCTGAATCATCTTCTCTTTTAACCTCTATGTGATTTAATTCCTTAGGAAGGGCTGTTCAGGCAGGGGTATCTGCCTGTAGTCTTCTGTAATGAAGGCAGATGCAACGAACTCATTCTCTCTGCTATCTCCTTTTATCTCTTCTTTTCCTCCCTCACCATCTAATTTTGGTATTAAATATTATTTTACATAAGAATGAAGAAGAATCGATAAATTAAAGATAATGCTGGGAAGGTGGAAATATCATGTATGCAGGGAAAAAATTTGGCTGAGATTGTAAGCATTGCCACTAGGGTGTTCAATGCCAGGGGAGATAAGCAAAGAAGCAAAGCAAAGAAAGAAGGAAAAGTAGGCTGAAATGAAAGAGCAGGTTTCTCTTCTTGCCGCTATGGTTGCGGCTGGCAGAAAAGAGGGGAGGGGTTTCCAGAAGAGGGGGTTCCAAGACAGTCCATTCCAGAACAGAATGTGGACGGGAGAGGCCATAGAAGAATTATCTGTTATAGATGTGGTTTATTCGGTCATATGCGAAAAAATTGTCCTTTGAAGTTTCAGGAGGGGTCCAGGCAGCTCAGCCAAGGGGCTGTTGCTGGGCAATTCATGGAAATTACTGACTGAAGTTGTGCGTTGGCCCCCTGGAGTCCAGAAGTGTATGAGGCTGGATTTTTACAATTTAAATGTGATCCAAGATTCCCCACTATTCCATTAAAAGTGGGAAAACAAGTTTTTAATTTATTGCTTGATACAGGGGCTTCTCATACATCTTTACCGGGGGGGGGGGGGCTCCAAGAGGGCAAGTGGAGAAGGAAGTTCTTGGAGTTAGAGGGAGTCCAGAGAGACATTTCATGAGCACTGAGTGCTCAGCCTCTCTGGGTCCCCTGAACTTTGAGCATTCATTTCTGTTGATGACCCAGAGGGGAGGACAGGATCTCTCTGCCCTTCTGGGATGTGACCTGCTTTGTAAGATGCAGGCCCAAATATTTTGTGAACCTGCTGGTATAACTGTGAGATTTCCTTTACATCAAATCCATCTTTTAGCAGGGTTAGAGGCTAAAGAGATGTCAGAACTTCCAGAAAGAGTACAAAATGAAGTGAACCCTATAGTGTGGGGAGACAAACATACGGTGGGGTTAGTGAAATCAGCAGCTCCTATTTCTCCTGTTGTGAAAGAGGGAAGGCCTCCGCCAAGGCAGAGGCGATATCCATTGAAACCTGAAGCAATTCAGGGTCTTGCACCTCTCATAAATACATTTCTAAAGCAAGGGATTTTGGTTCCTTGTGAATCTCCTTGTAATACACCTGTGCTGGCAGTGAAGAAAAAACAGGTGGGAGCAGATGGAAAACCTCTCTATCGGATGGTGCAAGATCTAAGGTTGATCAACGATTATATAATACCATCTTTCCCAGTAGTACCTAATCCAAATACGATATTGGTTCAGATACCCTCTGACGCCCAATATTATTCAGTTATTGATTTATGCCATGCTTATTTCAGAGTCCGAATTGCTGAAGATAAGCAATATTTGTTTGCTTTTACTTGGGGTCAACCAGGTGTGCACAGGTGTGTACCTAACCTACCTGGGCATGCACAAGTGAGCACACCTGGACAGATAACGTGGGCAAGAATGCCTCAGGGATTCGTGGAGGCTCTATCCATCTTTTCAAAGGTGTTGGCTATTGATTTAAGTGATGTGCAATTACCTAGAGGTTCTACTCTTCTTCATTTTGTTGATGATATTTTACTTGCCTCAAAAACACGTGAGGACAATGAGGAAGACTCTATATACCTGTTGAATCAACTAGCTATGAAGGGGCATAAGGTAAATCCTTCAAAACTGCAATGGGCAAAGCAAGAAGTAAGGTTTTTGGGATATACTTTGGGACCAGGAGTACGCCGGTTAGATCCTGATCATATCAAAGTAATCTAAAACATTCCTTTTCCTAAGACTAAAAGAGAAATGCATGGTTTTCTGGGAGTAATTGGATTCTGCCGCCAATGGATAATATCAGTAGGGGAATTATTGAAGCCTCTAATTGAAGTGACATGTGAAGAGGCTGAGGAGCCTCTGAGACCTAATGCAGAGCAATTCAGAGCATTTAAAGGGTTAAAGTCAGCACTTATTTGTGCTCCTGCATTGGGCATTCCTTCCTATGAAAAGGACTTTGATCTCTTTGTCCATGAACATAGGGGAGTGGCCTCAGGGGTCTTAACACAAGACTTTGGAGGATCTCCTAGGCCTGTGGCCTACCTGTCTGTACAATTGGATCCAGTTGCAAGGGGATTACCTGGTTGCCTTAGAAATGTAGCAGTGGCTGCTGTGATTGTAGAAAAGGCTCAAGACATTGTCCTAGGACACCCCCTAGTGGTACATACTCCTCATGCAGTTGCAAGTTTATTGAATTCTAAGCATCATAAGCACCTGACAAATCAAAGGTTGACTAAATACGAAATAACCTTGTTGATGGCACATGGAGTCACCTTGAAGAGGTGTTCTACTCTCAATCCAGCCTCTTTATTGCCGAAAGAGGAGGGAAGTAAACAGCAGCATATGCATGATTGCTTGCAAGCAATTGATTTGTTGTCTACCCCATGAACTGATTTGAAAGATGTTCCTTTAAAATCACCAGACCTTCAGTTGTTTGTGGATGGGTCTGCATTCTATAGAGAAGGGAAAAGATATGCAAGATATCCAGTTACCACTCAGGATACAGCTGTAATTGCAAAATGTCTTTCACCTGGAATAAGTGCACAACGTGCAGAATTACTAGCTTTAATAGCAGCTTGTAAATATGCCAAAGGTAAATGATTTAATCTTTGGACACACTCAAAATGTTGTTACAGTTTATGTCATATAGCTGGTTCTATTTGGCAACAACAAGGATTTATTACATCCTCCGGTAGTCAAGTTGCCCATGGGAAAGAGATTGCTGAGCTACTTGAGGGAATCCAATTGCCTAAAGAGATAGCTATTATGCATTGCAAGGCTCATACTAACCAGACTTCAGTTTCCTGATACCCACAAACTCCCTCTCTTGCCCCTCCCCCTGCATCCCGTTTCTCTCACCACTGCTCCCTCTTCAGTTTCCTGATACCCACAAACCCCTCTCTTGCCCCTCCCCCTGCATCCCATTTCTCTCACCACTGCTCCCTCTTCAGTTTCCTGATACCCACAAACCCCTCTCTTGCCCCTCCCCCTGCATCCCGTTTGTCTCACCAATGCTCCCTCTTCAGTTTCCTGATACTCAGGAAGTGTCTCAGCAGTGTCTGTACACTGCTCTCTCTCTCCAACGGGTAGATGAGCCTTGTCAGCCTGGGAAGGCAGCTCATCTAAGAGAAGGAAAACTCTGATCCCAAACCTCCCCTGCCTTGTGGCTACATCCAGTTGTGGAAAAGGCTTCAGGAGTCAACCTCGAGGCAAAATCAGGAGCAAGAGTCCCTGAGGCAGTTCATGGCTGTACACAGTCATGCTCTGGCAACTCCTGCAACGCCACTGGAACCAACCATATTGGCTTCTGTCTTTCTGTTGGACCATTCCAGCGATGTGGAGAGGGGGGATTTGCTGCATGGGTAACAGCCTATCCTCCATACCTTCTTTACCCAGGCTTTGCGCACTGGAGAGGACACTCCAACTTCGCCATACAGCGTTGGCACAACACGGGAAGCAGCAGTTACCGGTTATAAGTCTTCGCTCGATTGGCGTAGAGCGTGACGCCAGGGGCTGCTACCGATGGTGGGAGAGATCATTGCATCTCATTGGGCAGTTACCACCCGCCTTAAGCTGGGGAGTCCCCAGCCAGTAAGGTGTTGCCTCGCCACGGTCCGTTAACCTCACAGGGTGCGTGGGGTTTAGGGTGAAAACCGACAAGCAGATCGACAACTCTGCACCATGCAACAGAAAACAGAAAACTCCTGCCCTAAAGCTAGACACCTGGAACGTAAGGACAATGACACCAGGCTTCTCTGATGACCTGCAAGAAATAGACGACACACGAAAAACAGCTGTCATCGACATGGAGCTGAGCAGACTGCAGATGGACATCATTGCCCTTCAAGAGATGAGGCTGCCAGATTCTGGATCTGTCAAGGAGAGAAATTTCTCATTTTTCTGGCAGGGAAAACCACCAAACGAAACCAGGGAACATGGTGTTGGCTTTGCGGTCAGAAATACCTTGCTGAAATCCATCATCCCACCTACTGTGGGAAGTGAAAGAATTTTGTCCCTGCAGCTTCAGTCATCAGCAGGACATGTCACTCTCATCAGTGCTTATGTACCGACTCTGTCATCTCCAGCAGAAGCCAAAGACAAATTCTATGATGACCTGGC
The DNA here is from genome assembly GCF_035046505.1 of Tiliqua scincoides. NCBI lineage: Eukaryota > Metazoa > Chordata > Lepidosauria > Squamata > Scincidae > Tiliqua > Tiliqua scincoides. The sequence continues at coordinate 76,592,312 of NC_089827.1, read as the reverse complement.
CACCACTATCAAGAAGATCCCTGTAAAAGAGCCATTGTTCATCCTCCGCTATCTCAATGCTAGTGTTGGTGCTGATAACAATTCGTGGCCCACTTGCTTAGGTCAGTTCAGCACTGGGAAGATGAACGAAAAAGACCAACGCCTGCTAGAGTTTAGCTGTCATCACGGTCTCTGTGTCAGCAGCACGTTCTTCAACACAAAGCCCCAACATAGAGTCTCTTGGAGACACCCAAGATCAAAGCACTGGCACCAGCTCGACCTGATTCTCACCAGAAGCTACAGCCTTCCCAGCATCAAGATCACACGCAGCTATCAGGGTGCTGCCTGCGACACCGACCACTCCCTGGTGTGCAGCAGAGTGAAACTGCAAACAAAGCAATTGTACTACACGAAAAAGGAAGGAAGACCTCGCATTGATACCAGTAAGACCCGGGATCAGAGAAAAGTGGAGGAATTTGCACGAGCGCTTGAGGAATCTCTTCCAGGCCCTGTCGATGCAAACGCATCCAACAGATGAGAACATTTCAAGAATGCCGTTTACAACAACACCTTGTCCATATTTGGCAAGAAGACCAACAAGGCGGCAGACTGGTATGAAGCCCACTCTGAGGAGTTGACACCAGTCATTGAGGAAAAGTGGAGAGCTCAAGCAGCATACAAGTCCTGTCCCAGTGAGCGCAACCTGCAGGTCCTCCGAGCTGCTTGCAGCACAGTCCAGCAGATTGCCAGGAGATGTGCTAATGACTACTGGCTCCAGCTCTGCTCCCAGATACAGATAGCAGCTGACACGGGCAACATCAAGGGAATGTATGATGGTATCAAGCAGACCCTAGGTCCAATGCTGAAGAAAATTGCCCCTCTGAAGTCTGCCACAGACGAGGTCATCCAGGATCGGACGCAGCAGATGGAACGCTGGGTGCAACACTACTCTGAGCTATATTCCATAGAAAATGTAGTCACCGAAGAAGCGCTGAACAACATTGAGTGCCTGCCTGTGCTGGAGGAGCTTGACAGTGAACCAACCCTAGAAGAACTTCATGTGGCCCTGGACTCCCTTGCCTTTGGCAAGGCACCTGGAAAAGACAGCATCCCTGCTGAAGTCGTAAAGTGCTGCAAAGAGATCATCGTCACTGTGCTGCATGAAATCCTCTGTCTCTGCTGGAGAGAAGGTGGAGTACCTCAAGACATGAGGGATGCAAACATCATCACACCATACAAGAACAAAGGTGACAGGGGTGACTGCAACAACTACCGCGGCATCTCTCTACTTAGCGTTGTAGGAAAGTTGTTTGCCTGAGTTGCTCTGAAGAGGCTCCAGGTACTTGCAGAGAGCGTCTATCCAGAATCACAGTGCGAATTCCGAGCCAACAGGTCCACCACTGATATGGTATTCTCCCTTAGACAACTGCAGGAGAAATGCAGGGAACAACGACAGCCACTCTTTATAGCCTTCATAGATCTCACAAAGGCCTTCAACCTGGTCAGCAGGGATGGCCTCTTCAAGATTCTCCCCAAGATTGGATGTCCACCCAGGCTCCTCAGCATCATCAGATCCTTCCACAAGGACATGAAGGGCACTGTTGTCTTCGATGGCTCCACATCAGACCCCTTTGACATCCGAAGCGGCATTAAGCAGGGCTGTGTTCTTGCACCAACCTTGTTTGGGATTTTCTTTGCTGTTCTGCTGAAGCATACCTTTGGAACTGCATCAGAAGGCATCTATCTCCAGACCAGGTCAGACGGAAAGCTCTTCAACCTCTCCAGACTGAGAGCAAAGTCTGAAGTCCAGCTGAAATGTCTGCGTGAATTCCTCTTTGCCGACGATGCAGCTGTCACTACCCACTCTGCCAAAGATCTCCAGCAGCTCATGGATCGTTTTAGCAAGGCCTGCTAAGATTTTGGACTGACGACCAGCCTGAAGAAAACACAGGTTATGGTTCAGGATGTGGACTCACCTCCCTGCATTACAATCTCTGCACATGAACTGGAGGTTGTCCATGACTTTGTGTACCTTGGCTCAACGATCTCCAACACTCTTTTTCTCGATACCAAGCTAAACAAACGCATCGGTAAAGCAGCTACCACGTTTTCCAGACTCACAAAGAGAGTCTGGTCCAACAAGAAGCTGATGGAACATACCAAGATCCAGGTCTACAGAGCTTTTGTCCTGAGTACGCTTCTGTACTGCAGCGAGTCATGGACTCTCCGCTCACAACAGGAGAGGAAACTGAACGCTTTCCACATGCGCTGCCTCTGACGCATTCTCGGCATCACCTGGCAGGACAAAGTTCCAAACAACACAGTCCTGGAACGTGCTGGAATCCCTAGCATGTATTCACTGCTGAAACAGAGACACCTGCGTTGGCTCGGTCATGTTGTGAGAATGAATGATGGCCGGATCCCAAAGGATCTCCTCTATGGAGAACTCGTGCAAGGAAAGCGCCCTACAGGTAGACCACAGCTGCGATACAAGGACATCTGCAAGAGGGATCTGAAGGCCTTAGGAGTGGTCCTCAACAAGTGGGAAACCCTGGCCTCTGAGCGGCCCACTTGGAGGCAGGCTGTGCAGCATGGCCTTTCCCAGTTTGAAGAGACACTTTGCCAACAGTCTGAGGCAAAGAGGCAAAGAAGGAAGGCCCATAGCCAGATAGACAGACCAGGGACAGACTGCACTTGCTCCCGGTGTGGAAGGGATTGTCACTCCTGAATTGGCCTTTTCAGCCACACTAGACACTGTTCCAGAACCACCTTTCAGAGCGCGATACCATAGTCTTTCGAGGCTGAAGGTTGCCAACAGAACTAATCAGAAAAGGTTAGTTGAAAAGGATTCATGAGAATACTCATGGGGGAGCTGAAGAAATGGCTGAACTTGTGCTTAGACAATTCATATATCCAGGAATTCATGAAACTGCTAGGAGAATAGTGGAAAGTTGTTATTATTGTCAACAATGTAATCCAAAAGGGAAATCTCAAGTGAAAACCCCAGGGGGGTGACCACGGGCTCATAGACTTATGCAGCATATTCAGATTGACTTTACTGAATTGGTACCTTCAGAAGGGAAGAAGTATTTGCTTATAATGGTAGAGCAGCTTACAGGATGGGTAGAAGCTTTTCCTGTGAAATGAGCTGATGCAGTAACTGTGTGTAAACTGATTTTAAATGAAATTTGTCCTAAATTTGGCCCACCTAATATTTCAGACTCTGATCAAGGTTCGCATTTTATGGCTAAAATATGCAAATTACTGACAGAAGCTATAGGTACCACGTGGGCTTACCACACCCCTCAGCACGCGGAATTGTTGGATCAGGTAGAGAAGATGAACTGCACTTTGAAAAATGTTCTAACAAAGCTATGTATGGAGCTTAAAATGAAATGGACTAAAGTTTTGCCACTAGCTTTGTACATTGTTCGAACCTTGCCTGGAAAGCGGACAAAGTTATCGCCTTATTAACTTTTATTTGGACATGTTCCTCCTACCTTAGTTTCACTAACCTCTATTCCAAAAGACTATGGGGCTAGTGGGTTAACTGAGGAGACTTATAAGTATTTGAAAGTTTTGCAATGACATCTAGTGACTTTGCAGATATGCCGCTCAATCTCAGTCGCTACCTTTGTGGGAAGCTGTTCATTCTATCTCCCCAGGTGATTTCGTTTGGGTGAAGACCTATAAGAAGGCATTGTTGTGTCCCAAGTGGCAAGGTCCTTTTGAGGCCCTGTTAGTGAGTCCCACTGCAGTTCGAGTGAAGGAACTTCCTATGTGGATTCATCACACCAGAGTCAAGACGAGCACCGCAGAGGGAGCCTGCACCGACAAAACAACAAGGGAGCAACACAGCTCACCGACCGGCAAGGTGGGCCAGAAGTAGCTGACAGCGTGGGAGCAGCGCCGCCTGACCGACCAGCAAGGCAGGCCAGAAGTACTGAACTTTAAATGACTTGCTACCCCTTTGGGAAGCCTGAGGCACCTTCAACAGAGAGACCTTTCTGGTGTCCTTTCCCAGAAGGATGGCCACAAGCCGTGGCTTGGCAATAGTTTTTGTGTCTTGTGGGTTTGGCTTTGCTTATGGCTTCTGGGTCAGGACAAAATGATGAAAATAATGCTTTTATTCGTTTTGCTCACCAGATGAAGACGCGTATGCCAGCTCTGCAGAATAGATCATGTTGGGTTTGTTCTCTTCTACCAATGTCCAGTGAAAATGGTTTCCCAATGATACCAACTCCTTTAACTGCACAAAACATGACATGGGCACCTTCGTGACTTGGAATGATGTGGGTATCGTTACTGATAAGTATATGATAGTAGTGCCAAGGATTGGAGAGTGGTGTTTCATAAGTCAAGGGGAACACTCTGTGGGCACTAGTGTCTGTAAAGGATATTTTAATGGTACACATTTTGGAACAAAGAGGGGGCAGGGAATAAGTTTGGAAGATGGATATTGCCAGAACAGAGCCTATTGGGCATATGCAAAGCCTTTAAATTTTGCTCTGGTGTTCAAAACCCTCATGTTACTACGTGAATGAATTCTGTTGGATTGCATCCCAGCATATCCAGATACACCTAAGGAGGACAGTAGAGGTTACCTCTGCTACTGAGAGGATAGGGCTGTAGAACCACACTTTGAAGGACTGTTGTGTGGTCAGGGTGGGCCCTACGAGTTTATGCCATATCAGCTCTTCATAAAATCGGTCTCCTCTATTGTGTCTATTGGGTATGTGGGAACAAAGCCTATGTCATTCTTCATGGGATGGCTCATGTTACTTAGCATGGCTAAATCCTTCAGTTCTGTTCAGAGAACAGCTGCCACTAGATAGAGTCCGAAATGTACAAAGTGCCAAGGAAGATGTTGACAAAACACAACCTCTGACATGGAGAGCACTGAATGATTGGACAGGTACCTGTGCAGCTTTTCCATGGGCTTGTAGTGGAGCCTTCTGGAGAGTAGGCAAAGGTCTGATTCATGTCCAAGGGGTACTTGAACAAATGGCGAACCACACAGCAGAAGCCTTGCTTGACTTAGCTTCTGAGCAGAAGCAATTGAGGCAAACTGTGATTCAACATTGCATTGTTCTGGATCTCCTATGGCTGCACAGGGAGGGGTCTGTGCTCTGATTGGCCAGGAGTGTTGCGTGTACATTCCAGATATGTATAATGCTACCTAGGATCGTGTGCATCACATTCGTACAGTGGCTAAAGATATGGCAGGGAAGCTGGTGGTGGGATTCTGGGCTAATTTGTTTAGCTGGATCCCTGATGGCGGTTGGTTGCATAACCTAATAAGGACTGGTTGTCTTTATTTGTACCCTGCTGGTGATATATGTTACAGATGTACTTGTTGCTTAGGCAAGATAATCATATCCAAAGCATGCACGGCACCTAAACCCAGGAGAGTATATTAATGCTAGCAAATGTAATCAAAAGAAATGACAGTTAATGGAATGTATATTCATATTTTGCATATATCAACTCATATTATCATGTATCAATATGTACAGAATATAAAGTTGTATTGGTGGCTCAGATTCACTATTTCATCTGTGCCAAGAGGGGACACTGAGGGAGATTTTAGGAGTTTACCTGGTTTATAATCTTCCTATGTAATCTTATATGTAATCATGGAACCTAAGAAATGCACACTGCTCTCTAAAATTGACTTTTGGGCTTTCGGGCCTACCAATATGGTTGCAGACTGTAGTTTTCTGCAGTTCTCCACTTATGCAGATAAGAAAGAATGTGTTTACCAGCTTTCGGCTGTGGCTGAAGTCCAGGGACTTTTGCTTGAAAACAGATATCTCAAAATGTAGAACAAAACATGTCAAAATGTTCTGGGGCACAATGACCCATGGTTATGAAGTTTGGAAAGTTGGAAAGTCCACATAAGCCAAAGTGCATCATGGGTTGTTTATGCATTGTTATAAAATGATTGCAAAGGGGGGAGGTACAAGGGGGGTTGGTCTTGTCCTCTGACAGTCTGTTCTGTCCTGCAATTGTTGAGCAATAAACTGCTTGAAGGGAGAACAGTTTTCAGACTTTTATTTTGGCTGCCTAGCTAAAACGAACCGAACCCAAATTTTATCTCTATCAATCAACATCAGGAAACTTACTTCTTTAATATGATTATATTCTATTGTTGAATGTTGGCATCCTTCAGTCTCGGAAGACTATGGTGTCACTGTGGGTGGTGGGTGGTGGGTGGTGACACCACTAGTGACCAAAATCACTAAAATCACTATTTGTAGGAATAATACCATCATGTTATATATCATTCAATGTGTAATGTACAGCAAAATGCAATGAAGAAACTGGAGTGAAATATCCCCATTCTTCAAACGTTATGGCCAAAAACACAGAAAACATAATGCAACTAAATTATGTGACGCAAAATACATTTCCTTAACTCAAATGGATCAATGAGATTGAGTGTTCGAAGAGCTAAAGAGATGCTATTATGACACAGCATGGAACCACTAAGGTGTTAGTAAGGTGACACCCTTGGAGGAGGACGGACACCAGTAATGATCAAAATTGTGGAAATTGTGGTATTTAGCAATAATACCATCATGTTATATACTATTTGATGTATAATTTACAGCAGAATGAAATGAAAGAAACCTCTGTGATCCATCTGTGAAAGAAATATCTGTGATCCAACAATGCTATAGCCAAATAACCAGAAAAGAAAAACACAACTGCCTTATGTCACAAAATGTGGATTTCTTTAATTCAAAGTGACCAGTAAGTCTGAGTGTTCTGTGAGCTAACAAGGTGTTATTATGACACAGCATGGAATCAATAAGATATTATTATAAGTCAGCTATCCTTTCCATGAATCAGAGCTAATACTATAATTCCTATTTAGTTGTGTGAGTGTCATCAAGTTGCTCACAATTTTTTGTTTGTTTGTTACTGATTGGTTGGATAACCTGTTCTGCTCTCTAGTAAAATAAATAAAGTTATTTCTTTGACCTAAATGGCCTAGATAATTTTTAAAGCGAATTCTAAACAATGGTGGTCTATAGGTTGAGCCTCATTATTTGCGTGGTTTCCATTCCAAGCACTCACTTGGATGGCAAAAAATGCACTATAGCAAATCAATTTAAAAAACAAAGTTTCTTTGCTCCAGTGATTTAAAAACAGCCTTGCTGACCTTTGTGATGTAAGATAAGAGTCATTAAGAAGACAATCCATCAATCAGTCATCCTCCAAGAGCTTAGAAAGGCACTTCATTCAGCCCCTCCCTTCACCAATGCAAAGTGATCACCTTTCTTTTAGGTGCTCAGGGGGAAGGGAGAGGTTGCCTGGACAGAGAAGGACTGATGGATTGTCAGCCAGCTAACCTCTCTTTCATTAAAGAGGCTATTGTTAAGGGACTGTTCAGTTTTTTAAACTGATTTTAAAGGGATGCATTTTTCCCCTTCTCCAGGGATCAGCACATTCCTTCTCATTTGCAGGGGCCATTCATGTTGAGTCAAATCCATGTGTAAAAAGTCAGTGTATAACAAGGCTGAACCTTGTATCAGTGGTTATTAACCATGATAGCTACATTGAACCTCCATATGTAGGGGCGGTATGTCACCAAGTCAGGGATGGATCCAGAGTTTGTGTTGGGGGGAGCATGAGCACTATCTTAACTTCAGAGCCCAGGTCAACTTGGCAGGTAGAACTGGGCTCCTGGTTGAACTTGTGCTTCCATGGCTCAGGTTTACTGGGTGGGTAGACCTGGGCTCCCACCTAAACTTGGAGCCCATATCTACCTGCTGGATAGACCTGGGTTCCCATTCTGACTGTCTCTGGAACTGCCTTTTCCAGGTTGGTAGAGCTGGGCTCCAGGTTGAACTTTGGCCTCTCGGGTCAAGATTTGTTGGGCAGGTAGACCTGGGCTCCCAGCGGGACTTGCAGCCCAGATTAATTTTGTCATATGGGGAGGTGTCAAAAATTTATGGGTCCCAGCTGACCTTTGTACGCCACTGAGAATGCTAGTTCTCTAGATTACATAATCATCTTCCAAGCCAGTGTGCAAACAAGTGGACACAGGAACACAAGAAGCTGCCTGATACTGACGGTCTGTCTAATCCACTATCACCCTGAACACCTTGGATACAAATGTCATGTGCCTATTAGCTAATGGTAGATATCAGCTGCCCCATAAATCCCTCCAACTCTTTAAAAAAATCATCTAGGTTACTGGTCATCATCACATTCGATGTCAGTGAGTTTTATAGGTTTACTAAATGTGTATGAAACAGTACTTCTTTTAAGTTGTTCTGACCCTGCTGTTGCTACATTTAAGTTGGGTGACATAAGCAAAAAATTATGTTTTGCTACATAAGAAAAAGCTCAAACATGCATGAAACCTTTACTTATAAGGAAAGTGTTCCAGCCCCTTTTTTTTTCTGGGGCTTTTTCTGCCTGGAAAGTATTCAACAAAATATTCCCTAATCAGAAATGACCCTTGAAAATTAGCAATAAAATTGGAACAGCGCTGCTTCTAAAGTCCTAGTTCTCACCTGGCTTTCCTAAACTTCCACATTCAGAGATAGATTACCTTTGAATACTAGATGGTACAGCAAACAACAGGGAATGACTGTTACAATTTGCATATGCACTTCCATGAATCAGATAATCAGAGATTTTCAACCTTTTCCAGCGCATGGTACACTGACAAGATGCTAAAATTGTCAAGGTATGCCACCAGTTTTCAATTACATTTTATTATTACATTACAATTAATATGTACAATTAATTAATTAAATCATTACATGACAATTAAAGAAATTCACGACATACTGAAATCAAACTTCTCCAAACTTTAATGGATCTTTTTCATAAAATTATCTTGGAACATCCTTTGGAAAGAGAAGAGGGAATTGTATGTGGTTTCTGAAAAGGAAGAAAACATGTTCGGAAGTAAGGTGGTCAAATTTTTATCAGAAGTGTCAGAACATGCTGGCAAAGAGGTCAGAGCACATGAAGCACTAGAGAAATGTGGAGTGAGAGACAATGGTGGCATAATCAAAACAGGTTTAGGATCCATCTGAGAGACAGAAAATGCAAGGCAAAAATTCCAAGGCCTTTGGAAAGAGGAGACAAGCTAGGAATGGAGGTGTTAACTGCACATCTTTTAGCATGGGGGGAAGGAATGTGTGTGCAAGAGGGAGTGAGGTGGGGAAGAGGGTGAAGGGGAGGAGGAGAAAGATATGTCAATTGCTTGCTTGTGTATGCAAGACAGAAAGTGCCCCGTCAGTAGAGGCAATGCAGGGAGGGTCACTTTTAGGGCATTGCTAGTAGACAAAAGGTGGCAAGGAAATGGGACTCTCAAGGACCCTTTTCCAACCAGATAATCCTTCAGTAGGTGGCCCCTGGAGGACTCCTGCTGCTTGTTTGCTTCTTACGTGGCTGGAATGCTCACTCTCTCAGTCATCCACAGAGCAGCTCCCACACAGAGCTCCTCTGAGCTTCTCCAACTTCCCAGTTAGTGTGCTGCAGATGTGTGGTGCCCCTCCCCCACAGGCTGGATATGGGCACCAGCTGGGAGTTGAGACCTGGCCTTTCTGTTGTAGCAGCTGCAGTTGTCCCTCACTAGCAGCCAGAGCTGCTGGCCCCACCCATAGCCATCCCAGTCCCTACCCTGTTGAACCTGCAAGGGCTTGGGAGAGGATGCCACAGGACTGGCAGGCTTCCATTGTCAGCAGCTGCCAAAGCTGGGCAATGCAGGGCAGTCTGCAGACAGCTGAGGGATGACAACGGACTGGGAAGGTGGGACTGGGGACATGGGTTAGGGACAGCTCTCTTTCAGCAGCTAGATGATCAAAAGGGCTCCCTAATAAGCCTGGGGATGTTGCTCTTGTGGCCAGTCAGAGATCCAGGTTGGAGAGCAGAGGAAGGGAAGAGGAACTAGGGTGTTGTAAACACGATGCCTTCCCGTTCTGAAGCCCATTTGGAGGGGGTTAGCCTTCTGCCCGGCACAGGATCTTCAAAGCAGCAGTTCCCTGTCACTTCTTCCAAGCACACTGCCATGCGAAACTTAAAGCAGTCGCTCTCCCCCATAGCTGCTGCCCATCTCCTCTGTCCCAATAGCACATGTGAGGCTGATTTGTGGCACACTAGTGTGCTGCAGCAAAGTGGTTGAAAACTGCTCAATTCCCTCAATGAGGAGACTGGTTAGAAGGAGGTTGAAGGGAAGGTAAAAAGAGTCCAATCTCCCCAGAGTGCATGGAGGCTGCTTAAAACAACAGTAATAGAGGCCCAGCAGAGGTATATACTATAAAGAAAGAAGGGCTCCACTAAATCCAAGAGGGTGCCCACATGGCTAATGAGCCAAGTTAGAGAGGCCATAAAGGGCAAGGAAACTTCCTTCCATAAATGGAAGTGTTGCCCTAATGAGGAGAATAAAAATGAACATAAACTGTGGAAAAAGAAATGTAAGAAGGTGATACAGGAGGCCAAGCGAGACTATGAGGAACGCATTGTTACCAAAAGAGCTGTTTTGTTTGGGGAATTATTACACTGCCCTTATTGGAACCTTAGGATTGCAGACTGGATAATAAGACAGCGTAATGCAGAGAAATTCACTTTTGCTTAAAGAGGAGACTGAGAGAAAGACAACTTTCAATAAAAGATTATAGTTTTATTACAAAAGCACAAAAGTAAACATAATGCACACGGAGAAATGATAAGTGTATTTTTCTTGGTCCTAATACTAGAATCCAGTGTACCTAGCTTTCATGGTGGTTGCGTGTAAAGAGTATTTGGTGCATCTGAGGAAATTAGAAAAGGGAAAGGTTGTAGGGAACAATTTTAGGGGTCCCTGATCTGCCAACCCCAGCAACTACATACATACAACATACAACAAACCTTTATTAGGCATATAGTTTTACAACTAATATCTCCAAACAGTCATGTATGAAAGTATATATTAAAAGAGAGATAGGAAATAAGAGTTAAAACACACCAGTTTGCTTATACAGTTACTCCAAGTTGCTTAGAACCAGCAACTTAGCCCGCTTCAAGTTGCTCACATGTAGAAATTTAGCAACTGGAAGGGTCACAGATTCAAATTCACCTGCCAGCAAAAGTTGTAAAGAGGTGATCTCAGAGAGAGCTTTTTTGTTTCCAGATAATGAGGGGAGATACTGGTCTCTGAGCACCTGATTAAAAGCACAATGCAGAACAATGTGTGGAAGAGAGTCTACCTCTCTGAGGCCACAATTGCAAAATCGTTCTTCCTTCTGGGCATTTCTAAACCTACCAAGTAGGTCATTAGAAGGTAACACCGTTGCATCAGGCTAATGTAAAAGCCCTCCTTTCAAAGGGGCACTCTAAGAAGGACAGGTATTTTGGTTGTAGACCAAAGGTATTGTTAAGATGGAAATTTAGGGGTGAACATTTTTTTTGTGCTGCAGCCAAAATCTCTTGCCTTTCTATGTCTATTAGTCTTGTTATCAAGAGCCTGATAGAAGTCTCAAGTGTAGCAGCTCCTTGTAGATCTTCCTTGAGGCCCATTTGTCTAATTTTCTTATTAAATAGAGCTAAGCAAGGAGACAACAGCGAGTCAGTCAATAACCCCTTTAACAATGGGTTTTGGTCAGCCCTGAAGCACACTTTGGCCCAGTATTTTAAGAAACTGGACCAAGCTAGAAACTCCAGCCTATATTGGCCTGTCTCCAAGCAAAGTGCCGCAAAGGGAACGCAATGCGGTACACCTAAGATCTTGTATAGAAAATTAGAATGTATCTTTTCAATTGAATCATTTAATGCTGGCATCCAAACAGGAATGCCATACAAAATTTGAGGTGTAACTTTGGCATTAAAAGCCTGGAGAGCAGCTGGAATGAATGAATTACCCCAAGAGAAGAAAAAGCGAGTAATAGCCTGAACAGCTAGTTTGGATGAATTAATTATTGTAAGACGATGGGAAGACCAGAAATGCCGGTAGTGAAACCGGAGACCAAGATACTGAAATTCTTTTACTTGTTGTATTGTTTTACCATTGAAAGCCAAGACTGTGATTTCCAAGAGTGCCCAAACACCACAATCTTGGACTTTTCAAAGTTTAGCTGAAGGGCATTGTTGGTAAAATATTCTATGCAGGCATTAACCAGTTTCCTTAATCCTATTTTAGTTCGAGATATCAGGGCCATGTCATCAGCATACAAAAGGAGAGGGATATCCACTGAACCTAATTTGGGGCAATGCGTATCAAAGTTTGCTAGATAGGGAGCCAGATCATTAATGAAGAGATTGAACAGGGTGGGAGCAAGAACACACCCCTGCTTGACCCCCTTGTTGATTGGAATTGGGGCCGAGAGGCCACCCCTCGGAGATAATTTCACTTGGCATGAGGTATTTAAATGAAGCGCACAAATTAATATTAATAGCCTTTTGTCCACTCCCATCTTCTCAAGTTTATCCCAGAGTCTATCTCTATCTATGGAATCAAAGGCCGACTTTAAATCTAAAAAGGCCACATATAGTCGGGCTTTATTTTGAGTCCTTTGTTTGAAGATTAGGTGTGATAATACCACACACTGATCAATTGCAGACTTATTTGGCCTAAAACCCGCTTGCTCTGGGCCTATGATGTTATGGTCCGAGATCCAGGCAGAAAGTTTCTTAAGTAGATGGGAAGCATACATTTTCCCTGCCAGGTCTAAAAGGCTGATTGGCCTGTAGCTGGGGAGAAGTTTTTTATCCCCTTTTTTAAAGATGGGAACCAAGATAGATCTAGTCCAAGTGTCCTGAAGTACCCCAAATTTATCAATTCTAGTGAAAAGTTCTGCAATTATTGGGGCCCACCACTCTGGTGCTTCTTTATAAATATCAGGAGGAATTGAGTCTGGTCCCGCTGCTTTACCCAGTTTTAACTGCTTAATGAGTGAAAGAACTTCATCCACTGAGACTGCAGGCCAATCAGGGAGATCTAACAGGAGTGGCATATTAACAATGGAGACGGGTTTAGATTCATCAGATTGATTTAAAATGTGCTTCCCACATTTTAGCTGGAATTGCTGTGAAACCAAATGAGTTTTTATAGAAACAGCCTGATATAATTTGCCAAAAAATCTTGGCATTTTTAGATCTCACAGATTTAATTAAACGTGACCATCTTGCTGTTGCATTGTGGTGTAACAAAGTTTTAATAGCTTCCTTGAGTTGGGCAGACAGCTTAAAATATTGTAGTAAATTTAATCTACTATTAGTTACTCGAAATTTATTGTAAGCACTGCGTACAGCGAACTTCAGTGTCAAGCAAGTCTGCTCAAGCTTGGCAGAGTTCTTTCTCCCACCTTCTGTTCTTTGAGGTGGAGTTATCCAGCCCAGTTTGTTCTGGAGAGTTGATATTAAAACCTTGAATAAGGTCACAATCCCTAGTTGGTTATCTGGATCTAGAGTAGACAACTGGAACATGTCCTCAGTTTGTAGTAGTGCGCAAAAGGACTCTTTAGTGGCTGCATCCCATTTAATTCTTTTAATTGTGTCAGGGTGACCGTCCTCCACCTGAGTGGGAATTGTGGTGGCAATCTGAGAAGTAGGCCAAATCACATATTAAGGGTAAATGGTCACTAGACTATGGGTATCCAACTCTAAAATTCACTATCTATGGGAGAAAATAAAAGGGAACCAGAATGTAATCAATAACACTCATACCTCTAGTTGAAATATGGGTATACTCTCCTTTATCCCCCAGATAATCTAGGCCGTTTAACCAAGTGAGGCCATTGGTAATACAGAATTTAGCCAAAAGAAGCCCAGCCACATTAATTGTTCTGTCTTTTGATGGCCTTTCAGAGAAACAAATCTCTGATAAGGTCATATCAGTAGGCAGATCTAAGATTTGATGGAAGATGTCATTATTTTGTCCCACCCTGGCGTTAAAATCCGCAGAAATTATTGGTAGGAGAGAAGGAAATTTGCCAGTTAGTTCATTAAACATGCCACTAAAATATACCCACTGCTTTTCGGTTGCCGCTTTGTCATTGACAGGTGGCATGTTCACATTTATAACCATAAGACTTTGATGTGGTAACCTCAGCTTAATTGCCTGGATTTTACAATAGCTATCGGCCATAAACAGCAACTCATGCTTAAAAACTGGTTTCACTAATATGGCGAGACCGCCAGCAGGACGACCTTTTGCTGCGCTCTTCCGCGCTGGTAGTGATGTTACAGAGAACCCTTCAAACTCAATGGGTAAGGTAGCCCATGTTTCCTGTAGCAATATGACATCTCTATCCCTTAGGATTTCATCTAGCACTTTCTCCCGTGACTTTGCTGACCAGCCAGCAATATTCCAAGACAGGATTTTCAGTTGACCTTGGAGGGCTTCAGGGAGTCGATGTGGAAGCAGTCAGTCTGATGGAATTAAGGGAATTTGAATTTCTGAGCCCCTCTGCGTGCTTGAGACAGGTGGTTGTAGCTCTGGCTCAAGCATAATGGACTCCGGCAATCTTAGCTTGGTTTCCAATCCATCCGACAGATTTGTCTCTTCTAGAGCATTGCCTGTTGCTGCTACGGCTGGGGTTCCATCAGGAACAAGATGGAATGGTTGTTGACTTGGTTGGATATCCACTGCTGAAAGCTGGGAGAGTTGTGCCATGGGTTCCTCTAAAACAGTAGAGGCAGGTTGCTGTTTAATTTGAATAGATGTATTGGGCATCTCCATCACCACACCCTCCATTTTATCATCTAGACAGCAGTGTTCGCTATCAATGGCCTCTTTTGGAGGAGGGAGCAGATGGTTAAGGGGCTGTTTCTCACACTCAGAAGCCAGGCTGAGCCAACTGGAGGAGGCACTGTAGAGGGAGAGCCCCCAAGAGAGAGGGAGTAAGGCATGCTTCCCCTGACTGGGGACTCCTGATGCATCTCAGTCTGATAGGTCACCCTTATGAAAGGGTCTTTGTCTGAGGAAACCATTGGAGAGTCCGGTGGAGAAGATGTGCTCTCACATGAAGTAAGGCGATGTGTGGTCTGCATCATATCCGACAGCTCCTTCCAGAGCATTTCCACTTTCTGCACAGTCTGTCGTTGTTCCTGATGAGGTAAGATTCTGAATGCCTCCAGGGCCTCCCTAGTCAGCTTGACCTCATCCACATCTAGTTGAGGCAACTGGTCCATAAACTGGTAGCTTATATTACAGTTGAAAGAATCAGATTTTGCAGATGGCTTCATTGTTTATAAGGGGTCAAAGGACAAACCTTGGGGGGCATTATCAGAAATTGGAAGCTCTTCAGAGCTGGGCAGAAGAGTCCTTAAAGAGTGTTCTTTGGCATGTTCTTTATCTACCCCCTCAGTTAGAGGCTGTGAGTTGCATGGTGAATGAAGCAAATCTGGGGCAAGAAGAGCTGTTATGTTGTTGAAGTGAGGGTCTGGAGCCAGCAGCAGTCCCGGACGATTAGTCATTTCTCCCACTTTGGTTGTTAGAGGGAGACTAAAGCTCCCTTGTTGTTTTCCAAAGCACAATTCCTTTGCCATAGAGACTCGGACCATATTAGCAGCTTCTGTAATAGGATTTGACAGCTTTTTTGATGGTGTACTCAGTCCTATGGAGATATCAGACTCCATCGGCTCACTCGCCTCACTTGTCATCTCAGATACCAGATCTTTTCCTTCATGTCCATGGTTGGGTTGTCTACTTTGTTCTAAGAGACTGTCCAATCTTATCTGCAGATCCTCCAGTTCATCACGCCCATGTACTTGATGTCTATCCTTCACAGTAGCTTGTCTTGCAGATACTGTACCATGAAGATCTTAATTGCATGATGTTGGCATATCTGTCTTCCCAGTGATGTTGACTTCTACATCTTTTAGATGTTAGCTTTTTTCCTGATTAATGATCTGATGCCTAGCTCTTTAAAAACGCACTGAGGGAAGATATCAAATCTTCTGAGCCTTTGTGCTATGTGAAATATCTGCTGAGGCACACTTGCTGAGCAGAAGTCAAGAAAAAGTCTTTTATACGTTGACTGGGCGGGTAAGAAATAAAAATAGTTTATATCTGAATGAACAACCTGAAAGTTCAAAAGTTGGGAAAGAGACTGGAGTATTGTTTCTTTAGATTTCCAAAGGTGGGCATCTCTTCTGGGGAAGTGAATTAGTATCTGATTGTTTTGGAATAATTGCTGCACTTTCCTTTGTTTTCCGTGTTGTGCGCTGCTATAGTCTGTTGTCTCTGGTATGGAGGAGGATGATTTAATGGCGTCCTCGGCGTTAATTACCGGAGGTTGGAACCTGGCAGCATTCAGAGTTAGCTGAGATGGATTCTGAATTATGGCTTCTAGTTGCCCTTCTATTTTGTTTAGGCGACCTAGTATCACTAGCAGTGACTCTGCAGATATAAAACAGATTTCTCCTAATTGTTGGAAAGTGCAATCTGAGGCAGACTGCCTTATCTGGGCACCATTAGTCTTATGATTCTGTCTGGGAGAGGTTTGTTTTCCAACTTTTCTAGCTTTTCCCCTCATTTCAGCTGGACACAATCTGCTAATAGGCACCCCTATTGCTGAGTCATCTGAAGATTCCACAGGTTCAGTTGCCATTGCAGTAAGACTAATACTTGTACTTACAGCACACTCAGATCCAGTGGGGGTCGAGGAGGGGAAGAAGCTCTCCATTCTCAGTTGTTTCTTTTTTCTCTTCTTCAGGTTTCCCCTTTCTAGGCGATCTGGGCAATCTGTGCACGGGCTTTTGCTCTGTCATTTCCTCCCTTTGGCAGGCATTCGGATCTTGTTAGTCATGTTTGCTATTCAATTAATCCCAGCCTTGAGCAAGAGATACTGACTCCTCTCCCCTTCCCAGCCCTGACCGGAAGACCCCCCAGCAACTAACTAAAGATGGGGAGAGAAGGGGAGAAAAAAGGGGGGGAAGAAGGGAAAGAATTCCAGGCGCAAGATAGTTACCTATCCTGTAGAGCATTTGGATGGGGGGGAGAGTCCTGCGAATAGGACCCTCTGACACAACACAGATGTGCTGGTCCTTGGAAAGAGAGCCAGAGAGAGCATGTGGGAGGAAGCCCTCTCTTAAAAAGGGTATTCAGACAGAGCTGAGCCAGATTGTAGCTTGCTTACTACCACCCAGCAGGGTGCTTGGAGTGTGTAAAACATTGAAAGGATCAGTTATCAGCAAAATTCAATGGGGTCAATGGCTGGCTTACTTACACAATACAATGAATCAGCAACCCAAGAAGGCAGTTAAACAGTGATTGGGTTGAAACAATACAATGAATACAGTAATGTAGGAGACACTTAAACAATGATTTAAGATGCCAGACTTCCTCCCATAATGTGTGACCATGAGGAGGTGGTGGTTGTGTAACCATGAGCCTTCGACTTGACCAGAGTTTTGGAAATGTGGCCTGTGTGAGAAGTTTGGCCAGCATGATATTTTAGTCCATAGTAACACAACCAGATATAGAGAGAAAATCACAACTAAAAGAAAAAGGGGATTTTCACGTAACAGCATGGCCAGCAACATTAAGAGAAATAATAAAAGCTTCTTCAAATATGAATATATTTGAAGAAATATATAAAAGCTTGAAGAGGAATAATAAAAGCTTCTTCAAATATGAAGAAATATATTTGAAGAAATATATAAAAACTTCTTCAAATATGACCTTGAAATGAGGAAACAGATCAGGGAGGTGACAAGGAGGGACAGGGTTGTAATCATGGGGGACTTCAATTATCCTCATATAGACTGGGTCAATTTGTGTTCCAGTCACGAAAAGGAGACCAGATTCCTTGACATGCTAAATGACTGTGCCTTAGAGCAGCTAGTCATGGAGCCACCAGAGGACAGGTGACTCTGAATTTAATATTGTGCAGTACACAGGACTTGATTAGAGATGTCATTGTTACGGAGCCGTTGGGGAACAGTGATGCTGCTGCGATCTGTTTCGATCCGTCTGACGGGCGGACTTCCCTCAAATGAGGAGGCTGGTTAGAAGGAGGTTGAAAGGGAAGGTAAAAAGAGTCCAATTTCTCCAGAGTGCATGGAGGCTGCTTAAAACAACAATAATGGAGGCCCAGCAGAGGTGTATACAGCAAAGAAAGAAGGGTTCCACTAAATCCAGGAGGGTGCCCGCATGGCTAACAAGCCAAGTTAGAGAGGCTGTAAAGGGCAAGGAAGCTTCCTTACGTAAATGGAAGTCTTCCCTAATGAGGAGGAATAAAAAGGAACATAAACTGTGGCAAAAGAAATGTAAGAAGGTGATATGGGAGGCCAAGCGAGACTATGAAGAACGCATGACCAGCAACACTAAGAGGAATAATAAAAGCTTCTTCAAATACGTTAGAAGCAGGAAACCCACCAAAGAAGAGGTTGGCCCTCTGGATGGTGAGGGAGGGGAAGGGGAGATAAAAGGAGATTTAGAGTTGGCAGAGAAATTAAATCAGTTCTTTGCATCTGTCTTCACGGCAGAGGACCTTGGGCAGATACCGCTGCCTGAACAGCCCCTCCTGACCAAGGAATTAAGTCAGATAGAGGTTAAAAGAGAAGATGTTTCAGACCTCATTGATAAATTAAAGATCAATAAGTCTCCAGGCCCTGATGGCATCCACCCAAGAGTTATTAAGGAATTGAAGAATGAAGTTGCAGATCTCTTGACTAAGATATGCAACTTGTTCCTCAAAACGGCCATGGTGCCAGAAGATTGGAGGATAGCAAATGTCACGCCTATCTTTAAAAAGGGAAACAGGGGGGACCCGGGAAACTATAGGCCGGTCAGCCTCATCTATACCGGGTTCAGTTCAGTTCAGTTCAGTTCAGTAGACCTTTATTGGCATAAAATACAGAGAAAGAACAAAACAAAACAAAAATATACAAAGACACCACAACATAGACATCAGTCTTTTCCTCACATACTGCCCAGAGTTCCAGAGCTCTGCCTGGCAATTACCCCAGATAAAAAGGCAGCGACCCTATCAAGGGTCTCAGAGTCAGATGTGGAAAGGAGAGACTGAAGCATGATTGAGTCCTCCCAGCCCTGCATCCTAGTTAGCAAAGGGCCTAGATATTTCTTGCGTGAGACATCATGAAGTGGGCAGTAGAAAAGGGTATGTGTTATGGTCTCAATACAATCCCTACCACACTTGCATTTCCTCTCCGAGTAGGGAATACCACTGAACCTGCCCGATAACACGGCTGATGGAAGAGCATTACATCTTGCAAGTGTGAATGCTCTCCGAGCCTGTGGGCACTCCAAGTGATAAAAGAAGGAGGCCAGTTTCCCAAAACTGATTGGAACATGGAGATAGAGTGGAGAGCATGTGGTTCTGGCGGCACTAAACAGCTCTTGTTGTTCGATGTCAAGAATTCTTTCTTTGACGATTCTGTAAGCAGCATCACACCCAATCATGCCTAGCTCTGCAGTGTCCAGCCCTATTGACTTGAGCTTGGTTAGAAGATCAGTGATCTCTAATGGCAGGACTGAATCCGACAATAATTGGAGCATTAGACCAGAGGGGGTAGGGTTAAATAAAGTCCTAAACCAAAATTTCAATAATCTAAGCCAAGCAGTCGTCTTTAGCCGAATTAACCCCACCTCAAGACACAGAACCGAGTAGGGAACGCACCTGGGTAAACCCAAAATCTTCCGCAGAAAGGAGGCTTGAATGCGTTCTAATGGTTGGGTAATAGCCTTATACCAGATGGGAGAGCCATAAAGGACCAGGGAAAGAATCTTTCCCTTAAATGCCTCCAGAGCAGCTGGAACATAACCATTGCCGCAGGTAAAAAAGAAACGGGAAATAGCTGAGGACGCCAGTTTGGATGCGTTCTGCACTGCCTTACGATGAAAAGCCCAAGTGAGCCTGTAATGGAAGTTGATTCCCAGGTACTTGAAATGCTTAACCTGCTCCATTTTATTGCCATTACAAGACCACTTAAAAGCCTTCCATCTATTGGCAAATATCATTATCTTAGATTTAGCATAGTTGATTTGCAATTTGTTGGACAGAAGATACTCTTCAGTGCGATTCAGCAGACGTTTTAGGCCAATCCTAGTACGGGATATCAGTACTGCATCATCCGCATACAGAAGTAGCGGCACTTGGCTTGCGCCAAGCTTCGGGCAATGGCTATCTATTTCCTTCAGGGATGGGGCAAGGTCGTTTAGAAACAGATTGAAAAGCATGGGGGCCAAGACACAGCCCTGTTTGACCCCTTTGTTGGTAGCGATGGAATGAGTTAGATTCCCACTCCAGGAGCGTCTAACCCTGCATGAAGTATTTAGATGGAGGGACCTAATCAGTAGCAACAATCTTTTATCAATCCCCATGTTTTCCAACTTGGACCAAAGAAGCTCCCTATCCACAGAATCGAAGGCACCTTTCAGATCAAGGAAGGCTACATAAAGGCGAGCCTTGCATATCCTAACCTGCTTATGGGCCAAATGAGATAGGATCAAACAATTGTCCAAAGTTGATTTGCCCCGACAGAAGCCAGATTGCTCGGGGCCTAAGATGCCTTGCGAAGTAACCCAGAGAGTAAGTTTATTGCATAGATATTTAGCATAAATCTTACCTATTACAGAAAGCAAACTAACGGGCCGAAAATTTCCTGGTGTGGTAGGGTCACCCTTTTTATGGATAGGAATAACTGTCGCTGTAAGCCAGACATTGGGCAATAGGCCAGAACTGTCAATCACTGTAAAGACGTGGGCAAGTAACTGGGCCCACCATTCCGGATCGCCTTTTAAAAGCTCAGGTGGTATTTCATCTGGACCTGCAGCCTTCCCTGGCTTCAATTGCATAATTAGTTCTTTAATTTCCTCAGGGGTCACAGGAGGCCAGATAGGCAGATCCACAGAGGTAAAGTCAGGGTAGGCGTCTGGGGATTTGCTCTTATCGTAAAAAATGTCTGTGAAGTGTTGAACCCATGTAGATGATGGAATAATAGCAGGGTCGTATGTTTCTGATCTACACGAACCTGCTACAACTGCCCAAAATTGTTTATTATTTTTTTGTTGAATTGCTTGATGCAGCTTGTTCCACTGAGTTAAAACAAACCTTTTCTTTTTCTCTGTCAATAAAACACTTAGTTGTTTTTTAAGGATAGAGTATTTAACCAAACACTTGGAGTCATTGTATTTTCTAAAATCTAAATAAGAAGCCCTAATACACACCTTAAGATTCCTACATTCACTGTCAAACCAATCCTTTTTGTCAAATGCACCACAGGATTCAACCAACTTAGGCTTCGTACTCAAAACCTTAAAAACGTGACCAATAAAACCTTCAAAGGATTTGATTTGAACAAGAGGATCCGGATCCTGTAGAATGGCTGATAAAAAATCTCTGCTTGCTGGTTCCGTACTTAGACGATGGAAATTAGGGGAAAGGGCGCTATTAGCCACAATTTTATACCTACCCTCTGGATTTGTATCCATCTCAGCTTGTGATGGAACACTCCCAGAATGGAGGTCAAGGACCAAGATTAAAGGTAGATGGTCACTAAGGGTTAGGTCCCCAATGGCAAAATCTTTCACATGATGTTTCATTTTAGTGGAAACTAAAATGTAATCCACAACGCTGGCACCACGAGAGGATACAAAAGTAAATTCATCAGCGTTGGGGAACTCTCTTAGACCATTGAGCCAGATCATGTTAGAGCTGATGGAAAACTTAGCAAGGGCCATACCATTAGCATTATAGTATGCATCTTTGGACCGCCTGCTTAATGCGCAAATGGGGGGGAGGGAGCTGTCATCAACCACATCCCAGGCTCTGCGAAAGATATCTGCTGAATTTCCCACCCTGGCATTTAAATCGCCCTGCAAAAGAATTTCAGCATGGGGGTGGGCCCTCTTGAGGTCATTCATACATGATGATAGATCATTCCAGAGCTGGGTCCTTTGTAAACTATTAAGCAAAGGAGGGATATAAGTGTTGACGCAAATTAAGTCAATGTCTGCAAAAGACACCCTCAGTGCTTGTATCTTGCAACAGCCTGGAATGATGTCTAGAGGGCATGACTTAAACTGCTTCAGTACAAAGCTGGCTAAGCCCACCAAAGGACGACCATTAGAGGTGGATTTAGTTGCAGGTACTACAAAAGCCTTGTAGCCAGGGATATACAGATGGTCCAAAGCCCATGTCTCCTGCAACAGAATAATGTCAAAGGTTCTAAGATAGCTTAAGAAACCACTGTCATTTTTCTTATTCTTCCACCCTGCAATGTTCCAGGAAAGAATTTTTAGTTGGGAAGAAGTAGCAGGGGCTGGAGAAGCATTAATTAGTCAATCTTTGCTTCCTGATGGACACTCAGCACCAGAAGGATGATGAGACATGCAGCTACTCAGGGCTAAGTTGGTCACCGGAGAAGGTGTAAAATCCCTGGAATAAGGGACGGGAATTGCCTCAGTGGCTACTTCTAAAGCAGATTGATGAGCAGATGCTGGCACTGGAAGGGTCAGAGAATGGATTTCATAGGTCGAAGTTTCCGTATTATAATTGAGAAGTTCTGCTTTAACCCTGTCCAGGGATCTGATAATATTTATTTGTTCTGGTCTTGTGAGTTCCTTAAAGGCGCTGATGGCACCCTCCACAATGTCATCCCCCTCCAGCTGTAATTCCATTATCAGATCTTTAGCCAACAATGCAGGAGGATCTGCCCTAGGGCCTTGTTCCGTTGACAAGGGGCCTTTGGGGGCTGGGAGCGCCCTTGCAATGAGTGAATGGTCGTCAGTAGGTAAATGCATTGGGAGGGCAGTAGTAATTGGGTTAGCTGAACCTGAATTTTGGTCATTCACTTCTATGTCCCCAAGGAACCTGGAGGGTAGGTGGGAGCCAGGAATCTTTGGCAAAGCTTTACAGGACACAAGAGCTGATTCCAATTCCTCATCGCAGGGAGCAGCAGATGTTGCCCCTGATGGTACCCCATCCAGGGCTTTAGATAAGGAGTTCATATTAGGCTGTGATGAGCTTGGGGAAGATGACAAGACCTGGGCTGAGTCTCTAGGCAATTGTTGGATAGCCACAACATGATGCAGGACCTCCTCCGTGTTAGTTGAATGGCACTGCAAACCCACTCCATTGAGATAGTCCACCTCACTGGCTGATTCATTCATCAGCACAGGCTTAAAGGCTTCAGAAGGAGAGCTATCCATAGACTCATCTGCTCCAGTTAGGGGGGGTATGCAGACAGAGGGTGACGGAGCTCCCATCATCTCAGAAATCAACGAAGAATGTGCCTGGTCTGGTGCTTGAGGTTCGGTGCCAGTGCCAGAAGGCTGGACCTGCCATTTGCTATTAGAAGCTGCACCAGTTGAACAGCCAATTGTTGAATTAACTGGCTGGGAGAAAGCAAAAGCCTGTGGCTTGTGCAGTGAAGACTTCAGGTGAAGCAAAGCATTTCCAAGAGAGTCAGCTGCAGACCTTAACTCATTAGCACAAGGCAGCACCAAGGGGCTTGAATCAGGAGAAAAGCAATTGGCAACTCCCACGCTCTGGGTACGATGATCTCTCCTCCAGTGACTGGGCACAGAGCCAGCCTGCGCAAGGCTGGATGGAAGGAGAGGAGGGGGAGGCTGCATTTTGTACCTTGGGAGCAGAGGTTTAATAATCAAGTCGGTAAACACCCTCCGCAAGAAAATGCCAAAGGACCGAAGAAACAAACTCTTCCCATGCAGCTGGCCTGGGATCTGAGAGGTGCCAAACTTCAAAAGAAGCCGGGTCCAATTTGGAGACTGGGGAATCCAAGGGAGTTTTATGATTTCCTGCAGATCAACACAGTCAGCCTGAGATGGATCAAGGTATAATAATCTGCATAGAGAGTCTTTTGCCCTCAGTTTATTGGCCCAGCGCCCCTTATGAATGGGAGAATCCTGGAATTCCAGCAGTATCTGATTTTTCAACAAACAATAGGCAGCTTCTCCACAATCCAGATTCTCACGCAGCCCCAGCAGTTCAGCTTCCCCTGGCTTGTTAAAGTTCAGACCCAAAGCTTGAGCAGAGAGGGAAGGTAAAGGCGGTTGAATGGCCTTGTGAAGTGAGTCCAGCTGCGCAAGAATAGTATTAAGCTGTTTACATACAAAAAGGAGCGTGTTTCCAATGATAATATTGTAATCGCCCAACAAGGTCAAGAAGCAGTTACTGGGATCGTTCTGCTGAGATAATGACTGCTTATCCTGTGGAGAGGGAGCTGAAAGGGTGGGTGAGGGAGGGCAGGCTGACGCTGTGCCAGTATGACTGAGGGGAGACTGATAATTCCTCTCTGCCTCTGATTTGGAAACATGAAGAGCTTCATATCTGTTGGGAGAAGCGAGATTCATGAGCTCACCTACTGTGTCTGACCATGCTGGGAGATCCTCCAGACGTAGCTGCTTGGCTGACTTGATAGGAGAGTTGCCCTGTCCAGGGGAGTGTTTATGCCTTCTCCTCTTCCCCATCGAAGCAGCTTTTTAAAATCCACTGTAATCCAAAGACAAGGGTGCAGACTGGAAACAACTGGTAGTGTTGTTTTGCTCTACCAGGACTCAGGAAGCATCCAGAGGAGGAAAAAGAATCAAAGGATCCAACTAAAGAGAAATATCAGGGCATAAAGCAGGAGCACAGTAGCAGGGATCCTACCAGGTGGCCATCTTGAATCCACCCCCCGGTTGAAATCATACCGGGTAAGATGGTGGAATGCCTCATCAAAGATAGGATCTCAAAACACATAGACCAACAGGCCTTGAGGAGGGAGAATCAGCATGGCTTCTGTAAGGGTAAGTCTTGCCTCACGAACCTTATAGAATTCTTTGAAAAGGTCAACAGGCACGTGGATGTGGGAGAACCCCTAGACATTATATATCTGGACTTTCAGAAGGCGTTCGACACAGTCCCTCACCAAAGGCTACTAAAAAAACTCCACAGTCAGGGAATTAGAGGACAGGTCCTCTCATGGATTGAGAACTGGTTGAAGACCAGGAAGCAGAGAGTGGGTGTCAATGGGCAATTTTCACAATGGAGAGAAGGAAAAGCGGTGTGCCCCAAGGATCTGTCCTGGGATCAGTGCACTTCAACCTCTTCATAAAGACCTGGAGACAGGGTTGAGCAGTGAGGTGGCAAAGTTTGCAGATGACACCAAACTTTTCTGAGTGGTGAAGACCGGAAATGATTGTGAAGAGCTCCAGAAGGATCTCTCCAGACTGGCAGAATGGGCAGCAAAATGGCAGAATGGCGTTTCAATGTCAGTAAGTGTAAGGTCATGCACACTGGAGCAAAAAATTAAAACTTCACATATAGGCTGATGGGTTCTGAGCTGTCTGTGACAGATCAGGAGAGAGATCTTGGAGTGGTGGTGGTCAGGTCAATGAAAGTGTCGACTCAATGTGCGGCGGCAGTAAAGAAGGCCAATTCTATGCTTGGGATCATTAGAAAAGGTATTGAAAACAAAATGGCTAATATTATAATGCCTTTGGAGAAATCGATGGTAAGGCCACACCTGGAGTATTGTGTCCAGTTCTGGTCGCCGCATCTCAAAAAAGACATAGTGGAAATGGAAAAGGTGCAAAAGAGAGCGACTAAGATGATTACTGGCCTGGGGCACCTTCCTTATGAGGAAAGGCTACGGCGTTTGGGCCTCTTCAGCCTAGAAAAGAGGCGCCTGAGGGGGGGACATGATTGAGACATACAAAATTATGCAGGGGATGGACAGAGTGGATAGAGAGATGCTCTTTACACTCTCACACAACACCAGAACCAGGGGACATCCACTCAAATTGAGTGTTGGGAAAGTTAGAACAGACAAAAGAAAATATTTCTTTACTCAGCGTATGGGTGGTCTGTGGAACTCCGTGCCACAGGATGTGGTGATGGCGTCTGGCCTGGACGCCTTTAAAAGGGGATTGGACAAGTTTCTGGAGGAAAAAGCCATTACGGGTTACAAGCCATGATGTGCATGTACAACCTCCTGATTTTAGAAATGGGTTATGTTGGAATGGCAGATGCAAGGGAGAGCACCAGGATGCAGGTCTCTGGTTATCTGGTGTGCTCCTTGGGGCATTTGGTGTGCCGCTGTGAGATACAGGAAGCTGATCCAGTGGGGCTGTTCTTATGTTCTTATGTAGGTCTGTTCTCTTAGGCTGGGCTGTTTTTCAACCTCAAGCTAGTTTTTATTTGAGTTTGTGTGTTTAATTATTTATTGTTCTCACCTAGATCCTGTCCCAATTTACTGAACTGTTTAGTTTATGTTCTAACTTAGATTAAGTTTAACTTGGGTTAAGTATAGGGTTAATTTAAAACAAAGTAGAAAAACTTGCTTTCCACTTTATCCTCCTCAGTTTTATTTATTTTCCCAAGTGCCTGATCCTTGGGCTCTTACTCACGAATAGGACTCTGTTCCTGCTCAGAGTAGACCTATGTACACACCTACGTATTTATTTTTATCGCCCTTACCTCCTTGGACCTTAGATTCCCTTCCTTAGGTTAGATTAGGTGCTACCTTAGGTGCAGCTAAATTTCAGTGTTGATTTAGGGTTGATTTAAAGTTAAAGCTAGAAAACAAGGAGTTAGAATTACAAAGAGTTAGAAAGAGTACACTTACCTTCTCTTTCTTGTCCTCCTCTTCTCCTTCTCCAAAACTCTGAGGTCCACTTGCCTTCTCCTCACCCAGATGCTAAACTCACAGTACCTTACCTGGCACTTAGCTCCCAGAGATACTTGGGGTCCCAGAGGCCACAGGCTCCTGCAGAGTGCACTTTTCCCATCCACACTTTTCTGGGAGTAAGCCCCATTGACTTTAATCTCACAATCATAGTTAGCAACTCTCTTACTGTTCCTCCCTTGTCCGCACTTTCCAAAGATACAGAATCAGTGCCTCACATTCTCTCTCTCCCTCTCTCCCCCTCCCCCAGTTTAGAAATTTTAGATTTAGATTTTAGAAATGGGCTACATCAGAATGGCAGATGCAAGGGAGGGCGCCGGAATGAGGTTATCTGGTGTGCTTCCTGGGGCATTTGGTGGGCCGCTGTGAGATACAGGAAGCTGGGCTAGATGGGCCTGTGGCCTGATCCAGTGGGGCTGTTCTTATGTTCTTATGATTGCAGCCCCAGAGCACAATCCTATGCATGCCTCCTTCAAAGTAAGCCCCATTATAGTTAATTATAGTTAATGGGGCTTACTCCCAGGAAAGTGTGAATGGGATTGCAGCCCCAGAGCTCAATCCTATGCATGCCTGCTCAGAAGTAAGCCTCATTAGTGTCAATGGGCTTGTTCCCAGGTAAGTGTGGCTAGGATTGTGGCCCAGAGCCCTTCCGCTAAAAGCCCCAAAGTGCAGGGAGTGTTGCTTTGGGGAGTTGCAGGCAACTCGGCAAGGAAAAGGAACTTTCAAGGAACCTTATCAGTTAGGCAGTCCTTACATTGGGTGCCTCAGTAGACTTGTTAGCTATGTACTTGCTTGCCTGCTTCTGGCTCCCTCTTCTCACTCACTCAGCAGCTCCCATCTCCTGGCTCCTCCAGGCTTCTCTGGTTGGCCAATCAGCACGCAGGCAACAACTGCCTTCGTGCCCAACCCTATGCATGTCTACTCAGAAGTAAGCCCCATAATAGCCAAAGGGGCTTACTCACAGGAAAGTGAGGGTAAGGTTGCAGCCTGAGTCGTGCTCAATAGCAAGAGCAAGCTCCAAGCAGACTCTTTAGCAGTGCATGGGATGCAAAGCAGCCACGAACAGTCCCTTCGCTGGCTGCTCTGTTGCTTGTGCTGCCTGCTGCTTGAGGCTCAAAGCAGCCGCTTCTCCTGCACACCGGCACGTGGCTGCTGCTTGCCTCCTCTGATCCCGTGGCACACTTGAGGCAGCCTCACAGCACACCAGTGTGCCGCAGCACAGCGGTTGAGAACCAGAGATAAGCATTCAAAACAGTTTTCAACGTTAACATACATAAAATACAATATAAAAAATATAAATATTAATAATTCCTTATACAGTATATAATCTAAAAATCTAATTAAAACCAAGAGCAAAAGAACCAGCAAACGCTAAAAAGAACTTCAGCCCATAAAACTAATGCTTAAAAATCTTAAATATCCATATTAAAAAGTCAAAACCTCAGAAGACGAGAGTAAAATAAAACAGGAAAGCCCTGCAAGAAAGCCTTGTAGACCAAGAGTGAGGGAATTCCATAGAATGTGTGCCACTATGGAGTCCTATTCCTTGCCTCCACCAATCCACCTCCATAGGTGGCAACACCTGTAAAAGGGCCCTCTCTGATGACTGGAGAGGACAAGTGAGATTATACTGAAGAAGGCGGTCTCTTAAATATCCTGGCCCCAAGCAATACAGGGCTTAAAGGTCAAAACCAACACCTTGAATTAAGCCTAGAAATGAATGCGCACCCAGTGCAGCCACCAGAGTAACAGTCAGACAGAATCAAATTGCCGCCCGCCAGGAGCACACAGGCTGCCACTTTCTGCACTAGTTGCAGTTTCCAAACCATCTTCAAGAACAGCCCCACACAGAAAGTGTTACAATAGCCTAGTCTTGATGTCACCAAGTCTGTAAGATGCAAGTACGGCCGCAGCTGGTGCGTGCACCAGCCAAGCTGGGCAAAGGCTCCACTGGCCACAGCCACCATCTGGGAATCCATGAGCAACAGCGAATCCAGGTACAGACCTGCTCCTTCAGCTGGAGTGCAACCCTGTTCAGTGCAGGGCAATACTCTTAGCATAAGAACAGCCCCACTGGATCAGGCCATAGGCCCATCTAGTCCAGCTTCCTGTATCTCACAGTGGCCCACCAAATGCCCCAGGGAGCACACCAGATCACAAGAGACCTGCATCCTGGTGCCCTCCCTTGCATCTGGCATTCTGACATAGCCCATTTCTAAAATTGGCATCTGCATGATGGATTTCCAAACCAGGAAAATCTCTCTCTCTCTCTCTCTTGTCTGGATTTAAGCTCAGCTTGTTAACCATCATCCAGTTCTCAAACACCTCCAGGCAGCACTCCAGGGCCTCCACCACTATATCAGAATATGGTGAGAGTTAAGTTTCATCAGCATACTGGTGGCATCTCACTCCAAATTAAATAGCATGGGGGACAAAATAGAACCCTGTGCCACTCCACAACTCAAAGGCCAGGGTGCCTAAGTACAGGTATCCCTAAGTACCACCACCTGAACCTATCCACCAAGTAGAAGTGGAGCCACCGCCGAACATTGCCTTCAATCTCAACTTGGCCAATTGGGCCAGAAGGATACCATGGTCGATGGCGCTGAAAGCCAGTGAGAGGTCCAGTAAAAAGGAATGCACTCCCCCTACCCAGTTCCTGATGTAGGTCATCCACCAAGGCGACATGGTTATGTCTGTCCCAAAACCTAGTCTGAAACCAGATTGAAATTGATCAAGATAATCCACTTTATTCAAGACCCTCTGGAGTTGAGTTGCCACCACCAACCAGCCCAGAAATGGGAGGTTAGACACTGGTTGATAATTATCCAGCACAGTGGAGATCAGGGAGGTCTTTTTCAGAAGAGGTTGAACCACCACCTGCTTCAGGGCTGGTAGCAGGACCCCCTCCATCTAGGAGAATTAACCATCCTCCCTGTCTGCTCAGCCAACCCCACGTGGGCAGATCTAATAATCCAAGGATCAAGCAGGCAGGCAGATGGCCTCCCACTCCAAAGGAGGCCGTCCACATCCTCAGACTATTCAAGCTGAAAATAGTCCCACGAAACTGAGCAAGTAGACACCAAGAGGATATTACCAGACATTGTCACTGTGGTTGTGATGAACTTTATCTGCAAAGTGCTTTGCAAACATGTCACAGAGGATGACTGTCTGTTCCTCCGGGTCAGTGGGAGGAGCCTGATGGAGTAGTACAACTCTGTTGGATGGCTCTCTGCGGTAGTCAAGAAAAAAGATTTTCTTGCTGCTATCACTGCCATGGAATAGGCTGTATAACAAGCTCAATTTGTGTGTCTAGTTGGATTCAGCATGAGTTTTTGCCCAATGTCTACCCTGCTGCTTCATCATGAAACCAAGGAGCCACTCTGAGTCTCTTAGAAAGCATTAAAAATTTAACTTCTGGTTTCTCCATGAAACTAGGAGTCATGTGTTTTGAGATGCAATGCTCAGTCTGAGCCTATCAAGAGGCCGTGGATAGATATCTGCAGCCTCTTCTAAGCTGACCCTCTGGAGGAATTCCAGAGGGAGCGCATATAGGAGGCCTTGTGGACGTGATCCACAGATAACTCAATCCATGGTTACGGGATCCACAGTTATGAGGGCCCTCTGTCCTTATTTTAAACCTTTAATTTACTTACTTAATTGATTTGATTTTGTTGTATGGGGAGATGATAAAAATTTTCCTGCTTGATGTTGCTGCTTCCAGGCATGACATTGCTTCCAGCTTAATGACATCACTTTCAGTGGGTTCCTACAGCCTGTCATTCTAAAAAGTTTGAGAACCACTGACCTAGAGCACCCATGCACTAACTATAAAGGTATGTTTTATCCATAATATCTTTCCGCAGACATCAGTATGCCATTTTCACCTGCACGACTCCTTCCAATTCTCACTTCTACTACAACATTTTTAAACCTTTCCCCTGTGTTTACCTTTCCTTCTCCATTAACTGAATAATTTAAACTGCTTCTCAAACAAAACAGTGCAATTCACTTTAAAAATTTGTACATACACTTCTTAGTTCACAGATGTATTTCAACTGGTAAGAATTCTTTCAGGCTGGTAATAAATGATTTTCATTTATCCATGGAAACACTTAGGGAAGTATTTCCCAAACTGGGATTGCAGCTCTATTTTTGGTGGGTCATGTAGTGCCTAGCAGTGCCATCACATAGATGATGGAAAGATTACATAACTAATTCCCTCAAGCCATGATGCTATTCAAAAATCAGATAGCTGCTATCTGCTCTGCAATGAGATGAGGTCCTGCAATTTCAAGACAGCTGCTAATTGCAAACAGCTGAGCTCCTGTAGTTTGCAAAGACTGAGCTACTGCAGTTTGCAAGCTTGTGTAAAAATAGGGAGATAAATATTTGAGCATTTTTTTCTGATTTTTTCCCCCAAGTCTGTCAACATCAGGTAGTGGGGGCAGGTGAAAGCTGGGGCACAACATTAAGCCCCTCAAGCCATGAGGCTATTCCTTAGTTATGCCTCATCATGAGAAATGGATTGAATATTTTGCAAACAAAAACATAAAATATTACTTGTAAATACCTGAATATTATTTCTTTCTAGACCACCTTTTTCATAAAGTTTAATAAAGTGAAGTGAGTCCTGACAGTGTCTTTTTAAAAAGTAGATCTGGTGCTTAAAGTCGGAGAACCACTGGTATAAATGCTTTTGTTTTATTCAAGCAATAATTACAAATAATTACAAATAATTATAAATAATAATTTATCTGGTGTGCTCCCTGGGGCATTTGGTGGGCCGCTGTGAGATACAGGAAGCTGGACTAGATGGGCCTATGGCCTGATCCAGTGGGGCTGTTCTTATGTTCTTATGTTCTTACAAATACAGTCAGAATTAGAAATTAACCAGCAAGCTACTGCAGCCAAATGGAGATGGTTCTGGGTTTTTGCCAGTTGCAGAAAAGGTGAAAAAATATAAACAGTAAATGTAAACCATCAACATTATCTAAGCAAAATAGTTTTTGGTTCATTATTATTATTTGAACATAAAAACAATTTTCTCTTTGTATTGAATAAAGTTCCATGCAAAATCCTACAATATCTACTAGAGGCACAATGCAATAACTGTATACCAGTGTTTCTCAAACTGTGGGTTGGGACCCACTAGGTGGGTTGCGAGCCAATTTCAGGTGGGTCCCCATTAATTTTGGTATTTTATATTTAATATTTTAGACTTGATGCTGCCATGGTGTGTGACTGCATTTGGGGAAATCTTACAGATCTGAACAGGTTACTATGTATATGGTTTTAACAACGACAGTCAATGGAACTTACTCCTGGTTAAATGTGGCTAGGATTACAGGCTGGGACAGCTAAAAATTTTCCTGCTTGATGATGTCACTTCCATTTTGGGTTACAAGCCATGATGTATATGCACAACCTCCTGATTTTAGAAATGGGCTATGTCAGAAGGCCAGATGCAAGGGAGGGCACCAGGATGCAGGTCTCTTGTTATCTGGTGTGCTCCCTGGGGCATTTGGTGGGCCGCTGTGAGATACAGGAAGCTGGACTAGATGGGCCTATGGCCTGATCCAGTGGGGCTGTTCTTATGTTCTTATGCTGATCTAGATAGCAAGTGTTGGAGACAGAATGTATGATTTAATGAAACTTAGGTGTTGGCCCTGCTTAGGTGTGGGCCCTGCTGTTATGTTCCAAGGCAGGGGAATATGCAGCAAATAAAGAGTAAGGATTTTTCCCCTTTCTGCCTGGTCCCTAATCATAAAAGGCATATACATGTACATACATATGAGCCTGCTGAAGGGAAAATCCATTCATTCCAGGGTTGGTTCTCAAAGTAATGAGAACTGAGTCTATAGCAGGCACAAAAGTAACTGTAGAAAGCATTGATAGTATAGGATATGGTGATAAAACAATAACAGCATTCATCATGTGGAAAAAGAGAGATTTTTTTCCTATCATGATATAGGCAGCTCTGGATTAATGCAAAATTTGCCCATTTTTGAAACAAAGCAATTTGCAAATTAATATTTGAAGCTTAATTTATGCTGGTGATTTTTGAAAAAAGGTGAGGATTGGAGCCTGAGCCCATTTCTAGGCCTGTCTCCTCAGAAGTAAGCCGCATCAGATTCAGTGGGCTTACTCCCAGGAAAGTATGGTGAGGACTGGGCCCTGAGCAGCCATCATGTCCAACAAGATTCGGGACTCTGCTATCTGTGCGGGAGGTGGGCAGGTCCGTCCTTCAGGCAGGGTCACATGGGGCCATCTGTGGGCTCCATCCTGCGGCGGGAGGGTAGTTGTTCCCTTGCCTGGGGCCGCTGGCAGCTGCACTGGGTGGGCTCAACTGCGCTTTGCGCACAGCAGGGAAGAGGCTGAGATCCGCTCCTCCTGCTCGGCTCAGCAGCCGCCCGGGGTCCCTGCTTCTTCCGCGACCCTCAGCCGGCCCTGCGCGCGCCTACTCGGAAGCCGCTCCCAGGAGAGGCTACTTTGCGACGCTGCGGCGGTGTTTCCGCGGCAACTTCTGGAAGTTCCGGCTTCGCCCTCGAGGAGGACGGGTCGGCGGGCGCGAGGCGCTTCCGCGGAGCGGCCGCTTCCTGGTTGGCGCGCGCCGCCCGGACACTTTTGCCGGCGCTCCGGCCGGAAGTGCGTCTGGGCGGCTGGCGGTGGTGTGTTCCGGGCGGGAGCACTGCGAGCGGAGGAGGCCCGGGCGGGCGGAGCGGAGCGGGCGCGGCCAGGGGGCGCGGGGAGCGGCGAGTGCCGCGGGGAGACGCCGGCGCCTGCCCGCCCGTCGGTCCCCCTGCCTGCCTTCGAAGCCTCGCGGCGGCGCGGATGGCCCGGGAGGCCTGAGGCGGCTCGGCGCGGCGGGCGCGATGGACGCCGCGGGCGGCGACGGGGGCGGCGGCGGGAAGCCGAGCCTGCAGGTGGTGTACCAGGCGGTGCAGGCGCTCTACCACGACCCGGACCCCAGCGGCAAGGAGCGCGCCAGCCTCTGGCTCGGGGAGCTCCAGCGATCGGTGAGCGTGGCGGGCGTCTTTTTATGGAGAGAATTTCTGGTCTTTTTGTGTAGTAATGGAAGTTAGAGAACTTTTGAACAGTTTACTCGCTTCTTGTTTGTAAAATGATCAGTTGCAGCAACTTTTCTCTTCAGCAGGCTTAGAGGTTTAGAGTGTATGCAGATCAAGGGCACTTCGTTTCAGTCCTTCTCTGCCTGGTCATGTGCTTCTCTATGTTTCTTTTACCTTAGCTCTCTGGGAAGCATGTGCATATCTACTGAAAATGCATGCATTTTTATTACTGACAGATCCCAGGATTTGGCCACTTTTTGGAAGTTGGTTCCCAACCCCTGGTCGTCAGCATTGTTTCTCAACCCATGGTACTTGTACAACCGGTGGTACTTGAGGTGGTATCTGGTGGTACCCCCAGACCCATATCATCTGGCAGCAAGACCAGCAATAAAACAGGAAAAGCAGCAAAAGAAGGCTAGTCTGATCAGGCCGTGCTTTTCACATACTCTGAAAAGCTTTCCTGTCTGATCAGAACCTCTTATCAGCGTTTTATGCATTGTGTCTGGCCACCAGAAGTAACTGGTGATGACATCTTAGTTGTACTTACTTACTAAACCTTTATTGGCAATTATGCAAATACATATATAATCATGACACATGTGAGAATCATCATTGTATGGGAAGCTCAAGCAAGTTGCACATTCTATCTTTTACAATTAATATATTGCATAATAGGCTAGACCTCACATTGTAAAACAGCCTTCTGGGATCTAATAATTACTGTCTACTTTTGGATAACTAATTGTAAATAATTTGTTATTGAATGCATGAATGCCTCACCATCGGCTGCTTAACAAGGCATGAATAATATCCGTATCCAAATTAGTGGAAAGCACCAAGGACAATGCAAAAATATATGGGGCACAGTTTCAAGGTTCTTCACATTACAGGAACAACATTTAGCCTAATTTCCCCACACCTTCAAATCTAGTTTTGAGGATGTTTGATGGGAATACATTACATCTAACCATCACATAAGCCTGTTGCACCTGGGAGTTATCAATCTAAAACAGGTATCTTGACCTAACCCAATATGTTAAAGGTAAGTGCAATTGAAATGGTGAACAGGTTTTGCATAAAGCTCTTGCTATCAATGTCTATCAGTCTAGCCAAAAGAATCTTTTGCACCCTAACTTCAGATCAAGTGCCGAAGATTTCCACAGATAATCAGTGGTTAGCAGTGGTTATCAACCGTTTAGCACCAGAACCCACTTTTTAGATGGAGAATCTGTCAGGACCCACCGGAAGTGATGTCATAACTGGAAGTGACATCATCAAGAAGGGAAATTTTTAACAATCTTAGGCTGCAATCCTACCCACACTTACCTACAAGTAAATCCCATTTACTGCTGTTGTTAAAAGCATATACATAGTAACCTGTTAAAAATACAGATCTGTAACATTTCCCCAAATGTAGTCACATACCAAGGTAGCATCAGGCCTAATGTATTTAAAATAAAATATTGAAATGAATGAGGACCCACCTGAAATTGATTCACAACCTATCTAGTGAGTATCACAGTTTGAGAAACACTGCCCTAGAGTGTATTTCCTTAATGAATAAAATAAGACCCAGGGATTGGATGCTCTAGAGTGTATTTCCTTAATGAATAAAATAAGACCCAGGGATCGGATCGTTCTTAAAAAAGAAATAGTTCTGGTCAGTTGTAATGCAGACATGTAGCCAATATTTAAAGAACCTAACCCAGTGGCATTGCGGGGTGTGTGTGCAGGCTACACCAGGTGACACAAGGGGGCGTGACACGCATGGGGCAATGACACGCTTAAATCGTGGTTTTAGGAACAACCCCATCATGCCATATACCATTGGATGCGGAATCTCCAGCAGAACGCAATGCAAAAAACAAGAGTGAAATAGCTCCTTTCTGTCAAAAGTTATGGCCAAAAAACCAGAGAACAAAAAAATGCATGAAACCCTATGGAAAGTGAAATTGAGCCGTATCGCGCGTTTACTCGTGAGTAGGTGAACATACCATAGTCCTTCGGAGAGGGCAGGCTGAGAGGAATCCAATGAGACCGAAATGGTCCCTGTCCAATGAATGCAGCCCCCCAAAAGCACCAAGAACGAGATCCCTTCCTTCCAGCTGAGGAATGTATTGAGCCCTATGGAGAATGAAACTAAGCCGTATGGTTGCATTTACTTGTGAGTAGGCAGACGTCCCTTGGCTTGTGATTAGGCCAGACAAAGGGGAATGTGAGGACACCAGAATGGTCCCGATCCGATAGAACTGGAGTGCAACAAATGCTACAGAAGGCAGCCTCCCTCCCCTCACTGAAAAGGACAAAAAAGAGGCTTGAACTGGTATGGGGAATGTTTTCTATTTTACACTTGCAAAGCCAGGTGGGGCTTTGTATTGATATGTTTGAAATAGAGGAACTTTAAACTGGGCACTGGGGAGGGCTGGAAATCTCACTGATTCTTTTTTTTTGGGGGGGGGGTTATTG
This sequence comes from Tiliqua scincoides, assembly GCF_035046505.1. NCBI lineage: Eukaryota > Metazoa > Chordata > Lepidosauria > Squamata > Scincidae > Tiliqua > Tiliqua scincoides. The sequence goes on along the minus strand of NC_089827.1, from coordinate 76,556,196 downwards.
CAGGCAGACTACAAAGAACATTCACTTGGTGGAACAGAACTGGCTCCCCCTTATTTAATTATTTATTTCATTTAAATTTAATTATTTATAATTTATTTTAATTTGCTTGATGATGTCATTTCTGGCCATGACATCACTTCCAAAGGGTCCTGGGCAGATTGTCATTCTAAAAAGTGGGTGCCAGTGCTAAAAGTTTGAGAACTGCTGCAATAAGGTGTTAGTAAGTTGACAGGGGTGTATGCGTGTGTGTGTGTGTGTGTGTGTGTGTGTGTGTGTGAGAGAGAGAGAGAGAGAGAGAGAGACTCTACAAGTTTTCAAAATCACTAAAATCAGAGTTTGGAGAAATTATACCATCACGTTATATATCAATCAATGTGTAATTTCATGCAGAATGCAATGAAATAAACCACATTGAAATATCGGTGTTCTAACAAAAGGTACAGCCAAAAAACCAGTGGAGGCGGGGCGATGGTACATCACCATGCCCATCACCTGGGGTGCTGCCCCGCCCACTGCATGGGGTGACATGCAAGCCTCCCACATCAGGTGACGTGAGTCTTAGTGACGCCACTGACGTAACCCATGGTAACAGTTCCAAATGTAGTTGACTAGCCTCTAAACGTAATGCTGCGTAAGGCACACAATGTGGTAATAGAAAGCTCTTATAAATTAAAGATGCTTGAACATCATAGTAGGCCATTAGATGGACTATGCAAAGTAGTACAGTGGGGAACAAATGTTGAAACATGCTTGTGTGCAGTTTTAGGCAAATGCAATTCTTCTGTGCTTCAGGAAAATAAATTTCAGTAATCTTCAAATTTCTGCATCTTCTGAGGCATGTAGAACAAAAGGCCTATGTTTAGAAATATATGCTTTATCCTTAATATTAAGATTTACTGATAGTTCTTATTGCCTTTTAAGTTGGAGTCAGATTGTAAATTTTTTTTCCAGAAAACTAGAACTTTGTAGGAAAGATTGTTGTTTGTGTTTAACAGTGATTCTCACGCTTTTAGCACTGGGACCACTTTTTAGAATGAGAATCTGTGAGGACTCACCGGAAGTGATGTTATAACCGGAAGTGACATCATCAAGCAGGAAAATTTTTAACTGTCCCAGTCTGTAATCCTAGCCACATTTAACCAGGAGTAAGTTCCATTGACTGTCGTTGTTAAAACCATATACATAGTAACCTGTTCAGATCTGTAAGATTTCCCCAAATGCAGTCACACACCATGGCAGCATCAAGTCTAAAATATTAAATATAAAATACCAAAATTAATGGGGACCCACCTGAAATTGGCTCGCAACCCACCTAGTGGGTCCCAACCCACAGTTTGAGAAACACTGGTATACAGTTATTGCATTGTGCCTCTAGTAGATATTGTAGGATTTTGCATGGAACTTTATTCAATACAAAGAGAAAATTGTTTTTATGTTCAAATAATAATAATGAACCAAAAACTATTTTGCTTAGATAATGTTGATGGTTTACATTTACTGTTTATATTTTTTCACCTTTTCTGCAACTGGCAAAAACCCAGAACCATCTCCATTTGGCTGCAGTAGCTTGCTGGTTAATTTCTAATTCTGACTGTATTTGTAAGAACATAAGAACATAAGAACAGCCCCACTGGATCAGGCCATAGGCCCATCTAGTCCAGCTTCCTGTATCTCACAGCGGCCCACCAAATGCCCCAGGGAGCACACCAGATAAATTATTATTTATAATTATTTGTAATTATTTGTAATTATTGCTTGAATAAAACAAAAGCATTTATACCAGTGGTTCTCCGACTTTAAGCACCAGATCTACTTTTTAAAAAGACACTGTCAGGACTCACTTCACTTTATTAAACTTTATGAAAAAGGTGGTCTAGAAAGAAATAATATTCAGGTATTTACAAGTAATATTTTATGTTTTTGTTTGCAAAATATTCAATCCATTTCTCATGATGAGGCATAACTAAGGAATAGCCTCATGGCTTGAGGGGCTTAATGTTGTGCCCCAGCTTTCACCTGCCCCCACTACCTGATGTTGACAGACTTGGGGGAAAAAATCAGAAAAAAATGCTCAAATATTTATCTCCCTATTTTTACACAAGCTTGCAAACTGCAGTAGCTCAGTCTTTGCAAACTACAGGAGCTCAGCTGTTTGCAATTAGCAGCTGTCTTGAAATTGCAGGACCTCATCTCATTGCAGAGCAGATAGCAGCTATCTGATTTTTGAATAGCATCATGGCTTGAGGGAATTAGTTATGTAATCTTTCCATCATCTATGTGATGGCACTGCTAGGCACTACATGACCCACCAAAAATAGAGCTGCAATCCCAGTTTGGGAAATACTTCCCTAAGTGTTTCCATGGATAAATGAAAATCATTTATTACCAGCCTGAAAGAATTCTTACCAGTTGAAATACATCTGTGAACTAAGAAGTGTATGTACAAATTTTTAAAGTGAATTGCACTGTTTTGTTTGAGAAGCAGTTTAAATTATTCAGTTAATGGAGAAGGAAAGGTAAACACAGGGGAAAGGTTTAAAAATGTTGTAGTAGAAGTGAGAATTGGAAGGAGTCGTGCAGGTGAAAATGGCATACTGATGTCTGCGGAAAGATATTATGGATAAAACATACCTTTATAGTTAGTGCATGGGTGCTCTAGGTCAGTGGTTCTCAAACTTTTTAGAATGACAGGCTGTAGGAACCCACTGAAAGTGATGTCATTAAGCTGGAAGCAATGTCATGCCTGGAAGCAGCAACATCAAGCAGGAAAATTTTTATCATCTCCCCATACAACAAAATCAAATCAATTAAGTAAGTAAATTAAAGGTTTAAAATAAGGACAGAGGGCCCTCATAACTGTGGATCCCGTAACCATGGATTGAGTTATCTGTGGATCACGTCCACAAGGCCTCCTATATGCGCTCCCTCTGGAATTCCTCCAGAGGGTCAGCTTAGAAGAGGCTGCAGATATCTATCCACGGCCTCTTGATAGGCTCAGACTGAGCATTGCATCTCAAAACACATGACTCCTAGTTTCATGGAGAAACCAGAAGTTAAATTTTTAATGCTTTCTAAGAGACTCAGAGTGGCTCCTTGGTTTCATGATGAAGCAGCAGGGTAGACATTGGGCAAAAACTCATGCTGAATCCAACTAGACACACAAATTGAGCTTGTTATACAGCCTATTCCATGGCAGTGATAGCAGCAAGAAAATCTTTTTTCTTGACTACCGCAGAGAGCCATCCAACAGAGTTGTACTACTCCATCAGGCTCCTCCCACTGACCCGGAGGAACAGACAGTCATCCTCTGTGACATGTTTGCAAAGCACTTTGCAGATAAAGTTCATCACAACCACAGTGACAATGTCTGGTAATATCCTCTTGGTGTCTACTTGCTCAGTTTCGTGGGACTATTTTCAGCTTGAATAGTCTGAGGATGTGGACGGCCTCCTTTGGAGTGGGAGGCCATCTGCCTGCCTGCTTGATCCTTGGATTATTAGATCTGCCCACGTGGGGTTGGCTGAGCAGACAGGGAGGATGGTTAATTCTCCTAGATGGAGGGGGTCCTGCTACCAGCCCTGAAGCAGGTGGTGGTTCAACCTCTTCTGAAAAAGACCTCCCTGATCTCCACTGTGCTGGATAATTATCAACCAGTGTCTAACCTCCCATTTCTGGGCTGGTTGGTGGTGGCAACTCAACTCCAGAGGGTCTTGAATAAAGTGGATTATCTTGATCAATTTCAATCTGGTTTCAGACTAGGTTTTGGGACAGACATAACCATGTCGCCTTGGTGGATGACCTACATCAGGAACTGGGTAGGGGGAGTGCATTCCTTTTTACTGGACCTCTCACTGGCTTTCAGCGCCATCGACCATGGTATCCTTCTGGCCCAATTGGCCAAGTTGAGATTGAAGGCAATGTTCGGCGGTGGCTCCACTTCTACTTGGTGGATAGGTTCAGGTGGTGGTACTTAGGGATACCTGTACTTAGGCACCCTGGCCTTTGAGTTGTGGAGTGGCACAGGGTTCTATTTTGTCCCCCATGCTATTTAACATCTACATGAAACCCTTGGGAGAGGTAATCTGGGAATTTGAAGTGAGATGCCACCAGTATGCTGATGACACTTAACTCTCACCATATTCTGATATAGTGGTGGAGGCCCTGGAGTGCTGCCTGGAGGCACGCATGACCAGCAACATTAGGAGGAATAATAAAAGCTTCTTCAAATATGTTAGAAGCAGGAAACCCACCAGAGAAGAGGTTGGCCCTCTGGATGGTGAGGGAGGGGAAGGGGAGATAAAAGGAGATTTAGAGTTGGCAGAGAAATTAAATCAGTTCTTTGCATCTGTCTTCACGGCAGAGGACCTTGGGCAGATACCGCTGCCCAAACAGCCCCTCCTGACCAAGGAATTAAGTCAGATAGAGGTTAAAAGAGAAGATGTTTTAGACCTCATTGATAAATTAAAAATCAATAAGTCTCCAGGCCCTGATGGCATCCACCCAAGAGTTATTAAGGAATTGAAGAATGAAGTTGCAGATCTCTTGACTAAGATATGCAACTTGTTCCTCAAAACGGCCATGGTGCCAGAAGATTGGAGGATAGCAAATGTCACGCCTATCTTTAAAAAGGGAAAGAGGGGGGACCCGGGAAACTATAGGCCAGACAGCCTAACATCTATACCGGGTAAGATGGTGGAATGCCTCATCAAAGATAGGATCTCAAAACACATAGACGAACAGGCCTTGAGGAGGGAGAATCAGCATGGCTTCTGTAAGGGTAAGTCTTGCCTCACGAACCTTATAGAATTCTTTGAAAAGGTCAACAGGCACGTGGATGCGGGAGAACCCCTAGACATTATATATCTGGACTTTCAGAAGGCGTTCGACACGGTCCCTCACCAAAGGCTACTAAAAAAACTCCACAGTCAGGGAATTAGAGGACAGGTCCTCTCATGGATTGAGAACTGGTTGAAGACCAGGAAGCAGAGAGTGGGTGTCAATGGGCAATTTTCACAATGGAGAGAAGGAAAAGCGGTGTGCCCCAAGGATCTGTCCTGGGATCGGTGCACTTCAACCTCTTCATAAATGACCTGGAGACAGGGTTGAGCAGTGAGGTTGCAAAGTTTGCAGATGACACCAAACTTTTCCGAGTGGTGAAGACCAGAAATGATTGTGAGGAGCTCCAGAAGGATCTCTCCAGACTGGCAGAATGGGCAGCAAAATGGCAGAATGGCGTTTCAATGTCAGTAAGTGTAAGGTCATGCACACTGGAGCAAAAAATTAAAACTTCACATATAGGCTGATGGGTTCTGAGCTGTCTGTGACAGATCAGGAGAGAGATCTTGGAGTGGTGGTAGACAGGTCAATGAAAGTGTTGACTCAATGTGCGGCGGCAGTGAAGAAGGCCAATTCTATGCTTGGGATCATTAGAAAAGGTATTGAAAACAAAACGGCTAATATTATAATGCCTTTGGAGAAATTGATGGTAAGGCCACACCTGGAGTATTGTGTCCAGTTCTGGTCGCCACATCTCAAAAAAGACATAGTGGAAATGGAAAAGGTGCAAAAGAGAGCGACTAAGATGATTACTGGCCTGGGGCACCTTCCTTATGAGGAAAGGCTACGGCGTTTGGGCCTCTTCAGCCTAGAAAAGAGGCGCCTGAGGGGGGGACATGATTGAGACATACAAAATTATGCAGGGGATGGACAGAGTGGATAGAGAGATGCTCTTTACACTCTCACACAACACCAGAACCAGGGGACATCCACTCAAATTGAGTGTTGGGAAAGTTAGAACAGACAAAATAAAATATTTCTTTACTCAGCGTGTGGGTGGTCTGTGGAACTCCGTGCCACAGGATGTGGTGATGGCGTCTGGCCTGGACGCCTTTAAAAGGGGATTGGACAAGTTTCTGGAGGAAAAATCCATTACGGGTTGCAAGCCATGATGTGCATGTACAACCTCCTGATTTTAGAAATGGGTTATGTCAGAATGGCAGATGCAAGGGAGAGCACCAGGATGCGGGTCTCTGGTTATCTGGTGTGCTCCTTGGGGCATTTGGTGTGCCGCTGTGAGATACAGGAAGCTGATCCAGTGGGGCTGTTCTTATGTTCTTATGTAGGTCTGTTCTCTTAGGCTGGGCTGTTTTTCAACCTCAAGCTAGTTTTTATTTGAGTTTGTGTGTTTAATTATTTATTGTTCTCACCTAGATCCTGTCCCAATATACTGAACTGTTTAGTTTATGTTTTAACTTAGATTAAGTTTAACTTGGGTTAAGTATAGGGTTAATTTAAAACAAAGTAGAAAAACTTGCTTTCCACTTTATTCTCCTCAGTTTTATTTATTTTCCCAAGTGCCTGTTCCTTGGGCTCTTACTCACGAATAGGACTCTGTTCCTGCTCAGAGTAGACCTATGTACACACCTACGTATTTATTTTTATTGCCCTTACCTCCTTGGACCTTAGATTCCCTTCCTTAGGTTAGATTAGGTGCTACCTTAGGTGCAGCTAAATTTCAGTGTTGATTTAGGGTTGATTTAAAGTTAAAGCTAGAAGACAAGGAGTTAGAATGACAAAGATTTAGAAAGAGTACACTTACCTTCTCTTTCTTGTCCTCCTCTTCTTCTTCTCCAAAACTCCAAGGTCCACTTGCCTTCTCCTCACCCAGATGCCGTTGTACAAATCTATGGTAAGGCCACACTTGGAGTATTGTGTCCAGTTCTGGTCGCCACATCTCAAAAAAGACATAGTGGAAATGGAAAAGGTGCAAAAGAGAGCGACTAAGATGATTACGGGGCTGGGGCACCTTCCTTATGAGGAAAGGCTACGGCGTTTGGGCCTCTTCAGGCTAGAAAAGAGACGCTTGAGGGGGGACATGATTGAGACATACAAAATTATGCAGGGAATGGACAGAGTGGATAGGGAGATGCTCTTTACACTCTCACATAATACCAGAACCAGGGGACATCCACTGAAATTGAGTGTTGGGCGGGTTAGGACAGACAAAAGAAAACACTTCTTTACTCAGCGTGTGGTCGGTCTGTGGAACTCCTTGCCACAGGATGTGGTGCTGGCGTCTAGCCTAGACGCCTTTAAAAGGGGATTGGACAAGTTTCTGGAGGAAAAATCCATTATGGGGTACAAGCCATGATGTGTATGCGCAACCTCCTGATTTTAGGAATGGGTTAAGTCAGAATGCCAGATGTAGGGGAGGGCACCAGGATGAGGTCTCTTGTTATCTGGTGTGCTCCCTGGGGCATTTGGTGGGCCGCTGTGAGATACAGAAAGCTGGACTAGATGGGCCTATGGCCTGATCCAGTGGGGCTGTTCTTACGTTCTTATGTAACTCACAGTACCTTACCTGGCACTTAGCTCCCAGAGATACTTGGGGTCCCAGAGGCCACAGGCTCCTGCAGAGTGCACTTTTCCCATCCACACTTTTCTGGGAGTAAGCCCCATTGACTTTAATCTCACAATCATAGTTAGCAACTCTCTTACTGTCCCTCCCCTCACTTGTCCGCACTTTCCAAAGATACAGAATCAGTGCCTCACATTCTCTCTCTCCCTCTCTCCCCCTCCCCCAGTTTAATCTTGCATTTGTTTCAATCATGTCTCCTCACTTCCCCTCACCCACTTTTCTCCAGTATGTGATCAACCTGCCCTGTCTTTGCCAACACTTTCTGGCACATTTGATAAGAATTTGAAAACAGGATTTTTTCTCCTTTTCAGAAACTACATATACTTCCCTCTGCATGCTCCTTGTCAATTTTTTTGTTGTGTGATGATTTAATTGTATTAATTCAAGATTTATTGTATTGTAGTGTAAGTAAAAAACTGGTAGTGTGTCTTGACAATTTTAGTGCCTTGTAAGTGTGTCGTGAGCTGAAAAAGGTTGAAAATGGCTTGCCTATTTGGAAGATAAAGTGGAATATAGATTAGCAAGCAAACTAACAAATACATTCTGGGAGAAGAAGTTTTATACACCCACAAAATTATGTCATCTCAATTTATTTGTTTTATAGAGAAACCTCCACAATTTTGCCCTCTATTTCACGGTGAGAGTACTGGTGTCATCTTGTGTGAATTCACTTTGGTCATACATCTAGCAGATGTGTCTAACAACTCTGCTGTGTACAGCTGAGCCCTGAATTTCCCTTCTAGAGCTCTACATTAGAATGATAAATAGAAGGTTGGGGAGGGGAGGTGTCTTATAGAGACAGTTACAACTGTACCTCAGTGAGCAGAGCTAGCCAGCACTTCAGAAAAAAGTTAAAAGAAAATCAGAATGAAAAAAAAACTTCACAGTAAAAAGAAAATTAGAAATAGTTTTAAAAGAACCACAAGCAACTGTTCAAAGCTGATTTTTTTTTCATATTATCTGGGAACAGTCTTTCTGGGTCTTTCTTGTGAGGTAGGTTTGTATAACTCATGTTTAGCAATTTGAAGCCATTGATTAAATGCTCTCTCCTTCCTGCCTTGTCCTGTTGGCATTCTTCCACTTTATCCTCTGAAGGTTCATGCCTGGGAAATCTCAGATCAGTTGCTGCAAATCCAACAGGATGTGGAGTCATGCTACTTTGCTGCCCAAACCATGAAAATGAAGATCCAGACTGCATTCTATGAGCTCCCTATAGACTCTCATACTTCACTGCGGGACTCTTTGCTTTCCCACATTCAGAAATTGAAAGACATGTCCCCTGTCATCGTCACCCAGGTATGCAAAAAACCTTCTCTGCTTTTCTGAAAAAGGTATTCTTGGTACCTCAATGGTGCTCCTAATGTCAAAGGGTATCTACCTCAAAGAACTAGAATCTGGAGGCAAGAGAACTGTGGAGAGGGTCTCATCACCCTTGCTGGAGAGCAACAGAATACTTGCCATAGTAAGAGAGGTCTATTCATGAGAGAGAGGTCAGTTTGTGTTCTGATCATGAAAGACCAGATTTCTTAATATGCTGAATTACTGTGCCTTAGAACAGCTAGTCATGGAGCCCACCAGAGGACAGGTGACCCTGGATTTAATATTATGTGGTGCTCAGGACCCAGCTAGAGATACACTGCAGACACCCTCCTATATGTCGATTTCACAGATAAGCTGAGGGCAGGTTTTGAACCCGGAATTTTCTATGACCCTCTGATAAGTCGGGTTAAACTTAGCGGGGTCTGACTATAATTTTGTCTGATTTTACCTGAAGCCAGAGCCTGAAAAATAACCTTCCAGTAATTGTTACCTAACGACTGTACAGTTTCTAATTTATTAAAAATACAATAAAAGATCATAAAATGCATTTTTGACATTTTTAAAATTCTGATCTTCCCAACATTTGTGAAAACACTGTCAGAGTAAGTGCCTGTAAACAGCATACCAGTAGAACCATTAATCAAATCCTTCTTTAAGGTGTCTGCGTGACATATAAGCCACAGGCGCTACATATAACATGCAACATAAAGCATGTAATTGGGAGTGTGCAGTTCAGTTCACGGCAGGGAGACAAGCAGCAAGAACTGAGCATGAGCAAACGCACAAAATTGCAGCCCTCTTTACTCAGAAGCAGACCCACTGCTTTCCATGGGTGTTATTCTTAAGTAATGGTGCATTGCAGCCTGGGACCTTGTTTCAGAGGGAAATGAGGATCCCATCCTGGGGTTTTAAAAACCAGACCCCTAAACTTGGAGGGGGGGGTGAAATTCTTTGCAAATGACTTGCCAGGAATGTTCAGAGGCTGCAGCAAAAGAAGGAGGCATTTCCCTTCTTCAAACTGGAAGGGAGATAAAGGGGCTTCTGGGAATTGTGGGGACACTTTGTGGGAGTATGTGCTGCATTCCGTAGCAGCAGCTCATACAGACTACAATTCCCAGAAGCACCTTCACTTCTCTTCCTGTCTGGAGAAGAGGCCAAAATTGTTACCTCTGAATACCGTAATTACTAGTAAAAATTCAACTTTTTCTCCACCTGCTTCCTGCTTCTCAGTTAATTTCCACGCCCCTCCCTTCACTAGACAGCTGCTGAGCTGTCCATAAGCTTCCCAGAAGCTCCCAGAGGACCCTGCCTCACCCACTGCATTGACCCGGGTACAAGTCGACTCAGAATCTCAGGTTCTATTTTGAGGCATAAATTTTTTGACCTATAGGCGAATATATATGGTGAATGTTACTGGGCCATCAGGCAACAGTAACCATGCTGCAATCTGTTTTGCCATTTATGTTGGGGGGGAGAGTGCCAAACAAATCTAACACAAAAACCCTTTACTTTGGAAGGGCAGACTTTCATCAGTTGAGGTGACTAGTTAGAAAGGAGTTGAAAGAGAAGGTAAAAAGAGTCCAATCTCTCCAGAGTGCATGGAGGCTGCTTAAAACAACAGTAATAGAGGCCCAGCAGAAGTGTATACCGCAGAGGAAGAAGGGCTTGACTAAGTCCAGGAGGTGCCCGCATACCTAACGAGCCAAGTTAGAGAGGCCGTAAAGGGCAAGGAAGCTTCCTTCTGTAAATGGAAGTCTTGCTCTAATGAGGAGAATAGAAAGGAATGTGAATTGTGGCAAAAGAAATGTAAGAAGGTGATACAGTAGACCAAGAGAGACTATGAGGAACGCATGGCTAGCAACATCAAGGGGAATAATAAAAACTTCTTCAGGGAACCAACCAGAGTAGTGGTTGGCCTACTGGACCGTGAGGGAGTGAAAGGAGAAATAAAAGGAGGAGATGGCAGAGAAATTAAATGAGATATTTGCATCTGTCTTCACAGAAGAAGACCTTGGGCAGATACTGCTGCCTGAACAGCCTCTCCTGATTAATGAGTTAAATCAGAGAGGTTGAAAGAGAAAATGTTTCAGACCTAATTTAGAAATTCAATAAGTCACTGAGCCTAGGTGATATCCACCCAAGAGTTATTAAGGTATTAAAGAATGAAGTTGTTGATCTCTTGACTAAAATATGTTATTTGTCCCTTAAAATGGCCACTGTGCTAGAGCATTAGAGAATAAGAAATGTCACACTGGTCTTTGAAAAAGGAAAGAGATGGGACTTGGATTATTATAGGCATGTCAGTGTAACGTCTTTTCCAGTTAAGATGGTGAAATGCCTCATCAAAAATAAAACCTTAAAGCACATAGGTGAGCAAGCATTGCTATAGGAGAATCAACATGGTTTCTACTACAGTAAGTCTTGTGATGAACCTTTTAGGATTATATGAAAAGGTCAGCAGGCATGTGGATTCTGGTAAACCCATGGATATTCGATACCTGAATATTCAGAAGGCTTTGAACACAGTCCCTCAACTAAGGCTCCTAAAAAACTCCACAGTCAGGGAATTATAGGGTAGGTCCTCTCATTGATTAGGAACTAGTTGAGGATCAGAAAATAGAGAGTGGGTGTCAATGGGCAATTTGAAGGGAGGTGAAAAGTGCTGTGCCCCAAGGATTTGTCCTTGAACCAGTGCTTTTCAACTTGTTCAAAAATAACCTGGAGATAGGACACAAAGCAGCTAGGTAGCCAAGTCTATAGATAACACTAAACTTTTCTGTTGAAAAGCAGAAGACATTGTGAAGAGAAGGATCTTTCCAAACTGGGAATATGGGTAGCAAAATGGCAGATACATTTCACTGTAAGCAAGTGAAAAGTAATGCAAATTGGGGCAAAAAAATCAAAACTATAGGCTAATGGGTTCTGAGCTCTGTGACAGACTAGGAGTGAGATCTTGGTGAAGATCACAATGAAGGGAGGTGAAAAGCGCTGTGCCCTAAGGATTTGTCCTTGAACTTGGTACAGCAGTGGTGAAGAAGGCTAATTGGGATCATTAGAAAAGATACTGAGAATAAAGCAGCTAACATTATAATGCCATTGTACAAATCGATGGTAAGGCCACACCTGAAGTATTACACCTTCTGGTCACCACACCTTAAAAAAGATAGTAGAAATCGAAAAGGTGAAGAAGAGAAGAGTCAAAATGATTTTAGGCTGGAGAACCTTCCTTAGGAGGAAATGCTACAGTATTTGTGGCTCTTTAGTCTAGAAAAAAGTTGACTGAGAGGGGCCATGATGTACAAAACTTTGCGGGGGGGGGGTTGGATAGAGTGGATAGAGGGATGTTCTTTTCCCTCTCACTCAACACCAGAACCAGGGGCTATCCACTAAAATTAAGTGTTACGAGAGTTAGAACAGACAATAGAAAATATTTCTTTATCAAGTGAGGAATTAGTAATTACCCACAGCAGCGTATGGTGGTGGCATATGGCCTGGATGCCTTCAAAAGAGAATTGAATAAATTTCTGGAGAAAAAGTCCATCACAGGTTACAAACCATGATAGGTATGTAAAACCTCCATTTTAAAAGTAGGGATACCCCAGAATATGAGATGCAAGGGAGTGACAACAGGATGCAGGTCTCTTGTTGTCCTGTGTGCTCCCTGACATAACTTGTGGGCCACTGTGAGATACAGGAAGCTGGACTAGATGGGCTTTTGGCCTGATCTAGCAGGGCTTTTCTTACCTTCTTAGGTATTCCTGCTAAGCATTTTGGCACTATCTCTTAGTCTTATTTTCTTATATGTGTAGTCTGTGGAACTCCTTGCCACAGTATGTGGTGATGGCATCTGGCCTGGATGCCTTTAAAAAAGGGATTGGACTAATTTCTGGAATAAAAGTCCATTACAGGTTACAAGCCATGATGGCTATGTGCAGCCTCCTTATTTTAGAAGTAGGCTACCTCAGAATGTCAGGTGCAAGGGAGGGCACCAGGATTCAGGTCTCTTGTGGCCTTGTGTGCTCCCTGAGATATTTTGTGGGCCACTATGAGATGCAGGAAGCTGGACTAGTTGGGCCCCCTTTGGCCTGATCTAGCAAGGCTTTTCTGAATTTTAGGATTCTTTTTTGTTTGAACCTTGATGGTGAGGGACTGTTTTTTTGAGTGGGGGCGGGGCAAATTAACTTTTATTTTTTAAAGTAAGCATTCGTTTTAACTTTGTATTTTCCATTCTCCCCACACTACAGCTTGCATTAGCAATAGCAGACCTTGCCCTGCAGATGGCCTCTTGGAAGGGCTGCGTGCACACACTGGTTGAAAAGTAAGTCACTATTTTCTGTAAGATACGTTATTATTCTGCAAATTATGAGGTACACATTGGTGTTGGAAATACTGGTAGTTGTTTATAATTTACAGGTCATACAATATTTTAAGAAAATGTGAATAAACATGATCAGCAATTATCTTCTTTAAGTGACTAGATATTTTAGAATTATTTATTTCTCTCTTCATTGTCTAATGTGAGAGATATTTGTTTTGGATTCATATTTTTTAGAAAGATAATTAACATTTGTCATTTCAATATTTAATTTCAATTACATACATAAGACCTTTTTTGGCATAGATAGAGGAGATACACAACAACAAACAGAACAAACAAACAGAAAACAATAAAATAAAACAATCATAATAATCCATTACCTCCTCCCCATTCACCATAATGTAGCAGCAAACCCATAAATTTTAATTATGTTGTTAATGTTTGCAAATACGTAAATTATATTTTTTAATTTTCCTTTTTCTGTCAATATCTATTGCTTTTGTTTTGTGATTCTTTTTCTGTTTATGGAGCAGAACATCTGGAATGGGTTCAAGATATGGTTTAGTATTATTTTCTTTTCACGTATTTTTTTTTTTACAATCATACTTTGTAGCTGAATAAGTTTAAAACATAATTTAAAATGTTAAGAACATAAAAACATAAGAATAGCTCTGCTGGATAAAGCCATAGGTCTGTCTAGTCCAGCATCCTGCATCTCAAAGTGGTCCACTGAATGTCCCAGGGAGCACACAAGACAAGAGACCTGTATCCTGATACCTTCCGCTGCATCTGGCATTCTGACATAGCCCATTTCTATAATCAGGAGGTTGCTCATACACATCATGGCTTATAACCTGCGATGGACTTTTTCTCCAGAAATTTGTCCAATCTCTTTTCAAAGGCATAACGGTTGGATGCCATCACCGCATCCAATTTTTGTAAGGTTGAAAAACCTTACAAAACAGGTATATTAGGTTCTGTGTATCAAAGGTTAAATAATCTGCTGTTTGTGGGGGGACGGGGACTGCTGGCCAATCTCCATTATAGCCACAAGGACTTGAGTGGTTGGTAAAATGAAATTTTTTTTTAGGTGGATCACAATACTAAAAAGTTTGAGAACCACTGCACTAAGTGCTCTGAATCATTCCTCGGAGCAAAATAGCCAAAAGATTTTTTTTTTCCCTTGCCAAAAGTTACCAAAATGTGGAGCAGTTACACTATTGTGGACCAAATGTGTGAAGCTTAGTTTGGGAGGTGCCCGGGACAGGGAATGGCAGTGCTGCCTGCCCGGTCTCACAGAATCCCTTTGACTCTGCCACCACTTCCTAAGGAAAAGTGTCCATTGGTTGGCAATGAATTGGAGATTGTGAGCCAGAAAACATTGAGTGGTGTGATGAATCTGGCCCATGGGCTATAGCTTATTGGCCCCAGCTTTAATTTAGGCAGTTGAAGAGATGTGTGGAAGCATCCCAGCACTCACACATGTTGGTGGATCCTTGCAGATCCCTTGGTCCAGGGGGCCTCCAAAGCTTGGCCAGTTGGCCAGATGCAGCCCGGGGTGAGCCTCTATCCGACTTGCGGCCAGGCTCTGGACCTGTGTGGGCCTCTGGCCCACTCGACTGAGTGCAGCTGGGGTGTTCTGATGGCTGGGGAGGCAGTGTGTAACCTCCCTGGCATTCAGAATGCCAAAAAACATCTCTTCCTGGTTTTTCTGAAAATCTGAAAGTGACATTTTTTGATCTTCTGAAAGCCTTAGAAGGCGTTTTGAGGCCTCCCCAACCTCAGCCTCCCCAGCCCTCAGAACATGCTCTGGGTATTTCCTGTGATGTGCTGGTTCTGCATGTTCTTCTGTACATATAAGTTGCTTGTGGGGTGGGATTCCATTTGCGTGTGTGCTTTATTTATGTCATGGTGCTTGGAGAAATCTTGAATTTTGAACCCTTTCATTCACTTATTCATTCATCTGAGTTTTGTCTCTAATGCATTTATTTAAATTTTGTATGTAAAATTTATTTTTTTTCTGTCCCTTGACACCATGCCAGATATTTGACGCGGCCCTCTGCCCAAAACGTTTGGAGACCCCTATCTTTAGTCAACATTTTCAGCAGCATATAAGATACATTTTGAGTACATGGTCTAATTCAGGGGTCTCCAAACCCCGGCCCAGGGGCCAGATGCGGCCCATAGCAAGCCTCTTTCTGGCACGCGGCCAGCCTCTTGCCCCCTGAAAGCCTCTGGCCCCCTCTACTGAACATGACTAGAACTGATTTGTGTCTGGAGGGTGTTCTGAGGGCCAGAAAGGTTGAATGAATGAGCCCATTCATTCATTTATTCACTCATCTAAGTTCCATCTCTAAGTTATTTATTTATTTAAATTTTATATTTGAATTTTTCTTCTGACCCTCCACACCACACCAGATATTTGATGCAGCCCTCTGGCCAAAAACTTTGGAGACCCCTGGTCTAATTAATTTAGTAGGTAAAGAAATTGATTCTGTGTATACCATATGCAGAATAGAAGTGAATTACAATATTACAGTATATCTGAGAATTATAGAATAATACATTTGACATTATGAAGTATGTATACATTTTCCTGAGATGCACTGTATTTCAGAGTAGCTCATGAACATGGGCTATCTTAGCTCATGCAACTGCTATTGAATGCAGTAGCAAACGCAAGAAACATTAGGGAACTCCAATAAAGTTAAGGAGGACAATAGACATTGTCAGTGTCTTTTGTTTCATATCTTTAAAGATAAATCTGCTGAACTGGTACATTCTCTGTCATACGCTTTATCTTGTTCTTAAATAGGAGTCACAGTGCTCTCCCGTTCAAATGAGTGTCACATTCTCATCAACTGGTGAAGAGGCACTTTTTTGAGCTCCTCTTTTATATAGCATGGGGAGAGTAAACTGATCTTTCTAATCCCTACAGTGTCTTTTTCTAGTGGCTGTCTCCTGTCTCTTGCATCTTTTTAGATTGCGAGCCTTTTCAGTGCAGGAAGCCGATAGTTATTGATTTTCTTTGAAAACTGCTTTTGAACTCTTTGTTGAAAAGTGGAATATAAGTACTGTTAATAATAAATAATAACAATAAGAAGAAGAAGAAGAAGAAGAAGAAGAAGAAGCAACCCCCCCCTCAATGAGACACTACCTTTTAGTGGTGGTGGGGCTTGCGTGCTTCAGTGAGGCAGGGGGCTAAGCTGGACAGGGCTACCCAAACCAGACAGGCTTTTGCTGAGAAGTCAGAATGAATGTGTTCCAAACCCATTCTTAATATGGTGAGAACAATGAATAGAAAGTCTATACAAGCTCAGTTGTCACCTGCGTCAACAAGGACTGCACCAGGTGCTGGACTTCTTGGACACCTGGTGATAAGTGGGCTATGAGACTTAGTCTCCAGTTGAGCAACCAGGACTGGAGACTTTTCCATCTCTTAAATGGAAAAAATTCACAAGACATGCTGACAAAGAAGTAATGATATGCTATTAGAAGTCTAGGCCAGCCAGAAGAGGTTATGAGAAAAGAATGTACTGAATTTGGAAACAAAAACATCGAGATACAGAAATATCAAAACAAAGTTTAGCATGTCAGTTAAGATTTATAGAAAGGAATAAATTATTCACAGAAGTTCAGCTGGAAGAACTGCAAGAATTAAAACAGACTCAAAAAATGCAAGAGGAATTACCACTAAGGGCAGAAGATGCCCAGGCACAAGTGGAGGAGATGCTGGTGACACAGGATGCTATTGGTGTTCAACCATGTCAAAGTCACAATCAAGCAGCCTCTCCTTTGCCTTCTTCTCAAAAAATTGAATGTCATTTAACAGAAAAGCAGAAAGAAGTAAAACAAAGAATAACTAAACACCAACCAAACACCAGGTTATGAATTCCAGCTCTAAAAATAGTTGCTAAAAAGCATCTTGCTCAAATATTAAAAGATGTAAACGCTGCACTTGCAGAAATAATAACTAATAATTTGAAAGAAATCAACTTATGTACAGTGCAGCAACAGTAACAACACAAGAGCTAAGATGTAAGATAAAAAGACCTGCAAAAAAAGAAATAGTGCATCACTTAAATGGAAGACAAGACTACAAAACCAGACTGCCAGGCTACGATCAGATGTTAACAAATGGAAAGAGAAGAAGTTGGGGAAAAAAATATCAGACAGTATCTGATCCAGAAATGCCATCTAGATTCAAGGAGAATTGCAGAAGTCCTGGAAACTGTGAAACAGCAAATAACAGCAGTGCAATGTCATGCACATTGGGAAAAAAAATCAAAACTTCACATATAGGCTAATGGGTTCTGAGCTGTCTGTGACAGATCAGGAGAGAGATCTTGGGGTGGTGGTGGACAGGTCGAGGAAAGTGTTGACCCAATGTGCGGCGGCAGTGAAGAAGGCCAATTCTATGCTGGGGATCATTAGAAAAGGGATTGAGAACAAAACGGCTAATATTATAATGCCGTTGTACAGATCTATGGTAAGGCCACACCTGGAGTATTGTGTCCAGTTCTGGTCGCCACATCTCAAAAAGGACATAGTGGAAATGGAAAAGGTGGAAAAATGGAAAAGGAAATGGAAAACCCCTCCTAATTGGGAAGAGGCACTTTTTCAAGTGGGTGCTCCTCTTTTTAGCAGGGGGAGAGTAACTGGCCCACCTCACCCCAGCAGTTTCTGTTCTAGTGGCTGTTTGCTGGTGTTCTTTTGCATCTTTTTAGATTGTGAGCCCTTTTGGGACAGGGAGCCATTTAGTTATTTGATTTTTCTCTGTAAACTGCTTTGTGAACTTTAGTTGAAAAGCGGTATATAAATACTGTTAATAATAATAATAATAATAAAAGGTGCAAAAGAGAGCGACTAAGATGATTGCTGGGCTGGGGCACCTTCCTTATGAGGAAAGGCTATGGCGTTTGGGCCTCTTCAGCCTAGAACAGAGGCGCCTGAGGGGGGACATGATTGAGACATACAAAATTATGCAGGGTATGGACAGAGTGGATAGAGAGATGTTCTTTACAATCTCAAATAACACTAGAACCAGGGGACATCCACCCAAAATTGTGTGTTGGGAGAGTTAGAACAGACAAAAGAAAATATTTATTTACTCAGCGTGTGATCAGTCTGTGGAACTCCTTGTCGCAGGATGTGGTGATGGCATCTGACCTGGATGCCTTTAAAAGGGGATTGGACATGTTTCTGGAGGAAAAATCCATTACAGGTTACAAGCCATGATGTGCATGTACAACCTCCTGATTTTAGAAATGGGCTATATCAGAATGCCAATGCAAGGGAGGGCACCGCCATGCAGGTCTCTTGTTATCAGGTGTGCTCCCTGGGGCATTTGGTGGGCCGCTGTGGGATACAGGAAGCTGGACTAGATGGGCCTATGGCCTGATCCAGTGGGGCTGTTCTTATGTTCTTATTATGTAAAAGATTATCAGATACCAAGCCGGAACTGCACAATATAGGCAGCATCTCCAGTTCCAGTCAATCATAAACATTAATGCATAGATGGAGAAACTGCAAGAAGCACAGAAACACCAAACAAAACACTGCAATTCTGGGCAAGTTTATGGAATACGTCAACAGGTTACAACAAAAAACAGGCTGGATAAACAAGGTTGAAAACTGTAGTCATCAAATGCAAGATTTAAAAATAACACCAAAATTAATAAGTAAAAGAGTAAAGAAAATTAAAAATTGGTCTGTGCCAAGGGATGATGAAGTGCATGGCTTTTGGCTTAAGCATCTAACAAATCTCCATCAGCACTGAGCAAAACAGTTTAATCATATTTTGGAAGGAGGTAATTTTAGGCTGTGGTTAACAACTGGCAAAACTCGCCTCATCCAGCAAAAGGTGCAGTTCTCAATAATTATAGACCAATAACCTGCCTGCCAATCATGTTTAAATTATTAACTGATATAATATCAGATGAAATAATGCAACTCTTGTTAGTCAATTAGCAGAGTCAGAAAAATCCTAAAGTTCAAACTTTATTGTGGGAACATTATACAAAACACAAACTTCTTGGCTATACCCATCATTAGATACACTGCAGGAATGGTAGACTGGACACAGGCAAAACTAGAGACATTAGATCTTAGACATTAGAGATTAGCAATTTTCAATCTTTTTCATCTTGTGGCACAGTGACAAGGTACTAAAATTGTCAAGGCACACCATCAGGCTTTTGACAATTGACAAGGCACACCATGCTGCCTGTCGGGGGCTCACATCCCCATTGGCCCAAGTAATAAATGATCTTCCCCTAAATTCCTGTGGCGCACCTGTGGACCACTCGCGGCACACTAGTGTGCCAAAGCACAGTGGTTGAAAATGGCTCCATTAGATCGTAACACCAGGAAGAAAATGATAATCAACTTTACTCTGCACCCTCGTGATGTGGACAGACCATATCTCCTTCACAGCTGAGATGTAAGAGGAATGCTGCAAGTCCATCAAACAGTAGAGGGAGAAAAAAGAGATGTTGAAGAATATGTAAAGTATAGCCAGGAGGATACACTTAAAATGGTTAAAAACGAAAAATTATTAAATACCAACAAAACAAAGCAGGCTGATAAAAAAGGAGAAAGAACTGAGCAGAAAGGTGGGAAAATAAGCCACTGCATGGACAATATTTGTAAGACATTACTGGAAAAATAAATATCACCAAGAACTTGCAGTGGCTCAAAAAAGGCAACTTGAAGAAAGAAACAGAGGGTCTAATAATGGCTGCGCAAGAACAGGCATTAAGAATAAATACATTAAAAGCAAAAGTAGAAAAATCACAACAAACAGCAAGTGCCATCTCTGCAAAGAAGCCAATGAAACCATGGACCGCCTAATTACTTGCTGTAGAAAGACTGCACAAGCAGACTACAAGCAAAGGCATGACAAGGTAGCAACAATGATACACTGAAACATCTGTAAAAAATGCAAGCTACCTGCAGGTAGCAACTGGTGGGACCACAAAATTGCAGAAGGCACTGAAATTGATTATTCCAAAATATTATGGGATTTACAACTACAGACAAACAACTATCACACAATCCACCAGACATAACTCTAGTTGAGAAGAAAGAAAAAGAAGTTAAAATCGATACAGTAATACCAGGGGATAGCAAATTGAAAGAAAAAGAACTGGAAAAAATAATTAAAATACAAAGATTTACAAGTAGAAATTGAGAGACTGTGGCAGAAGATCAAAGTGATCCTAGTGGTGATTGGCGCCCTCTTTGTTATTCCAAAACACCTGGAAGAGCACCAGAACAGCATTGGGACCACAGAAATTTCCATCCACCAACTACAAAAAACAGCTTTACTGGGAACAGCTTTCATCTTGTGAAGATATTTATAACAGCAAAGGGACAAAAAGCAGGCATCTCAGGTCCTTGGGAAGGACTTGATGTCTGGGTAAAACAAACCAGTCAATAACATCTCCCTGGCTGTGCAAAAATATAATAATAATAATAATAATAATAATAATAATAATAATAATAATAAGAAGAAGAAGAAGAAGAAGAAGAAGAAGAAGAAGAATGATAATTTCCGCATTATTGTTTGTCATTGCCATGTTTCCATTCTCCGTCATACTAAATAAAAAGCTGGGTTATCAAATGGTCAAAAATTCACCTAAAATTAACCATTTGCTTTATCTGGATGACTTAAAATTCTATGGAAAGTCAGAAACAGAAATTCAATCATTGACAAATATTGTTCAAATATTTAGCACAGATTTTAACAGAATTTGACCTAGAAAAATGTGCCACACTAGCTGTGAAGAGAAGTCAAATTACAGAAAGAGATGGCATTGAAATGTCAAGTGGCCAAATGATAAAGTCTAACTAGAAAGAGGCCTATAAATATCTTGGCATTCTACAATTAGATGACATCAAGCATGAAGAAGTGAAAACCATTGTCAGAATAGGAATATACCCAGAATGTTAGGAAAATTTTGAAATCCAAGTTAAATGATGAAAACATAGTTAAGCCTATTAACAACTGGGGCCTACCAGTTATAAGATATACTACTGGAATAATTAATTGGACTCAAGCGGATTTGGATACTTTGGACTGGAAAATTAAGAAATTTATGACAATACACTATGCTCTACCTCCACATAGCAAGATAGACACATTGTATTTGCCGTGAAAATCTGACTGCAGAGGGCTCCATGCTTACTTCTGAGTAGACATGCTTAGTATTGGGCTTTCAGGCTCCAGTCCTCTCCACACTTTTCTGGGATTAAGCCCCATGGAGTGGGATTCCATGGGATGAAGCCCCATGGAAGATTGGAGCCTAATCCTACACGTATACTTGACGTGTGTATGATTGTGCTCTCAGGCTCCAGTCTTCTCCACGCTTTCCTGGGAATAAGCCCCATTGACTCTTATGGAGCTTACTTATGAGGAGACGTATCTAGGATTGGGCTCTCAGGCTTTTATGCTGGAAAAACAAACTAGGAAGAGAAACATGCATTGGCTGATTATGTAAAAGAGAGTCAGGAACAAGCACTGCTTGAATTAAAGAATAGGAACTTACTAAAAGCTAAGCAAACTAAGCAGGAGTATAAGAAACATGCTATAAAAATGAGAACTGAAAGCTGGCATAATAAAGCACTGCATGGTCAATATTTGGAAAAGATCAAAGTCAAAATAGATAGCGTAAAATCTGGCTATTGTTAACATCTGGAACCTTAATGAAACGTAATTATTAATATAGCAGCCTAAGAGCAGGCTATTTGAACAAATGCAGTAAAGGCCAGAATTGAGAAATCATCAAATGATGCAAAATATCGATTATGCAATGCATCTGAAGAAAGAATTGACCATATACTTAGTTCCTGCAAGAAGATCACACAGAATGTTTACAAATCCAGACATAATACAGTGGCTCAAATGATCCATTGGAATCTATGTACAAGCTACAACTATAAACAGCTAATAATTGGTGGGAGCATAGGCCAGAAAGAGTGATAGAAAATGAGAAAGTAAAGACCTTGTGGGATTTTTGAATACAAACGGTTAGAGTTTTGGCACATAATACACCAGACATCACAGTAATAGAAAAAAATAAAGCATGCATCATTGACCTAAGAATACTGGGCTTACTGGTAGGATTGATTAAAAAGAATATGAAAAATCAGTAAATATCAGAATCTAAACACTGAAATTGAAAGATTATGGTGCAAACCATCAGTGGTCCTCCCAGTTGTGATTGGAACATTAAGTGCAATCTCAAAAATGCTTTAATCACATTTAAAGCTCTTGAACATTGGTAAAATTACTATCAGTCAAATTCAAAAAGCCACCCTGCTTGGTTTAGCACACATTATTTGCAAATATATTATGATGTCCTACACCACTGGGTGTGGCCCGACTAGTAATCAACATGAAGTCCAGCTAAAGAACTGGCAGCTGTCATCAGAAGAAATAGTAGTAGTAGTAGTAGTAGTAGTAGTAGTAGTAGTACAGTTGGCAACCTTCAGTCTCGAAAGACTGGTATCGCGCTCTGAATGGTGGTTCTGGAACAGCATCTAGTGTGGCTGAAAAGGCCAATCCGGGAGTGACAATCCCTTCCACACCAGGAGCAAGTGCAGTCTGTCGCTGGTCTGTCTCCCTGGCTGTGGGCCTTCCTTCTTTGCCTCTTTGCCTCAGACTGTTGGCAAAGTGTCTCTTCAAACTGGGAAAGGCCATGCTGCACAGCCTGCCTCTAAGCGGGCCACTCAGAGGCCAGGGTTTCCCACTTGTTGAGGTCCACTCCTAAGGCCTTCAGATCCCTCTTGCAGATGTCCTTGTATCGCAGCTGTGGTCTACCTGTAGGGCGCTTTCCTTGCACGAGTTCTCCATAGAGGAGATCCTTTGGGATCCGGCCATCATCCATTCTCATGTCATGAGCGAGCCAACGCAGGCGTCTCTGTTTCAGCAGTGCATACATGCTAGGGATTCCAGCTCATTCCAGGACTGTGCTGTTTGGAACATTGTCTTGCCAGGTGATGCCAAGGATGCGTCAGAGGCAGCGCATGTAGAAAGCGTTCAGTTTTCTCTCCTGTTGTGAGTGTCCATGACTCGCTGCAGTACAGAAGTGTACTGTAAGCTCTGTAGACCTGGATCTTGGTATGTTCCGTCAGCCTCTTGTTGGACCAGACTCTCTTTGTGAGTCTGGAAAACGTGGTAGCTGCTTTACCAATGCATTTGTTTAGCTCGCTATCAAGAGAAAGAGCGTCGGAGATCATTGAGGCAAGTTACACAAAGTCATGGACAACCTCCATGCGCAGAGATTGTAATGCAGGGGGGTGAGTCCACATCCTGAACCATGACCTGTGTTTTCTTCAGGCTGATTGTCAGTCCAAAATCTTGGCAGTCCTTGCTAAAACGATCCATGAGCTACTGGAGATCTTTCGCAGAGTGGTTATTGACAGCTGCATCGTCCGCAAAGAAGAAGTCACGCAGGCATTTCAGCTGGACTTTGGACTTTTGCTCTCAGTCTGGAGAGGTTGAAGAGCTTTCCGTCTGATCTGGTCCGGAGATAGATGCCTTCTGTTGCAGTTCCAAAGGCATGCTTTATCAGGACAGCGAAGAAAATCCTAAACAAGATTGGCGCAAAACACAGCCCTGCTTCACTCCGCTTTGGATTCAAAGGGGTCTGATGTGGAGCCATGAAAGACAACAGTGCCCTTCATGTCCTTGTGGAAAGATCTGATGATGCTGAGGAGCCTGGGTGGACATCTAATCTTGTGGAGAATCTTGAAGAGGCCATCCCTGCTGACCAGGTCGAAAGCCTTCCTGAGATCTATGAAAGCTGTCAAGAGTGGCTGTCGTTGTTCCCTGCATTTGTCCTACAGTTGTCTAAGGGAGAATACCATATCAGTGGTGGACCTGTTGGCTTGGAACCCGCACTGTGATTCTGGATAGACGCTCTCTGCAAGTACCTGTAGCCTCCTTAGTGCAACTCGGGCAAACAGCTTTCCTACAATGCTAAGGAGAGAGATGCTGCGGTAGTTGTTACAGTCACCCCTGTCGCCTTTGTTCTTGTACAGCGTGATGTTGTTTGCATCCCTCATATCTTGAGGTACTCCACCTTCTCTCCAGTAGAGGCAGAGGATTTCATGCAGCTCAGTGACGATGATCTCTTTGCAGCACTTTAGGACTTCAGCAGGGACGCTGTCTTTTCCAGGTGCCTTGCCAAAGGCAAGGGAGTCCAGGGCCACGTGAAGTTCTTCTAGGGTTGGTTCACTGTCAAGCTCCTCCAGCACAGGCAGGCACTCAATGTTGTTCAGCGCTTCTTCGGTGACTACATTTTCTCTGGAATATAGCTCAGAGTAGTGCTGCATCCAGCGTTCCATCGGCTGCGCCCGATCCCGGATGACCTCGCCTGCGGCAGTCTTCAATTTTCTTCTGTGTTGGATCCAGGGCCTGCTTGATACCATCATACATCCCCTTGATGTTGCCCGTTGATAGAAAGATTCTGGGATTCTTGGCACTGGCACAATGCTAAACAGTCACAGACCCTTTAAAATCATTTTGGAGGTTTTATTTACATAGTTACAAGCCAAATCAGAAGTTTGGATACAGATGTGCACTCCTTTCTCATCTTGCTTCTCCGAGAACTACACTTAGAACTTCTTATTAAATAACCTAAGACAAACAAGACAACCACGTGACACTGTATGTCACTTCCATCTCCTTATTAGGCATATATTGACACTGCATAGTTCTAGCTTTAAATAGGAGGTCATTTTGCTCTGAGATCAAATGTTCTTGGCCCACAACTCTGGTTACACAAGCTCTTGGAATTCCACATGTTCTGTCAATAATGATCTCTTTAGGTCACTTTGATATAACATGATCTCTTATCTTTTTATGGGAAACACCAGTCTTTGTCTTGGCTCCTATTTCAGTTATTTTCTCAAGAAGAGAAAATAGGTTAACCCTTTAAAGTCTCTTTCACCGTGTCAGCTGCTATCTATATCTGGGAAGAGAGCTGGAGCCAGTAGCCATTAGCACATCTCCTGGCAGTCTGCTGGACTTTGCTGCGAGCAGCTTGGAGGACCTGTGGGTTGCGCTCATTGGGACAGGCCTTGTATGCTGCTTGAGCTCTCCTCTTTTCCTCAATGACTGGTGTCAACTCCTCAGAGTGGGCTTCAAACCAATCTGCCGCCTTGTTGATCTTCTTGCCGAATATGGACAAGGCGGTGTTGTAAACAGCGTTCTTGAAATGTTCCCATCTGTTGGATGCGTTTGCATTGGCCGGGCCTGGAAGAGATTCCTCAAGCGCTCGTGCAAATTCCTCCACTTTTCTCTGATCCCGGGTCTTGCTGGTATCAGTGTGAGGTCTTCCTTCCTTTTGTGATACAGTCACTTTGTTTGCAGTTTCACTCTGCTGCACATCAGGGAGTGGTCAGTGTCGCAGGCAGCACCCTGATAGCTGCGTGTGATTTTGATACTGGGAAGGCTGGAGCGTCTGGTGAGAATCAGGTTGAGCTGGTGCCAGTGCTTGGGTGTCTCCAAGAGACTCTATGTTGGGGCTTTGTGTTGAAGAACGTGTTGCTGACACAGAGACCATAATGACAGCAAAACTCTAGCAGGCGTTGGCCATTTTCGTTCATCTTCCCAGTGCCGAACCGAGCTAAGCAAGTGGACCACGAACTGTTCCCTGGTTTCATTTGGTGGTTTTCCCTGCCAGAAAAATGAGAAATTTTTCTCCTTGACAGATCCGGAATCTGGCAGCCTCATCTCTTGGAGGGCGATGATGTCCATCTGCAGTCTGCTCAGCTCCATGTCAATGATAGCTGTTTTGCGGACATCGTCTATTTCTTGCAGGTCATCAGAGAAGCCAGGTGTCATTGTCCTTTCTGGTGCCCAGCTTTAGGGCAGGAGTTTTCTGTTTTCTGTTGCATTGTGCAGAGTTGGCAATCTGCTTATTGGTTTTCACCCTAAACCCCAAACACACCATGAGGTTAACGGACCGTGGTGAGGCAACACCTTACTGGCTGGGGACTGCCCAGCTTAAGGTGGGCGGTAGCTGCCCAATGAGATGCAATGATCTCTCCCACTGTCGGAAGCAGCCCCTGGCATCACGCTCTACGCCAATCGAACGAAGACTTATAACCGGTAAACTGCTGCTTCCCGTGTTGTGCCGACGCCATATGGCGAAGTTGGAGTGTCCTCTCCAGTGCGCGAAGCCTGGGTATGGAGGTAAAGAAGGTATGGAGGATAGGCTGTTACCCATGCAGCAAATCCCCCCTCCCAACATTGCTGGAATGGTCCAATGGAAAGGCAGAAGCCAATACAGTTGGTTCCAGCGGCGTCGCAGGAGTTGCCAGATCATGACTGTGTACAGCCGCGAACTGCCTCAGGGGCTCCGGCTCCGGATTTTGCCTCGAGGATGACTCTTGAAGCCTTTTCCATAACTGGATGTAGCCACAAGGCAGTGCAGGTTTGAGGTCAGAGTTTCCTTCTCTTAGATGAACTGCCTTCCCAGGCTGATGAGTCCCATCTAGCCGGTGGCTGTTTGTTCGCCTCTTAGGACAAGTATGTCAGGGTTAGAAAACAACCCAGGAAAATTTGGCCTGGATAAGGTAAAGCCTAAGCTACGTGAAATGCTGAATCACCATGAATCAGGTGAACTCACTAATTGTAACAGGTGTCGAGCTTGCATCAGGAGGAGGAGACACCACCCTCCTAATTCCCGCACAGTACTTTAAAAAGGTCTGCAAGAACCATCATGTCCCTGGGAAGCCTGGGAAGGCAGGAAGGGCTGGGAAGGCCGGGAAGCTGTTACTTTGTATGTAGCACATTGTGGTGTCTTTATGTTTCGTTATTATGCTGCTGTTATCTACATTGTAAATATAGACTGAACTAATGAAGAATTTGTGTCCGGAGTACTCTTTGTGTGGGCTGAGAGTCTGAGGCTGCAAATAGATAAGACGTTGCTCCTTCCCGACAAAGTACAGCCAAACTGAGGGCCTGTTCTTATCCCCAGCCCCTGGGGGATGATGCGGGAGTGGAGGGGCAGAAAGGGAAATTGTGGGGCATGGAGGACTGCAGGGCGAGAGAGGAGGGTTGTGGGGAATGGAGGACTGTAGGGGGATAGAGGGGGGTTGTGGGTAATGGAGGATTGCAGAGTGAGAGAGGTTAATAATAATAATAATAATAATAATAATAATAATAATAATAATAATAATAATAAACAAACCTGGCCTTTGACTCCTTGCCTCACAGTTGGATAAGAACATAAGAACAGCCCCACTGGATCAGGCCATAGGCCCAAATAGTTCAGCTTCCTGTATATCACAGTGTCCCACCAAATGCCCCAGGGAGCACACCAGATAAGAAGAGAACTGCATTATGGTGCTCTCACTTGCTTTTGCATTTTTGTTTTGTTCTGTGCTGATGGAGATTTGTTAGATGTTTAAGCCAAAAGCCATGCACTTCATCATCCCCTGGCACAGTCCAATTTTTAATTTTCTTTACTCTTTTACTTATTAATTTTGGTGTTATTTTTAAATCTTGCATTTGATGACTACAGTTTTCAACCTTGTTTATCCAGCTTGTTTTTTGTTGTAACCTGTTGACATATCCCATAATTTTGCCCAGAATTGCAGTGTTTTGTTTGGTGTTTCTGTGCTCCTTGCAGTTTCTTCATTTATGCATTGATATAAATGTTTATGATTGACTGGAAGTGGAGATGCTGCCTATATTATGCAGTTCTGGCTTTGTATCTGATAATCTATTACATAATAAGATCATAAGAACAGCTCCACTGGATCAGGCCATAGGCCCATCTAGTCCAGCTTCCTGTATCTCACAGCGGCCCACCAAATGCCTCAGGGAGCACACTAGATAACAAGAGACCTGCATTGCGGTGCCCTCCCTTGCATTGGCATTCTGATATAGCCCATTTCTAAAATCAGGAGGTTGCACATACACATCAATGGCTTGTAACCCATAATGGATTTTTCCTCCTGAAACTTGTCCAACCCCAGGCCAGATGCCATCACCACATCCTGCGGCAAGGAGTTCCACAGACCAACCACATACTGAGTAATCAAATATTTTCTTTTGTCTGTCCTAACCCGCCCATCACTCAATTTTAGTGGATGTCCCCTGGTTTTGGTGTTATGTGAGAGTGTAAAGAGCATCTCTCTATCCACTGTATCCTTCCCATGCATAATTTTGTATGTCTCAATCATGTCCCCTCTCAGGTATTTCTTTTTTAGGCTGAAGAGGCCCAAATGCCATAGCCTTTCCTCATAAGGAAGGTGCCCCAGCCCTGTAATCATCTTAGTCGCTCTCTTTTGAACCTTTTCCATTTCCACTGTGTCCTTTTTGAGATGTAGCGTCACCTGCCTGGAAAGATATGGAATCAGTGAAAGCACCCAAAAGTTCACGTTGTTGGCAACATTCAGTCTCGAAAGACTTTGGTATCGCGCTCTGAACTGTGGTTCTGGCACAACCAAAAGTTCATAAAACAGTATGAAAAAGTGGACTGCTGTTTTTGGTTAATGCAGAAGAAATAGGCCAAGTCAGGATCAAGAGACAAATTTTTCAGTGCGATCCATTGTCACCCCTTTTGTTTTGAACAAAACAAATGGGCTATAACATATCATGCAAGCAGGCAAAATAAGGGAGGTAATCTTCTGTACATGAATGACTTGAAATTATACGCCAGAAGCAATGTTGAACTCGAGTCCTTGTTGAATATGGTGCGGATCTTCAGTATGGACACAGATGAATATTAGACAATGAATGTGCAATATTGTCTTTGCAGCATGGGAAAGTACAATAGCTGGAAGGTATCGAACTAGCCAATGGTGACATATTAAAAGTGCTTGCACATGATGGCCAGTACAAATATCTTGGCATGCTTGAATGTGACAGTATACTCCACTCAAGAGTAAAAAAATGTGATCCAGTGAGAATACTAAAGGAGAGTATGAAAAGTGCTTAAATCAAAACTGAACGCTGGGATCATCATAAAGGCAATAAACACGTGGGCCATTCCCGTGATTAGGTATCTAGCTGGCATTGTTGAATGGACCCAAAATGAAGTTGAGACTCTTGACCGAAAGACCTGTAAACTGATGAATGTTCACCACTTGCTGCATCCTAGGACGTTGACTCCGAGGAAGATCGGAGGCTGGGGGCTTTTGCAAGTACAACAAATAGCAGAAGAGGAAAAGTGAGTACTGAATGACTATATCACAAGAAGCTTGGAAAAGTTGATAAAAGCTGTTCAGTTGAAAAATTTGATGCAAGTTACAGAAAGCAAAGAGAAGTAGAGAAAGCAAGAATATGTAAAACGGGTCAACAGTTGGAGAGAAATGCCATTACACTGACAATTCGTTAAAGGTATAGAAGGCAAGAGCAATAACAGCTTGAGTTTGCATGGTTAAGAACAGGTACCATCAAGAAGGAGACTGAAGGACTGATTCTAGCCACACAAGATCAGGCTCAGCAAATGAATGTAATGAAGACAAAAATACAATGCACCAGTGTTTACAGTAAATGTCATTTATGCAAAAAATGGGACGAAACAATCAGTTATCTCATTTGCAAATGTCCCAAAATAGCCAACACCAATCACAAAGAACTGCACAATAATGTGGCCAAATTAGTTCACTGGGCCTTATGTAAAAGGTACAACATACCCA
This sequence comes from Tiliqua scincoides, assembly GCF_035046505.1. Lineage (NCBI taxonomy): Eukaryota > Metazoa > Chordata > Lepidosauria > Squamata > Scincidae > Tiliqua > Tiliqua scincoides. Next base: position 76,526,479 of record NC_089827.1, on the reverse strand, counting down.
AATCAGAAGAACTGTGGCAACACCAGGTAGGAAGGGTAGTAGAAAAAGAAGAGGCCAAAATCCTGAGGGACTTTTGGATACAGACTGACAGACGCATGGAGGCCAATAATCCAGATATTACCATCATAGAAGCCAGGTGCGTGTTAATCATCGATGTCTCCATTCCTGGCGATTTGCAAATTTTGGAGAAAGAACAGGAGAAAGTATCCAGATACTGTGACTTGTGCATAGAATTGACATGTACCTGTATGAAGGCTGTAAAAGTGCTGCCAATAGTAATTGGTGCACTAGGGACAACATCAACGCAATTTAACAATTAAAACTTGATACTCCAGCAATAACCAGTCGAATTTCAGAAGACTGCCGTAATTGGCACAGCATCCATCCTTTGTCGGTACCTCATCTACACCTAGATGTCAGGCAGATGTTCATGTGGATGAGGATTTACCAGGTATAAATGTTGTGTTTTTTGTGTGTATACATTCATTATCAGCTGTGTTGTCATTTAATAAAGCTTAAGTTGTTTTGTTCACTAGGTGTTTCCAGACTGTTCTCTGCACTGTTCAGGCTTGTAAAGGCAAGGGAAACAACATACAACATTTTGAACAAGAAACCTGAATATCCCTAATGAGTGTACCTTTTGGAAGATATTCTACATATTTATCTTACTCCATTTGTTTCTCTCTTGGAGGTGAAATATACTGGTAGTGGTGTTTGGGTGTTTGCTGTTTGTCTTCCTATTATTTGGTGTGCTCAAGTATTTCCCTTCCCAACATTTTTGCTTCTGTTCTTTCCATCCCTTGGCATTTCAGGTACAATAATGATGTGACATCACTACCCTTCTTATTGGAGATCCTGACAGTTCTGCCAGAGGAAGTCCACAGTCGTTCCTTGCGCATTGGAGCCAACCGCCGCACTGAGATAATTGAGGACTTAGCGTTCTATTCTAGCACAGTGGTCTCTTTGCTGGTGAGTGGCAACTTACTACATTTTAAAACTTTTTTAAAAGTGAAAATCAAGGCAGAATCCAAACAGGCTTACATATTTGGCATGAGGACCTATTTGGTGCTGGACTGGGAATCTTGGTTTTATATCCACAAACATAAAATTCCCTGAGTGATCATGGGCGAATCTTCTTAGAGAGTCATTATGAGCATAAAGATGGAAGCACAAAGAAAAAATGCTGGTATACATACCTATACATGGTAGAGAAGGGTGCTGATACTGCCCTTATGTTGTCTGCTGAAGGACCCTTTAAGCTACTAACCATTGCTAACCAGTGACAGAGTGCTGTATTAATGCTGATGGATACCTGAAGGACTGCTTTCTTTCATATATTCTTACTTATACACAAAGAGGCTCTTCTCCAAGTGACCCTAAAATGTGAAGTGGGTTGGGTGGCATCTGGGGCAACTTGTTGTGACAGCCAAGTGTTAACTGAACTGTTTTCATTTTATTGTTTTAAACAGTCAACAAAACCTTTATTAGGCATAAGTATTTGATGGGTGAAGACTCTGTACAGAAACCATAGAGAGAAACCTAAGAAGTACACAAATATATGTATATGTGCACACCTACGTGTACACACAGATACAAACATACATTACATTATACATACACACATGAATTACTTAAAGGACAGAAAACAGTCAGTTTTTCTACAGACGTTGCCAAGATGTAATCCACTCATTGGCTGCTTGATACAGAAAGCTTGGCTCGATTCAAATTACTCAACTTTAAGAACTGTGTGACTGAGAGAGTTTTATGCTTGAAGTCACCTGCCAGAAGGAACTGAATTATAGCTTTCTCAGAATGCCCTGTTTTAGCGTTGAGCAAGGGAGAGAGAAATTGCTGTCTTAGCGCTTGGTATCTGGGACAGTGCAGCATAATCTGTATGTATGATTCTACTTCGCCGAAATTGAAGCTTCATAAACATTTTTTCCAGGAGGCATTTCTGAATCTGCCAAGTAAGTCATTAGAGGGGGTCACATTACAACATGCTAAGGTAAAGGTTTTTCTCTCCAAGGTGTGTATTAGGAGGGACAGGTATTTTGGTTGTTGACCACTCATAATTTTGAGTTGAAAATTCAAAGGGAAATATTTTTTGTGTGCTGCGCCTAGAATCTCTTGCCTTTCTATATCATATAGTCTGGTTGTCTAAAGCCTGGTGGTAACCTAAGGAGAGGGGGCCCCTTGTAGTTCGGCCTCAAGGCTCATCTGTTGAATTTATTAATAAAATAGTACTAGGCATTCTATTATGCTGTGTTTTTTTCCTGCTGTTTTAACTTTTCTTTTTTGTCAATTTTGTTCCGTTAATTCTTTTATGGTTTTTATTGAGTATTAATCACTCTGAGAGCTGGGCTGATATGATGCAAAAAATTTTAAATAACAAAATAAATAAAATAACCTAGACCAGTGGTTCTCACACATTTAGCACTGGGACCCACTTTTTCAGGCCCCACCAGAAGTGATGTCATTACCGGGAAGTGACATAATCAAGCAGGACCATTTTTAACAATCCTAGACTGCAATCCTACCCACACTTACCAGGAGTAAATCCCATTTACTGTCATTGTTAAAAGAATATACCAAGTAGTATGTTAAAAGTACAGGTCTGTAACATTTCCCCAAATGCAGTCACATACCATGGTAGCTTCAAGTCTAACATATTAACCCCTGCTAATTGGGTAAGAGGCACTTTTTCAAGTGGTTGCTCCTCTTTTTAGCAGGGGGAGAGTAACTGGCCCACCTCACCCCAGCAGTGTCTTTTCTAGTGGCTGTCTGCTGGTGTTCTTTTTTGCATCTTTTTAGATTGTGAGCCCTTTTGGGACAGGGAGCCATTAGTTATTTGATTTTTCTCTGTAAACCGCTTTGTGAACTTTTAGTTGAAAAGTGGTATATAAATACTGTTAATAAAATAATAAGTTAATTAATATTAAAAATAAAATATTGAAATGAATGGGGATCCACCTGAAATGGGCTCGCGACCCTCCTAGTTGGTCCCAACCCACAGTTTGAGAAACACTGATGTAGACATCTCTAGTCTGGAAATCGTGGAAATCAAAATAATGGTTCTTCAGCTATGGCTTCTCCTTGTTAAGCAAATAAAAAAAGTTGGATGTTTTGTGGATTTTGATCTTCTGTTGAACCTTTGGGTGATTCTTCTCAGTTAAGCTTCTAGCTCTAAAAGAAATGATGATAGTTTCCAAGGAGGGTTTAATTTGAAGAGGCACAAGATTTGAGGTTAGGATTTCCCTTATTACCTGGATCCTTTCAGGAGATCGCAGATCCTTCACGTACAAAATATAAAAACTTTGGGTGCCAAATATAGAAGTATCTTTCGATGACATCTCAGTTTCAGATTCACTATAAATTTGAATAAACCAAGAAAACAACCATAACATCTGCCCTAATGCACCTCAGGAGCTTCAACCAACAGTATTGTAACTATAGGTTGTGTCTTGTTATCTGCTGGGGTACCATTCCTCTACTGTAGGGGTCTCCAAACCCCAGCCCGGGGGCCAGATGTGGCCTATGGCGATCCTCTATCCGGCCTGTGGCCAGCCTCTTGTCCCCTGAAAGCCTCTGGCCCACTTGGCTGAACATGATTGGAGCTGTGCTCTGGTTGCATCTGGAGGGTGTTCAGGTTGAATGAATGAGCCCATTCATTCACTCATCTAAGTTCCATCTCTAATTTATTTATATAAATATAAATTTATATAAATTATATAAATTTATATATTTATATAAATATTACCCCTGCTAATTGGGTAAGAGGCGCTTTTTTCAAGTGGGTGCTCCTCTTTTTAGCAGGGGGAGAGTAACTGGCCCACCTCACCCCAGCACTGTCTTTTCTAGTGGCTGTCTGCTGGTGTTCTTTTTGCATCTTTTTAGATTGTGAGCCCTTTTGGGACAGGGAGCCATTAGTTATTTGATTTTTCTCTGTAAATAATTTTTCTGGCCCTCTACACCATGCGAGATATTTGATGTGGCCCTCTGGTCAAAATGTTTGGAGACCCCTGCTCTAGTGGATTAAAAAAATAGTGGAAAAATGAATTTAAAGACCCACTTCCAGGTTTCTCGCCCTTCCATTGCTCCTAATAAGGTTGTGTCTTAATATTCACAGGGGTTTGATTCTGGAACTCCCTGCTGACACCATAAAATGTGTTAAATAAAAGCAATTTTTAAAAAATTAAAATGTGAGTCCCTTTACAATTGTGGTTTAAAAAGCTTTCCTTACTGTTGTAGAGTGACATTCAGCAATTAGAAATGCAAAGGACCCTTTTCCTGGCTCAGCTAAAGAATGGAATGATTGCTTGTATGACTGTCTCTCTACAACAGTAAGAAAAGCAGTTTTTTAAACTGTGATTTTAAAGAGATGCATTTTCCTCTTTCCTAGGGTTCAGCATATTCCTTTTCATTTGCAGTGGCCATTCTTGCTGAGTTAAATCCATATATAGACAATCCATGTATAACAAGGTTGTACCTGTATATTTAATCCAAACACAAACTGAGCAATCCTAAACACTCTTTCGTAGGGAAATTGCAATCAATTGGCTTTTCTAGGGGAACACCATCCTTGCAACTATGCAAGAAAACCTCCAAAGGTTTTACCTCAGATATACTGATGACATCTTTATTCTCTCAATGTATAGGGAAGAAATCCTTGAGAAATTCCACCAGGACTTGAGCAACTTTCCCCAGCATTACTCTGATCACAAACCAGTCAGTTCATGCAACAGATTCACTCTCTGAATAGGATTGTGGAACAGCATGATGGAAACAAGCTGACTACTATACATGCTTTCAGCTTTCATCCAGAACCATGTGATCCATGATTTATGATCAAGTTGTATGATATAGCTATATTTGTCCCAGCTTGTCAGATTGGGGTTCCAACCTGCAGACTTTTCGCTATGCACACACACCCAATGAAGTTAGGTTGACAAGAGCAGACTGGAACCCAAAAATTACCTACTATAAGGCAAATCCAGACTAGAAAATGATAGTATTAAAAAAAATTTGTTTGTTTGTTTCTGTGCAGTCACATGGAGTAGAATTCTGTATGTGTGTAGAGTCAACCTCAGAGACTTTCAGAGCATTGCTGAGAATTCTGTTCCTTCTCTTGTGTTGGGGCAGCCTTGCCAGTGGATGAATATTTGTTTTTGAATGATGGACAAGGTCACTTTTACAAGGTGTTACCACTGTGGAGAAAAACTCCTCTCTGTCTCCAGGTATAAAACCTGTTTCCTATCGTTGGAAGACATTATGGACACTTATGTCAAAATTTTTCCAGACGTTCAAGAACAAACAGGGAATTTCACCTAAATTCAACACTTAAGAGTCTGCTGCAGTAATGTTTCCTTTTTCAACACTGGCATCGGCTTCTTGAAACAGGTGGTTCAGATGGCCCACTAATTCTCTATGCAAGCTTTTTAGAACTGAGACAATGCCTACAAAGGCCACAACTAACACACTACATTCCATTCTCTAAGGATGGCAGGGATCCCTCTAAAATGAAGATGAAACCACACCAAAGCCAAATATATAGCCTTCCAGATTCCAGACATCTACATCTTTCACCTTAGTGACATATGCATTGACACTAAGAAAGACTCTGGTTTTGGAAGTTGATATTTACAATAAGATGAAGATTACTGTCTCTCTTCAGTGCAATGGAGATACCAAAGCTTCTGTTTACTTAACTGATGCTTTTTGGCAGAAAGACTCTGGCTCAGTGGCATCTTTCTAAGGAAGAACGTTTGTTTCATCTAGTACCAGGTGGGATGGCAGGGTGACATGGAAGAAGTCCAATGGAGGAAAATCTATAAATTCAGTGGTATAGCCAGTTCTGACTATGGTGAACAGCTACTAATATAATGTAATGGAAACCCAAGCATATACAAAACTCTCTTCAAATTGAGAACTGTATACTGTTGTAGGTAGCACTTAGAGATATTGCATGCCACTGATATGGGCATCAAAAACTAGAGATAGTATGGCGAAATTAAACCACACTGGGCAGCTCTTTTGGGGACAACGACGGGGAAGCAGGGTAATTGCTGAAATAATAATGTTGGGATTGTAGACATTGAAAACGGGTTATGGAATATCCATGCCAGTGCTATGGACATTATGGAAAGGCTGCAGAAGAACACAGTTAAATACTCTGCTTGCAAACAACGAAACTCTATGAAGTTGTTTTTTAAAAAAACAACAAAAAAACAGAACAGTGATCCCCACATGAAAAGCATCTGCAATATACCTTAGAACTTATCACAAAAATGGCTCACCCACTTTTGGCAGGACACTAGTTGGATCTAGAATTGTACCACCCTCAGAAGGGCAACCTATAATGCACACTGACATATGGACCCACAATATGCAGATTGAACATACTGTGAATATTCCTGGGATATATTTTTTAGAAACATAAATAATCTATAGAAAACCAAAACATGCCTTATATCTGGCTTTAACTGTCTTCTCTGACCTACTTATCCTTGTATTTGTTCTGGTTTCCAGAACTTAGATGGTGAAGAGAGAAACAGGAGCCAAAAATTAGAACTGAAAATATCCCTTCTCTGACCCAAAACTGGGATATGGAAGATATGCAGGAATTTCTCACAAGCATCATTTACTTCTAATGAAATTGTGTTGGCAGTCATCCAAGCAGGAGATATATTATCCTCAAAACAGCAGCCTGCCTTGCATGCCTTCCCATGTATCCCTAGTATGCAGATTAAACATGCCTTGGGCTCCTGGGATTTGTTTTCCCCCAAAACATACATTCATGGAAAATCAAACCATGGTTCCTGCTCCACAATTTGTCATGTTTCTTGTTGAAAACTGCCCCATTCTCGCTCTCATTGTGGTCTCCAAAATGTGAAATGTGAGCAGGAAAGCAGTCGCTTGGTTGGCCAGTGTCCATTGGGTATGAATAAATAGTGCCGTGGCAGCATTATTGATTTAATTACTTAATTGCACAGATACCCAACAGATACCTAACTCCCTTCTTTGTGTTTAGATGAGATGGTGGCCCTGGGAAATCAGTCACTTGTCATCCACAGGCCACCAAGGTGCAGCAAGCTTCATAGTCATTCTCTGAACCTGGCAGAACCATCACAGACTCTTCAATTTTCTACTTAATGGTGCCTGTTCCCTCCTTGTATCTAATTCCTCCCTGCAAGAAGCCAGAGGGTATCTTTTTGCGAGCGAAGGGAGAAGAGCTGAGAAAGCAGCTGTCTTCCACTCTTGAATGGCAATAGCTCTCTATGTTCCAGGCAGAGAGAGGCTATTCCTAGCTCTGTTCTCCAAAGTATGGAAACAGAGACGCCTGCGTTGGCTCGGTCATGTCGTGAGAATGGATGATGGCCGGATCCCAAAGGATCTCCTCTATGGAGAACTCGTGCAAGGAAAGCGCCCTACAGGTAGACCACAGCTGCGATACAAGGACATCTGCAAGAGGGATCTGAAGGCCTTAGGAGTGGACCTCAACAGGTGGGAAACCCTGGCCTCTGAGCGGCCCGCTTGGAGGCAGGCTGTGCAGCATGGCCTTTCCCAGTTTGAAGAGACACTTGGCCAATAGTCTGAGGCAAAGAGGCAAAGAAAGAAGGTCCATAGCAAGGGAGACGGACCAGGGACAGACTGCACTTGCTCCCAGTGTGGAAGGGATTGTCACTCCCGAATCGGCCTTTTCAGCCACACTAGACGCTGTTCCAGAACCACCATTCAGAGCACAATACCATAGTCTTTCGAGACTGAAGGTTGCCAACTCTCCAAGGTGTTGGGACTGAACCTGGGGTCTTGTATGGGCAGAGCTGTGGTTGCTTCTGACAAATATATGAAGCTGCGTTGTGCTGAACATGACCACTGGTCTTTCCAACCTCGAGACTTATATTTAAATTGGTGGTAACCCCCTAATAGTAACCTTCCCATCAACAGTTACCTGGTCTCGCCTAAGTAGAATCTGAGCCCGCCATCTTCATGCAGTCATCTTAAGTAATTCTAGGGGAAAGTTCCTTCTGGGATCAGGAAGAGTATTTCAAAATGGGCTTCCTCTTGAGAGAATCCCACTTTCTTGGTTGAAGAACGGAAATGAAAGGAAAATACTCTCTAAAATGTATAGTGGCTAATTGCATAGTATACCTTAATCAGGAAGCTTTCTCCCCTCAGAAGAGCAAGCCCTTGGGGTGAAACTCACATGGCTTTCAGTGGGCGAGCATTGCTGGGATATCTGAAAATACAGGAAGACTGCAGAAGAATGATTTGCAGTGTGGGAACAAAAATTAATATGGTTTTTGCTATGAGGAAGTTCCTGAATTGCAGTGGTCACAAATCCAGAATGGGATGACTCATGGATTTAACTCAGGGATGCACTTTGTACCAGAACAACTGCACATCTTCTGGTGGCTTAAGACAATTTCCCTGGCTAAACTGTTGGCTAGCAGCCAGCATCCTTGAAAGCACACTTCACCAGTGCAGTTGTATCTTCTGCCACAAGTCTGACAAGTGGTGCATTCCTAAGACTCTACAGAGCAGTGACTTCGTGAAGTTCTGGAACACCAGTAGTAGGCAGCATCCACTAAAATTGAGTTTCAGGAGGGTTAGAACAGACAAAAGAAAATATTTCTTTACCCAGTGTGTAACTAGTCTGTGGAACTCCTTGCCACAGGTCATGATGATGGTGTCTGGCTTAGACGCCTTTAAAAGGGATTGGACAGATTTCTGAGGTAACCTCCATCACAGGTTACAAGCCATGATGGGTATGTACAGTCTGAGATTAGCTGGTCGCTCATGACGGCTAGATAGGAATTTTTTTCAAATTCCAGGTAGGAATTTGAATTAGCTGTGAATGGCAGTTTTTTTTTGCCTACCCCAGGCTGGCAAGGGAGGGAAGGTGTGTTTAGTAGGTTTCATAAGTTCAAAAATAGTTATTTGTGTTTAATAAAGTGGGGTGAGTTAAACCCAGGACATTCTAGTGTTTCTATTGGGGGTGAAAAGGTAAATAGAATGCCAGATGTAGGACAAACTGCTGTGAGAGACAGGAAGCTGGACTAGCTAGGCCCTGGGCCTGATCCAGCAGGGCTTTTCTCACAATCTTATTTTCAACTACAGCTCCACAGTAAAACCATTATAAGGTATCATTGATCTACAATCCATCCTAAAGAATGATGCTGGATCAGGCCCAGGGATATCGTATCCACCTACCAATAATGCAGTTCTTGCAGGACGAAGAAATGAATTAATGTATGAAAAAATAAATACTTATGGCAACATTCAGAAACCAATGGGAAAAATTTCAGTCTCCTAGAATATATTATTGGCATCATAAAAGTTACCATTTTATAACAAAAGAATTACAAAGGCGTACTCCATCAAGAAACTGCTGAATTTGAATTTATCAGTAAATAAAGTATCTTTATTTTGGCGCAGCTAAAGATGCTTCTTGTTTCATTATAGTATTATTTAATTAATCTAGAACAAGGGTGCACAGACCCCTGTCCTGGGGCCACTTGCTGCTCTCAAGGACTCCCAATCCAGCCCTCAGGGAGCCCCCAGTACCTGGCCCTCTGGAGACTTGTTGGAGCCTGTGCTGTGCTGATGCAACTGCACTCAGCATGTCAGCCAACTGTTCGACCTCTCACTTAATCTATGGGACAAGGGCTCCCTCCACTACTTACTGTATCGCATCTGTGATGTGGAAAGGCTGATTTTGCTTTCATTCATTTCAAGACTTTCATTCATTCATATAAGTTCCAATATATTTATTTATGTAAATTTATTCAAATTTTAAATGTAAATTCTTTTTTTCCCCTGGCCCCTGACACAGTGTCAGAGATGATGTGGCCCTCCTGCCAAAAAGTTTAGACACCTCTGATCTAGAAAGATGATCTAGAAACACTTTCTGAACTTTTCATTTTGGGGAAGAAGAAAAATGAAATCTATGGAAAAAAAACTTTCTTTATGTTTTCATGGCCAGCAGTAATCCAACAATTCAGCATAGCCAGGTGAAAAGAACATTGTGCAAAATCCATATTGTCAAAAAGTCCAACATTTAGTTCTGTAACTTTTTCAGAATTTCGTCAGGGAAATGAGCCTAGACAGGGCATGTTACTGGTGAGGAAGCCAGAAATGGCAGTTAAAAACACCCTCCAGGTGTTTAACTGTATAGTTCCATTTTACTGACTGCCTTCTTAAAGCAAACTTGGCCTAATCACAGTATCCATTTCTGCTGGATACCTCTTCCTTGTAAAGCTCTTTTATATCTGTTCTTTTTAGAACTGAAAGCCAGGTATTGCTAATTTGTAGAGCTTTTCTGTTGATATTTACATTTTCTATTGCTTCTCTGTAAAGTCTTGGGAAATAGAATCAATTAGAAAGAACCTGTGTTGCTTTGACATTTATTTGATCATCCATTTCTATTGCCTATTGTGTATTGCTGATTGATCTGGGTGCATTAAATGGGGATGTCATGGAAGGGGGGAAGGGATTTCTCAGCATCCAGCTGCCAGTTCAGGGCAGTGATGCCTAGTGCCCAGCACTCATCTTCACCAATCAGTGTACCTTGCAGCTTGGTGAGACAATACCTGGTAGATCTGCCTGATGCCCATGAATCTGGTTCCCAGAGGGGCTCCTTGGGCAAAACTCCTAAGAAGGCTCAGCAAAGTTGTTAGTTGGTCTCACTCTTTCAGGAATCCCTGCAGAGTGGAGAGGTTGACAATCCACTGATCCAGGTCAGGCAGAGGTTTTGACAAAATGGTTTTATTTACAAGTGAGGAAAACCATTTTAACAGGCCTGGGATACAACAAATGAACTTCACAGGCCAAACTAGACCGAACCTGGACCTTGCTCTGAACAGGGAAGAACAAACTCAAAGCAAACAAAGCCGGACACAACAAATTTTAGTTGGGTCCCTTCTAACTTTTCCCTGGCAGGGTTGCCATTAAAATTTTATTTTTCATTTCATTTCAGGATGTTTAATTTGTCCCTCGAGTTTCTTCTTTTCTTCTTTCTTTTCAATTTCTTCTTGTTGATTATGCTGTTTAGCCTCCAAGTGCTCTGTGTGGCATGCATGAGCTTGCCTGACTGAGAGCAACTGATTCCGATCAATTACAACAGATTCATGTCCTCCACAGTTCAAGGCAGCATCATGAGCCTGACATTGACAGACAACAGTTTCTTCATGTAAGTTCTCAATTAACAATGACTGATTAACTGAAAATCCACTTTCAACAGAAGCATTACCATGAGACAGGATAAGACACATTTTGACGATAGTCCACAGGTCTGAAAAACTTTTGTTGGACATCAAAATACCACTGTAAAACCTATCCAGTCCAATTTCATCATTTTGTTTTGAAACATATGCTTGAAACTGAGCCTTGAACTCATTGTGGGCAGCTGTGGTTAAAGTAGTGTATTTTTGCTTTGATTTTTCAACTACTGTGTCATTGATCTGATTTGCTGCATGTCGAGCTTCAAGAACAACTCCCCTATTCCAAGAATTGGCCTGAATAAAATGATAGTAGGATCTAATATTGATAGGACACGCACCATATTGAACTTCAAAGGACTTCTCTCAATCAACTTTTCAGTAGCAGCTACTGCCATGTTTCGATACCCTAGGCCAGCGGTGCTCACACTTTTTTTGACTCGAGAGCTACTTTGAAACCCAGCAAGGCCCGGAGATCTACCAGAGTTTTTTTACAATGTTCGCGCCATCATAACATATAACATTTATGTGTACAATGTATGTTGGTGTACCTTGCATAACCGCATGAGCCAATATTGCACAAAACAACAAAATTAACTATAAACATTTTTTGTAATTACTTGAGTTTACTTTGATGACTTGCACTGAAGTGAATCAGCCAAGGATGCATAGTTGGACAGTAGCTGCTGACAGCCAGCCTCAAGCACACTTCCAAATGTTCATCAGTCATGGTGGAACAGTACTTGGACTTAATGATCTTCATGTAGGAAAAGGCTGACTCACATAAATAAGTGGAGCCCTTCCTGCCTCAGGTGCTCTTATGTCCCTGAGGGCCCTATTGCCTTCAAGTGGCTGCAGCTGTGCAGCACACTCTGCTGGATGCCCAGGCCTTACCCTTAAAGGGGCCACTGCTGACACCACATCTACCTCCTCACCAGATCTTCCTCAATTCCAATACAAGTGTGTGGGGGGGGGGGAGCAGATCTCTATACATACCAGTGCAAAAACAGGGGAAAGGTGTGGGGAAGGGAAGATCTCTATATAGACATCACAGCAAGACCAGTGCAAAACCCCTTGCACACAGAACCAACAGATGGAAGTTGGGGGGGGGGGCAGATCTCCATACATACCAGTGCAAATGCAGGGGAAAGGTGTGGGGGAGGGAAGATCTCTGTATAGACATCACAGCAAGACCAGTACAAAACCCCTTGCACACAGAACCAACAGATGGAAGTTGGGGGGGGGGGCAGATCTCCATACATACCAGTGCAAAAGCAGGGGAAAGGTGTGGGGGAGGGAAGATCTCTGTATAGACATCACAGCAAGACCAGTGCAAAACCCCTTGCACACAGAACCAACAGATGGAAGTTGGGGGGGGGGCAGATCTCCATACATACCAGTGCAAAAGCAGGGGAAAGGTGTGGGGGAGGGAAGATCTCTGTATAGACATCACAGCAAGACCAGTGCAAAACCCCTTGCACACAGAACCAACAGATGGAAGTTGGGGGGGCAGATCTCCATACATACCAGTGCAAAAACAGGGGAAAGGTACGTCAGCCCCAGTAGAGTCAATGGGGCTCACTCCCAGGGATGCGTGGACGGGAGAGAAGCCTGCCAGCGGCTCCTCTCCCAGCGAGAAGCCTGCCAGGTGCCCACTCCCTGGGCTCCCTGGGCTCGCTCCCTGGGCTCACAAGCCTGCCAGGGGCTCACTCCTAGGGATGCGTGGACAGGAGAGAAGTCTGCAATTGACTCATTTCACTTCGAGATCGACTGGTAGCTCGCGATCGACATATTGGGCACCCCTGCCCTATGCAAAACTCAGCCACTTGACGTTCATTCCGTTTAGTTTCTTTCAGCAGCTTCTTAGCTGCAAAGCCAAGCTTGCGTCTGTCAAGCAAGTTTTCAGACAATTTCATGTCAACTGTTAACAACTGGAAACCGGAAGACATGTTTTGCAGCATTTCCAATTTTAGGCAATTGACTCATTAGCTTCTTGATTAGCTTACAAAGTTGTTCATACGAAAAAGTTGCCAATGGTTTTTGGTTTTGAAACCTTTGTAGAAATGGCTCACAATCTCCACAGTCATTTTCATGAAAGCTATTTTGCACTTCCTGAGTGGATCTTGCAATGCAGCTTTTATACAAATTGCAGGTTTACTGTGGGGGAATTTTGCTTCTTCCACATACTTCTTGATGTTGACAAAAACAGTCACAGCTCTATCAAGGCAATATTCTCCTACCACCTAGTGGAGTAAAGCTTCAGGGGAAATAGTGTGCTTCCAATCATAGCAGTGTATGATGCCCTCCTAGCTGGGGAATCTTTGAACACATCATACATGTTGCACAAGACTGAATTCAGGTCCCATTTCACTGCTTGCAATCCTATTTTAAAAGACACATTTACAACACGAAGGCTACAAGTTCCAAAGTCAATCAGTTCTTTTCCTTTATAGTGAAGGTTGGTTTTTATTTCTTCTTTTAGTTTTCTCAGAAAAAGGTGTTTTACATTTGGCCCATTCATATATACTTGTAATAATTTCACAACCGATAAAGAAGACATGCTTTCTTGAAACTTCTGAAGAAGGTCTTCAGCAGAAGTGGTTTGAAGAAATCGCTGGTTAGATATCATGTGGAAACTTTATGACAGTAACCATCCCAAAAACAAACCACTAAATCTATCTGTCCTTTTTTGAATGACATTATTCAAAGCTTCATCAAAACAGATAACAAATGTTTGGCATTGTTTCAGCTGTTTCATTAATATGGTGCCAAGCCAAAAGCAACAACATACATTGCTTTTGTTTTTCCAAGATGTAATTGTTGAACCATCTGGCTATCTGAGAACATTCACTTAATAACTCACTGTAACAACTCTTGATGTTGTTACAAGAGTTAAATGACATCTTCTGCATCACCAGTTGCAAAGCCCACAGGCACTCTGCTGTCCTAACACAGCCCTTGATTACATAGGCAGTCATATTAGTTTGTGTGGTGGGTAATTCTTTGTCATTTTCATCACTCTGATCATGTTTTCCAGTTTTTGCAGAGCTGTCTCTTCACCCTCTCTGGTTTTACTATCTGAACTTGTACTTGGCTTTGAACCTAAACATATTGTGGTGGGCTGTTGACTTGATTTAATTTTCAGGTTCTTCTGACACAATGGTCCTTGTGTATGAGACTGCACAGCTCTAATTCCCATATTACTAGTTCAAAGGCTTTGTAGCACACTTTACAATAAGCTTTGCATTTGTCTCCAGTAACTGGTGATAGTGATGGAACGAAGTCAGAATGAAGTTTGAAATCCAGCCACTGCATATTAAACACTGACCTTTTGGAAGCCATCTGTGGTTTCAGATACAGCCGTACACAGAATCACCTGCCTGACACCAAGATGTTAGCAGATTTGTTCTCTGACAATTAGGAACTTTCCAAAGCTTCTCTTTTACTTTCTGATTCTGCAAAGTGTAATGAACAGAGTACCAGCAAGAAAGGAAGTGGAGTTTCTTTAAAAGCAGACAACCCTCATTTACAACCTTAATACATGGAAGAAGTCAGGAAAGTGGGTGAGAGAGCTGGTATTCTGTAAACTCCAGCAGGAACAAGTAATCACATTTGCAAAATTTACTTTGCATGGTGCAAGTAGAAAGTGCTAGTTGTCTGTGAAAACCAACAGCAGCAGAACTCATTTGCAATTCTGTGCTGGGTTTAGCAAGACAAAATGTCCATTCCATACACAAGCATGACCCCAAAACATGCTTATCTTTATATGTATATGCAATACTAACAGGTAGGGATGAAAACAGATGTTTAAAGTTTGTATATTGCTAAACATTTAAATTAGTCTTGCTTTGCAAATGTTACAGGCAGACCTTGGAAATCATGCAGGGACAGTGCTCAACAAACAAGGCTGGTTGCTGTGGGTGGAGCTGAGAAAAAGGTGGAGCTGGGAAAGGTCATAATTGTTTTACTTGTATTCTGCTACTTCTCTATTCTGGTTGCCAGAAGATCATGATCTTGCAGCAGCAGGTCAAAAATCCACTGCTTAATCACAATTTCCCTGACTTTCCGTGACTTCAGACCAATTTCCCTGATGTTCCCTGACCAATTTCTATTTCCCTGTCTTTCCAGAAAGTGGCAACCCTGCTTGGGCTCTGCCCAGCTACTTTCCTTCTGCTTCCCAGAGGCTCCTGTCCAGTCTCCAGCCTGCAGCAGAAGAACACTGAGAGAGAGAGCCTCCCTCTGGCCCAGAGACTTCCCTCTGGCCCCACCTCTCTAGTTCTCCAATTGGCTGGCCCCTTTTTGAATTTGAGGGACCTCAGCCATGGGGGGAAATTGGAGGGAAAATCCTAACAGTAAAGCACAACTCATTCTTTCATAACGGGGCGGAGGTGCATAGGTAATGTGTCTGACTGCATCTGCTGACTATACCACCAATATTACCTACCTAGTGCACTTTTAAAACAACTTATAATGTAAATTTTTCATAAAAACATATAACATCACTTTTTGTTCTTCTAACTTTGGAGAACACTGAAATCTAAACTAAAAACAAAGAAACATTTTTACCCATCTCTACTTACTGCTGATGTAATGTTATTTATTTATTTATTTGCTGTCTGTTCTTTAAAACTAAGAAGCCCACGGCAGCTCATAACCAACAAAATACTACAATTTCAATTTTTAAAAGTATGGTAAATACCATATGCAGTATACAATAAATAAATAGTAAAAAGCAAAAATAGTAAAACAAGAATGGTTGGAAAAAGAGACCATTGGACAAGACCAGAAAGTGGGAAAATCTGAGTAATCGTCATATTTTTACCTCTATATAGGAACAGTCATTTTCTGAATTGCCTAACTTTTATGACAATTTGGTCTTTTTGTTCATAAGTCTGAACTCAATTTTGTGTGCTCTAGCAGGACACTACTAGATTTTTGACAATTTTTTTCTGCTGAAATAGTTAAACATAGTTCACTCTTTAACCTGGTATTGTTGGCAACCTTCAGTCTCGAAAGACTATGGTATCACACTCTGAATGGTGGTTATGGAACAGCGTCTAGTGTGGCTGAAAAGGCCAATTTGGGAGTGAGACCTGGTATTACTGCTGAGAATTATCAATATGCTTTGTGTAATAGTGGTCACATAGTGTTTTCACTTCTGTCCCATAGTCATTTAACCACCTTTAACAATTTTTGATTTTTTTTCTTATATCTCTATACATATGTCTCTACTCACACCTACTGAAGATTTCACTTCATGTATCTGATAGGGTGAACTGTTCTTCACAAGAACTTACAGTGAAATAAATCTTTAATTTGCTGCAGGAGTTTTTGCTTCAAAAGACAAACATACGAACCTCTCCAGAAATTTAGGACTGTTCAGTTTTGACTTTCTAAAATAACTGGTCCCTGACTGAATTTCTCAGTCCTGACACAGTATACTATCTGTTTGATTTTGTTAATGAATTCTACTGTGCACTTTGGCAAGTTCAAATCTTGACCAGCATACTTGTCTGCTGTTAAGAAGGTAGTGGATCCAAGATATTGCGGTCTCAATGGCTATTTTTGGTTAGCTAACTGTAATGTTATTGTAATGAGGTTGTGTACATACAGGCATCCTCTGATATTCATGGGTGATACATTTTTACTCCTCCCCCCATGGATATCAGAAACCATGGATAAAGGGTAATCCTATCCCTGTGCTGCCTCCACACCCATTTCCTTCATTTATCTTCTTTACACTCACACAAAGCAACCATGTCTCTTGCTTTTAAAACAGGTAAGACAGAGAAACAACCAAGAAGCCTTCATGATAGAGGGGAGACTTAGCAAATGTTAACAGAAAAAGGAAGCTTCCTGATCCTGTTCTTCCTATGTCTTCCTAAATTTCAGGCTGCCTGTTTGTCTTTCCAAAAGCTTGCCTATTTTTAGCATCTGAAACAAGAGAGATGACTGCTTCATGCAAGTGTAAAGAAAAGAAACAAAGATGAATACAAAGGAGTGTGGGGAACTGTGGCTAACAGGATGCATGAATACTGGGGAATGTTTGTATTTTCCATTGTCTCAGAATGTCATCGTTCTGAGAAAAGATCAATTTTTTTTAAATGTTTTTTTTACTGTTAAGCCATGGGATTCTGAGAATCCAATGCACATATAGGTATAAAGACCAGCTTAGGTGCTTCAAAGAAAGCTCATCTGTTTTTTCAACAAGATTCACTTAAAGAATGAGAAGGATGCTGCAGTATGGTTTTATAGACATGTACTCCATTATCTCTGTATAACTCAACTTTTATAATAAGGCATTCATGTATTGTATATTGTATTGGCAACCTTCAGTCTCGAAAGACTATGGTATCGCGCTCTGAAAGGTGGTTCTGGCACAGCGTCTAGTGTGGCTGAAAAGGCCAATCCGGGAGTGACAATCCCTTCCACACCGGGAGCAAGTGCAGTCTGTCCCTGGTCTGTCTCCCTGGCTATGGGCCTTCCTTCTTTGCCTCTTAGCCTCAGACTGTTGGCAAAGTGTCTCTTCAAACTGGGAAAGGCCATGCTGCACAGCCTGCCTCCAAGCGGGCCGCTCAGAGGCCAGGGTTTCCCACTTGTTGAGGTCCATCCCTAAGGCCTTCAGATCCCTCTTGCAGATGTCCTTGTATCGCAGCTGTGGTCTACCTGTAGGGCGCTTTCCTTGCACGAGTTCTCCATAGAGGAGATCCTTTGGGATCCGGCCATCATCCATTCTCACGACATGACCAAGCCAACGCAGGCGTCTCTGTTTCAGCAGTGAATACATGCTAGGGATTCCAGCACGTTCCAGGACTGTGTTGTTTGGAACTTTGTCCTGCCAGGTGATGCCGAGGATGCGTCGGAGGCAGCGCATGTGGAAAGCGCTCAGTTTCCTCTCCTGTTGTGAGCGAAGAGTCCATGACTCGCTGCAGTACAGAAGTGTACTCAGGACGCAAGCTCTGTAGACCTGGATCTTGGTATGTTCCATCAGCTTCTTGTTGGACCAGACTCTCATTGTGAGTCTGGAAAACGTGGTAGCTGCTTTACCGATGCGCTTGTTTAGCTCGGTATCGAGAGAATGAGTGTCGGAGATCGTGGAGCCAAGGTACACAAAGTCATGGACCCAGGCTCCTCAGCATCATCAGAACTTTCCACAAGGACATGAAGGGCACTGTTGTCTTCGATGGCTCCACATCAGACCCTTTTGACATCCGAAGCGGAGTGAAGCAGGGCTGTGTTCTTGCACCAACCTTGTTTGGGATTTTCTTCGCTGTCCTGCTGAACCAGGCCTTTGGAACTGCAACAGAAGGCATCTATCTCCGGACCAGATCAGACGGAAAGCTCTTCAACCTCTCCAGACTGAGAGCAAAATCCAAAGTCCAGCTGAAATGTCTGCGTGACTTCCTCTTTGCCGACGATGCAGCTGTCACTACCCACTCTGCCAAAGATCTCCAGCAGCTCATGGATCGTTTTAGCAAGGCCTGCCAAGATTTTGGACTGACAATCAGCCTGAAGAAAACACAGGTCATGGTTCAGGATGTGGACTCACCTCCCTGCATTACAATCTCTGAGCATGAACTGGAGGCATTCATGTACATTATTATAATGTCTTATTATAAAAGTTTAATTATACAGATAATTCTTTATAACTCAGAGAAAGGTCCTGTCCTGTAAACAGAAAGATTCCTGTCCTGTATCAATTAACACAGAGAACTTTATAATTTAATTTTTCTATTTGACATAGAATAATGTGATAAACAAAAGGAACAGCATAAAAAATTACAGAATCGCCAATAACTGCAGACAATTGCTTTCTATCCAAATAAGCACAACCAAAAGAACTCAAAGAAAGAAAAAAACTATTGAACACAAAGAGATCACCTCACATATACATAGCTCTCCCCCCTTTTCTTTTGCATTATTCTCTTACCAATTTCCATCTTAAAAAATCCAACAATCCAGATTCCCTCCTATATCATTTTCCTTCTCATTCAACTCAGTACTGCAAAGGCTGCCAAATTTTCACAAATGGATCATGTCCCATTTCCCCCCCTATACATTTTGGCCTTATTAATCAGTTTCTCCATCAATAGTAACTGCTAGGTCCTGTTCAAAAATCTCTGCAATGAAAGATCTTCAGCACATCTCCAGCTTTTTACAATTTCACTCCTCACAATGAGATTTGCAATTAACTCTTTATTTAATTTCCCATTTCCCCTTGTGAATAATGAAAATAATGTTTCATTTCCAATTACTTTTTGATTAATCAAAGTTCCAATCCATTCAATTATATCATGCCCAATATTTTTTCTATTTTAGGGCAAAAAATCCACATACATTCCAATGTCCCCTTCCCTTTGCAGTTTCTCCAATATATATCTGAGATAACTCTATTAACTTTATGTAATTTTGTGGGGTACAAATGCCATCTGTGAACTACCTTTAAAATCACTTCTTTCATTCTAGCAGATATTGATTTATAGGAGTATTTGATCCATTTTCTCATCCATACTTCCTCTAGTATATCAATATTCAATTTCCCCCCCAAATTATTTTAACTCCCTTACCTTTTCTATATTTGCTCTCAATAATACATTTATATATTAACTGAAGTTAATCCTTTTCTATTATTCTTATTTTCTTCCATACAATATTGTTCAAATTCTGTTAATGGTCTCATAGAGCCACATTTTTTATATAATTGTATCACAAAGTTCCTCACTCGTTTTATTTGTAACCCATGTTGGCAACCTTCAGTCTTGGAAGACTCTGGTATTGCACTCTGAATGGTGGTTCTGGAACAGCGTCTAGTGTGGCTGTAAAGGCCAATTCGGGAGTGACAATCCCTTCCACACTGGGAGCAAGTGCAGTCTGTCCCTGGTCTGTCTCCCTGGCTGTGGGCCTTCCTTCTTTGCCTCAGACTGTTGGGCAAGTGTCTCTTCAATCTGGGAGAGGCCATGCTGCACAGCCTGCCTCCAAGCGGGACGCTCAGAAGCCAAAGTTTCCCATCTGTTGAGGTTGAATCCTAAGGCCTTCAGATCCCTCTTGCAGATATCCTTGTATCACAGCTGTGGTCTACCTGTAGGGCGGTTTCCCAGCACAAGTTCTCCATAGAGGAGGGCCTTTGGGAGGGCCCATTCTCATGACATGACCAAGCCAATGCAGGTTTCCCTGTTTCAGCAGTGCATACATGCTAGGGATTCCAGCCCGTTCCAGAACCGTGTTCTTTGCAACTTTCTCCTGTCAGGTGATACCAAGAATGCGTCAGAGGCAGCGCATGTGGAAAGCGTTCAGTTTCCTCTCCTGTCGTGTGCAAAAGAGTCCATGACTCACTGCAGTATAGAAGTGTACTCAGGAAACAATGCAGGGAGGTGAGTCCACATCCTGAACCATGATCTGTGTTTTCTTCAGGCCCTGCTAAAACAATTCATGAGCTGTGGAAGATCTTTGGCAAAGCTGCATTGTTGGCAAAGAGAATGTCACGCAGACATTTCAGCTGGACTTTGGATTTTGCTCTCAGTCTGGAGAGGTTGAAGAGCTTTCCGTCTGACCTGGTCTGGAGATAGATGCCTTCTGTTGCAGTTCCGAAGGCATGCTTCAGCAGAACAGCGAAGAAAATCCCAAATAAGGTTGGTGCAAGAACACAGCCCTGCTTCACTCCGCTTCGGATGTCAAAGGGGTCTGATGTGGAGCCATGAAAGACGTGCCCTTCATGTCCTCGTGGAAAGATCTGATGATGCTGAGGAGCCTGGGTGGACATCCAATCTTGGGGAGAATCTTGAAGAGGCCATCCCTGCTGACCAGGTCGAAAGCCTTCGTGAGATCTATGAAGGCTATAAAGAGTGGCTGTCATTTTTCCCTGCATTTCTCCTGCAGCTGTCTAAGGGAGAATACCATATCAGTGGTGGACCTGTTGGCTTGGAATTCGCACTGTGATTCTGGATAAACGCTCTCTGCAAGTACCTGGAGCCTCTTTAGTGCAACTCAGGCAAACAACTTTCCTACAACGCTAAGTAGAGAGATGCCACGGTAGTTGTTACAGTCACCCCTGTTGCCTTTGGTCTTGTACAGTGTGACAGTATTTGGATCCCTCATGTCCTGAGGTACTCCACCTTCTCTCCAGCAGAGACAGAGGATTTCATGCAGCTCAGTGGCAATGATGCAGCACTTTGATGAGAGTGCACATTCAATTCCTAATTGAGAAAAAGTGCTTATTTTTTGTTCATAAGCACTTTTTCTTGTTTAATGACATCACTTCCTGCTTATTGACATCACTTCTGGCCCTCGGTAGACATCATGATTGCTGGTCGACCCTTGGTATGAATCAAGTTTGACACTCCTGATCTAAACAGTCTTAATGGGCATGGGGGAGGCGTATTGGATGCCTCTGTAGACCTACGGATAAAAGAAATGGTAGATACCGGATCCATGGATACAGAAGCCTGCTGTAGTAAATTCTGGATTCATGTTCAAGCATCTGGTTTTCACTGATTCAAAATCAGAGTCATGCCCTGTCAGCAAAAGGTTAACTTCACCTTGTAATTGGACAGGCAGGTACAAAATAAAACCCCTATGCGCAAGATATTTTCTGGAGAAGTATCGGCCCTACTTATATATCTTGCTTTCTGCAAGGAAGTTCAGCTTCAAGTGCTTGGGTTCAGACTGCAATTACAATTGCTAAGTTCTGAGAGGAAAATATACACATGTTCAATAGATATGTCTTCTGCGAATATGAATTGTACTAAAATTTGGATCTGAAAGCTATTTTTTAAAAAGAAAAGGGTGGATTACTCTCATCTAGCTTTATGTTTTGCCCTGTTGATTATGTATTATCTATAACAGTGTTTCTCAAACTGTGGGTCGACCCACTAAGTGGGTCGCGAGCCTATTTCAGGTGGGTGCCCATTCATTTCAATATTTAATTTTTAATATATTAGACTTGATGCTACCATGGTATGTGACTACATTTGGGGAAATATTTCAGACCTGTACTTTTAACAAAGTACTATGTATATTCTTTGAACAATGACAGTAAATGGGACTTAACGCCTGGGTAGGATTGCAGCCTCAGATTGTTAAAAATTTCCTGCTTGATGATGTCACTTCTGGACATGACATCACTTTTTGACAGATTCACATTCTAAAGAAGTGGGTTCCAATGCTAGATGTGTGAGAACCACTGATCTATAAAAATGTTGCAGAAGCATTTCCTTTTACTTACAGATCACATTGCTTAAGAAACCAAACTCTGTACTCTCTACTTTCTTTTAAACTTTATACCTCGTTTCTTCTTTGCAGGTGACTTGCGTGGAGAAGACTGGAGATGAGAAGATGATCATTAAAATTTTTAGCTGCTTGGGCAGCTGGTTCAACCTGGGGGTCCTGGACAGCACCTTCATGGCCAACAGCAAGTTATTGTCGCTGCTGTTTGAGGTTCTGGTGCGTTTTCTGGGATTTCAGATCTCTACATTTCATTAAGCAAGATAGTGGCACTGTGCTAGGAAGTCATGATAGTGGGGAGAAAATAGCACCATCTGTTGCTGCACAGACCTGCTTTCAGCAGGTTTGAGCCAAGTAGGACTAAATGCTGTATGATATGTTGAGTCAGTGAATGAAAATGTGGAAACAAGCATATGGTTTGGTTTGTATTTTTGCTTTTCTGACTTCTTATTGAAATAGAAAGTAGGAGAAGCAGCTTCAAAATCAGATCATCCACTGCAGTTTACTCTCTGCCAATCTGATCTGGAAAATTGAATTCTTCTCATCACTGGCCACCACAGATTTGGAGCATAAGCAAAATCGCTAACTGAGCTATCCCTTATCTCATTTCTTAGACATGTTTCCATATCAATTATATTCTGTTCTTGGTTTTTTTGGTGTCAGAAGGTGCAAGTGTTGTATGAGATATGGAGAGGAAAAGTTCAACATATTTTGTAGAGGGAAACCTTTCCTTCTAATAAATCTTTCATCTTTAGACCACAAACCGAGGGAGTCAAAATAAATCATGTCTGTGTGTTCGGTTATTAAGTCGTGTCCAACTCTTTGTGACCCCATGGACTACTGCATGCCAGGCCTTCCTGATTTCCAGTAACTTCCAGAGTTTGACCAAATTCATGTTCATTGCTTTGGTGACTCTGTCTAACCATCACATCCTCTCCTGTCTGTCCCCTTCTCCTTTTGCCATAAATTTTTCCCAGCGCCAGGACTCATGAGAGTTCTCTTCTCTTGAAATGGCCAAAGCATTTGAGCTTCAGTTTCAATATCTGTCCTTCCAATGAATAGTCAGAATTGATTTCCTGTAGGATTGAATGATTTGATCTTCTTGCAGTCCAGGGACTCTCAGAAGTTTTCTCCAACACCTTTATTTGAAAGCATCTATTCTTCAGCGCTCAACTTTCCTTATTCTCCAGTTCCCACAGCCATACATTGATAGCTTTGACTATACAGACTTTTGTCGGCAAGATGATGTCTCGACTTTTAATTAAGTTGTCTAGGCTTTCCATAGTCTTCCTCCCAAGAAGCCGACATCTTTTAATTTCATGGTTGCAGCTGCCATTTGCAGTGAACTTGGAGCCCAAGATCTAAATAAATCTGTCATGGGTTCCATTTCTTCCCCTTTTATTTGCCATGAAGTGATGTGACCGGATGCCATAATCTTAGTTTTTTTTAAATGTTAAGTGATGTTAAGTTAATGTTAACTAAATCATATGGTGTTCTAAATCTACCTTGAAGTTTTGAGAGTATATAATTGTTGTAGGGTAATCCCTCTGGGATCATAACACTTAATAATAATAATAATAATAATAATAATAATAATAATAATAATAATACAGGTATTTCTGTACCACCTTTCTTGGTCCTCAGATTTCTCCTCAGACTTTATTCAAGGCAGTTTACATAGGCAGGCTAATTAAATCCCCGTAGGTATTGAAAGAAGGTTCTGTCTTTCAAGAAACCACAACATTCAGATGTTTCTTTCTGATCTGGTCACAACATTCTGGCCTCCATCCTCCCACGCTCAGAGCAGATGGAATAACTCAGCTCAGCTTGTCAGCTGCTTCAAGGTCGCACGGTGCCGGTGGCCTCGAACTGCCAACCTGCGGATCTTCAGGCAAATGGAGGCTCTAGACCAGACCTCCTAATTACATCATCCAATTTTTAAGAAATTTATAGAAGCAGAAAAGCCTATTTTGAAAGCATTAATGTCTAAGATGGATGAAGTGATCTGCTATGTTGCTTGATATATATCCAGAAGTGCTTTGATATGTGTGTGTTTTTGTCTAAGCTTAGGGGATGAGTTTCTTTGTTGTGAAAAACTTCTTTCCTTCTATGCTTTGTGAGTACATCTACTACTGACTGTTTCACAATACCTGAGTGAGTTATAGCTCATGAAAATGTCTGCCACCACAAGTCTTCTTATCAGTTGCGTGAAAGCTGTTTTGTTTTCACTAAATCTATACTAATTAGTTCTTTCATATAAGTTGCTTTACTCCCTTTTCTATATGATCTTGGGTACATTTTAAAACTGTTGTTGCTTCCTTTCTCCTATTTGTCAGTAATTTTTTTAAAATACTCTTTTCGAAGATTGTGATCTTCTGCAACAGCTTTCCTGGACTAGCTTTTTAAGTGTCCTGCGGATGATGCCTGATTGCCTAATGTTAGCCTTTCTTCCTTACTTCTCTCCCCCATCCTTCACTTCTCAGTTTTGTTCACCTAGTGCAGTGAGTGTTGCTTGGGTCTGTTCTGCCTATTGGTTGTTATATTAAAAAGATGTTACATAGCAATCCAAGGAAAAGATGAAAAATCAGATATAAGATGTAGGTGTAGAAAATCAAGGCACGGTTTATCAATATATATCCCACCTTTCTGCCCAAAGGGCCCCCAAGGCAGCTCACAATGACATCAAAATACATAAAGATGATAAAGTATCAT
This sequence comes from Tiliqua scincoides, assembly GCF_035046505.1. Classification (NCBI taxonomy): domain Eukaryota; kingdom Metazoa; phylum Chordata; class Lepidosauria; order Squamata; family Scincidae; genus Tiliqua; species Tiliqua scincoides. Next base: position 76,501,331 of record NC_089827.1, on the reverse strand, counting down.
CAGAGTGCTGCTGTCACCAGGTAAAGCAAATACAAAGCAAGGCACTCATCAAAGGGGCAAATAGAGGGGGCTACTTTGGTGGTGACCCTCACTACAGGCTTACCTTGGGAAAAATGCCTTCCATACCAGAGTCAATCTAAAGGGATGGCGGTTCACACCAGGTGCTACAGTTTAGATGTTTAATGAGACTGCTCATTGTCTTGCTGCCTGCTTGTTACTGCTGTAACTACCCAGTAGTTCAAAATGCTGGAGTTGGATAGGATTCCCACATTCAAATCAAATTTCCCCACTCTTATACCTTACAGCAACAGGAAAAGACATCATCAAATCTGCATGAAGCTGCTTCAGATTGTGTCTGTTCCGCACTTTATGCCATCGAGAATGTGGAAACTAGCCTTCCTCTCGCACTACAACTCTTTCAGGGAGCTCTGACACTTGAGACACCCTACCATATGGCTGTAGCCCGGGAAGACTTAGATAAGTAAGTATTTATCAATAATTCTTCTTATTGCTCTAAAGCAGGGGTCTCCAAACCCTGGCCTGGGGGCCAGATGCGGCCCACGATGAGCTTCTGTCTGACTCACAGCCAGCCTCTGATCCCCTGAGAACCTTTGGCCTAGTTGACCAAACACAACTAGAGTTGTGCTTGTGGGGTGGGAGAATGGAAGTCCATTTAAGTGTGTGCTTTATTTCTCAGGCTATGATTGTGCTTGGAGAATTCCTGGACATTTGAGCCCATTCATTCATCTAAGTTCCATCTCTAATATATTTATTTAAATTATATATTTTTTTTCCTGCCCTCAACACTGTGCCAGATACTTGATGTGGCCATTCAACTGAAAAGTTTAGTGACCCCTGCTCTAAACCAAGGCTAACCAAACCCTGGCCTGGGGGCAGGATACAGGGTTTTGAAAAAGCTTTCTCCCCATGAGTGAAATGGTAGAATGATAAGCACCACTGGGACAGGGTGGGCTTTTTCTGGATACAGCAGTTTCCAGTTTGGAGACTTCTGCTCTTAACTAAAAGTTTTTGCAAAAAAATATGCAATCCCATCTTACGATAAAGAGATGCAATCCCCTCTTAAAAGCCTCAAGATGATGGCATCTTGCCTAGATGCCTTTAAGAGGGGATTCGACAAACTTCTGGAAGAAAAGTCTTCATGTCACTATGGTTACATGATAGGTATGTGCAAGCTCCTGATTTTAGTAGACTACCTCAGCATGATAGATGCAGGGGATGGCACCAAGACTCAGGTTATATCTTGCTGTCCTTTGTGCTCCCTGAAGCATTTGGTGGACCACTGTGAGATGCAAGAAGCTGGACTAGGTTTTTGGCCTAATTTGGCGGGTTCTTCTTATATTCTTATCTAAACACATAAAACTGAACAGATATTACAAAACAGATCTTATAAAGGCATTTACTAACCCTATCTCTGCTAGATCCTTTTTTTCCAATCTTCTTAGCTGCAGTAGCAAAGAGAACTAAGTCACAAATATATCTGTGACTACTGAATTAAAAATAGGTAGGGTTTAATAAAGACCTAAGAAAGAAATTCTCCAGTTTTACCATAGAATCTAGGAAGCACAGGAACAACAATTCTGAGTTGAGCGAAGTTGAGTACATAGAATCATAATAGTTAAAAATGACCTGCAACATTGTAAAGTCCAACCTCCTGCCAGTGCAGGCTATCCAGAGACACAATATAGGTAGCTATCCAGCCTCTGCTTAAACACCTTAAATACCAAAATGGAGAGTCTTCCATCTTGTCACTGCAAAACAGTTCAGATCTACAGGGAATTTTAATGCATAATCAAGATCTTTTGTTTTATATAAATTTAAACCCATTTGTCCTATCCTACCCCTGAAGCAACCAAAAACAAACCTTTCACATGACAGCCCCACAGACAGGTACCTTAGAGTTAGTTATCATGTCCCATCTTAACTGTCTTCAACAAAATGTACAGGCCCAGTTCTTTCTATTTCTCTTCATAGGACATGGTTTGCAGACCCCTCATCATCCTAGTTGCTCTCTTCTAGACCCACTCCAGTTTTTCATTATGCCTCTTAAATTGTAGGTTCCAGAATTGGACATGGTATTTCCGGTCGTGACTTGGCTGAGCTCTCCCCCTTCCTAATGATCTTCTGTTTTAAAGGGACCTTTTTGCTAGGGAACATTCTTAGAGAAGCTAAAGAGTGAGGAGGGAGCGGGGGATCTGCACCCACACAGCTCCTCTCCTTGCTGAAAGGTTACTTTAAAACAGAAGATCCTAGAGATCCTCTGCTGTAAAAAAAACCTTTTTACTGGGGAAAGTTCTTAGAGAAGAACTAAGGGGAGCATTGGATGGGGAGCATTGGATCACTAGAATCTTCTCCTTTAAAGGAATCTTTCTGTTAGACTTAGGCTGTAATCCTGTGCATGCTTCCCTGAGAGTAAACCCCATTGAAGATAACAGACCTTACTTTTTTTTTCTTTCTTTTTTTGGCAATACTTTATTTGTTTATTACAGATACAGGTAAGGAACATTGGATAAACTTAGGGCTGGGACTACATAGGTTACACATGAGGATCAGACCTTACTTTTGAGTAAACAAGCATAGGGTTGTGCTTTCTTTAAAGCAGAAGATCTCATGATGTAATCCTAGATTAGATTAAAGGATCTAAACGACTTGCAGTGGTAGGGGGAAGGGTGTGAAGCCTCCGCTCCCCCCCTTGCGAGTCCATTATGTCCTTTAAGAACTTAACTCAGCCTAAAACTTCTTTGAAGGAGAAGGCTGCCTTCCAGCAGCCTAACCTTTAAGGAAAAACAAAAGCTAGCTGGAGGTTAAGAGGAAGCTGCTAAGGTCCATTTCCTGTTAACCTCCGGCTAGTTATTTAGAAGACATGAGGCTGCTGGGTGGCAACCTGAAGGTCGCTGTGAGCTGTTAAGTTTGTAGAGACCTAATGTAAGCAAGAATTTTGCCCCTTCCCCTGGTAATTTAGAATTGTGAGGGTGCAGGGGACACACAGTATCCATGGTTTCAAGTATCTGCGGAGGGGTAGGTATATCAGCAGATAGTTTTTACAAGGAACTGTAACAATCTACCTGTATTTCTTTTTCCAGTTTGTTCCACAGTAAAGGTCTAGGGATTTTATCAAATGTTGTCTTCAAATCAATATATACAATAAACAGCTTTTACTTCATATAAAGTATTTAAATACAAAAACTAATATAACTTATAGACTTCCCTTTTTAAAAACTAACTTGTACCTAACTTGTACTTTGTATTTTTGCCCACTTCTTATTTCTCAAAGAGTCTAGAAATTTTATTTAGAGGCACTATAAAGGAAGTTTATAGGTCTGTAGTTAGATGAAGCTCAGTTTTCTCCTTTGTACATTTTGTTCATTTGTAAATTCAATTTTGCGTATACATTATCTTCAGTCAGTATAATCTAATATGGTTATATGCAAGTGAAAAAAATCAGTCTTGAATCCTGTTTTTTATATTATATGAGAACCTAGATTATCTACCAATCAAGATTCATTACTGTCAATTTGAGAAAGTAAAGTACCCTCAGTTGTCTGTAAGAAGGGGGGGCATTCATCACAACATGGATTGCCCCTCCCCTGACACAAGGCAAGGTTACACTTGTTCAGGTCTCCTCTTTCAGGGGAGGGCATCACAGCCCCAATCTAGCTTCCTCTTGCATAGAGGTAGGTCGAGATTTGGCTAAGTTCTCCAAGCTCAACATTCTTCAGGACTTACGTTTTGATCCTCCTTTTTCCTAACACTTTCGTGTCTCCTCTTCTTCTTTCCTACCCAGTCCCTGTTTACATGTCCCCATCCCAGTAAGCCAGGGGGCCCCAAATGGGGGAGGACGTTGTTTTCTCAGGCCTCACCAGCTAGCAAGGCAAGAGCGGGAGGCCTTTTAGGATCCTGCGAACACCCAGGAAGCCTCAGCAAGAGAGAAGGCTGAGCAGCAGAGCCACAAGGCAGAGGGAAGCACGGATACGCATTTCCCACTCAGGGCAGGCCACCTTTGCAATACGAGCCTTGTTGGGTCCAGAGTAGTGGTTCAGCCCTGGACCACAGCTGTGACCATGCCGTGCTAGGCAGTGGTGTGACAAGGAACCACAGCCCATCAGTCAGGAGGCTTTCCTCCATGTGCACCATTTTTCCCCTGACTGTAGAGCAAAAGGAAGATGCTGAGGGCTGGGGGCTCTTCAAGTGAGTAGATGAAGGAACATTCCCCCTAGTAGTTGACTGACTCAAAGGCAAGTAAGCACAGTGTTACCATATCCAAGTCAAAGCTCAGTGAAATGATTAAAAAGGCAATGGGCATTTCAGAGCCACTTAGAGTTCTTTGTTAAGGCATGCAGACCAACACCCCCCCCCCCCCCAGCAAGGCAAATTGCAAGCAATCTCTAAGCCCTGCAAGCCAACCCATTCTTTCCTCTATCAGCTCTGAATCAGAGGCTCCAGTCTTACCCCTCTCAAAGAGACAGGCTTCTAAGGCATCCATTAAGGCAAAGGGCAAGGAACAACCCCCACCCTATGTCCTATTATCTCAGCTCTATCCCTACATCATCTGATAGAGAGGAGATTATCCGGGGATGGGGAGGAAGAGGAGCCCAAAAGGTGGATCTCTTCCTCAGCATGCTGACTAAGGCTTTGGAGCTTAGCATAACCTTGGAAACTGCATAAGCACCCACTATAGGGGCATGGCCTAAGGCAAAACTTCTGTTCCTTCAGGGACCAGCCAAGCCAGAGACAGTGCCTTTCCCTGAAGCATTTCAGAGGGTCCTAGTCAGTGAGTGGGAACAATCAGTGCACCCCAAGCACAGCTTCAGGTTGATAATTAATTTTATACCCTGCTAAACAAGGCTATGAAATGCTTGAAGGTCCCTACAGTAGATGCACCAGTAGCAGCCATTTCATCCTTGGCTATTCTGCCCTCTGAGGTTGAGGATGGGTCCAAGGACAGCTATGAGAGACGGGTAGACAACTCACTGAAGCGAAACATTGAAGTCTCCTCTCAGGTACTCAGACTGCAGCTTCCAATTCAATCATGTCTAGGGCTGCCTTTTATGGGTGGAAAAGGTGGCCATTTCTGAGCCTAAGTTGTCCAAGAAGACAAAGAACTGCTTAAAGAAAATTTCCCTGACAGCGGCCTTTGCCTCTGACTCCTCCTTCGATGCTACACAGCTCAACGTCAGAGCCATGACATCCAACATCATGGCCAGACACAATATCTGGCTGTCCCAATGGGATGGGGATGCGGTCTTCTTGCCCAGATTTGTGGAAGGTGTCTTTTAAAGAGGAAAAGCTTTTTGGGGAAGCACTGGAACAGCTTGTCATAGAAAATATAAACAAAAGGTACTTGCATCTGGCAAAAAGAAGAAAATCCTTTTGTCCCTCAGGATCGCGTAGCAAGGACAATACAACATGAAGTAGACAGTATAGCTAGAACACGTACTGCCCAGGGGCAAAGGCTCCAGCGTAGCCCACTCAAGTAGTCCCAGAGCAGGAAAAGATAGCACCCCACATGACGGCAGATGCAGAGATGACTCCTTACCCATCAGAGCTCATCCTGGCCTTTGCAGACCAGAGGCAGTTCATCATCACAGACTCCTGGGTTCTACAGACTGTGATAAATGGCTATGCTGTGGGGTTTGTCAGGACCCTTCGGGCAAGGGGTCAACAATGGAAGAGCTCCATGATCCCAGGACAGGATCTGGAACACCTGGGGTTGAATAACAGCATTGGGAGACGTTTAGGGTCTTCCTTTCACCAGACAGACAAGCTTCTCTGCTTCAGGCACTCTTGCAGACCAGGAAGAACACACATGTGGACTTGATGGCCAGATTACAAGGCCTGATGGTCTTTTGCCAGGACAGCCTTCCCTAGTCATGCTTCAGGCTTCGCCTACTTCAAAAACTGTTTCAACCCTACTTACGTAGGATAGAGCAGTACACAGACTGATCCCCTTTCCCCAGTACCTACATCAAAATCTGGTCTGGTGGTTGATCACCCAAGGAGTCAGTACGGAGATGTCTCTAAGGAGGATCATTACCATAGATGCAAGCCTGACAGGTGGGAGGCCATCCTGAGGGTGCCTTAGCCCAAGGGACCTGGTCAAGGGAGGAGGCAAAAAGCAGCATAAATTGGCTGGAATTGAGGGCATTTTGCCTCATGCTGCTACATTTTCAGAAGGAGGTCAAGGACAAACACATATTAGTCAGAACAGACAATATGACAGACAGGGCATACATAAACCACCCAGGGGACACATGCTCCACTAGCCTCATGAAGAAAGGAACCTTGCTGTTCCTCTGGGTGGAGGAACATCTGGCATCTCTGAAGGCAGAACACCTGGCAAGCACCTCAAACATAGCAGCCAAATGGCTGAGCAGGCAGCAGTTGAGAGAGATGGAATGGCAGCTACACCCAGATGTGTTCCGAGAGATCACCAGGCATCAGGGAGTCCTGCTTTTAGACCACTTTGTGTCAGAGGCCAACATGCACCTCCCAAGGTTCTTTGCGAGAGCAAAGAGAAAGGGAGCCGAAGGTGTGAACGCCATTCAGAGTCAGTGGCCAGATGAACTGCTTTACATTTCCCCCCCAATTCCGCTAATTTTGTAGGTCCTCAAGAAAATCAAAGCCAGCCAAGCTGACAGATAATCCTGATAGCACCCCAGTGGCCTAGACACCCCTGGTTCCCAGAGATCCTAAAGCTAGGTTGAGGGAGGAAGTGGAGACTATCAGTAAGACCAGACCTTCTGTGTCAGCCCCTAAGACATTCACAGCCACAACTGTTCCAATTGATGGCCTGGAAGCTAACTGGAAGGTCCTAACTAGCTGAGTGCATTTTGAAAAATTGCTGGTGACATTCGTGGCCTCCAGGAAGGCATCTACAAGAAAGGTCTATGAGTCTACATGAAAGACATTCTGAGGGTGGTGTCTGGAGAAAGGGATCTCTGCTGCTAAAGCCAAGCCTAGACACATTCTGGAGTTCCTTTGGGTAGGACTAGATAGGAGCCTGAGTACTAACATGCTGAGAAGGCTGGTGGCCGCAGTTGAGAGTGTCCTTGGTGCACGGGCAAGTTGCAGCTTGGCTTCTCACCCCAATATTGCTTTCCAAAGTATAAATCAGCCATATTGATAGCAAGAAAGGAACTGCAAGTGGGGATTACTGCCCACTTAATTAGGGGGGCTGCCACACTGGCTGCTTTCAAGGGGATCTGCCCCCTCAATGACATTTGCAAGGCAGCCACCTGGTTATCCCCCAATACATTCACCAAACACTACTGTATTGATGTGGCAGCCTCAGTGGAGGCATCATTCAGTAGAAAAGTCCTGCATCCTAAGGATGCCAGATCTGGGCCCTCCCCTTTCTGTATTGTTCAGTCACATTCCATGTTGTAAGGAATGCCCCCTTCCCTCTTACAGAGAAAAAGGAATTCTTACCTGTGAATCTCTTGTTCTTGGAAGAGGAAGAGGGGCCTTTGACCCACCACATCAGGATCTGCCATCATCACCAAACGACACATCACAATTTAATGGCATCCTTTCTATCTTTTTTCATAAGAAATCATCTAATGCAAGTTCATTTGTTAATGTCATTAACAATTGTTATTAATTTAGATTGTAGAGTATAACCAGTCTAGAGGGTATCACGTCTAGAGCATGTGTGGTCATTTCTTTGGATTAAATATCTTCATTTATAATTTCTAAATTTGATTTAGTATTATGGGAGTCAAAACTAGCAATTTTCTTAATCTCTAATCCAGCTCTGTAGTTGGAAATGGTACAGTGACTATCAAGTAATGTAAAACATAACTTTTTATAGGAATAGTGTGTGTGAACTAAGAGTGTGTAGGGGATACACTCTGAAGCAGTTAGATGCAAGGAAGTCTGATAGTCATGGGTGTATGACGATACGAAGTTGCCTTGCCATGGTTTAACTTTAAAGATATATAATGCAGCTGTTCTTTAAAGCTGAACAAGGCTGGATTTGCCCAGTGCCTCAATAGGAGACTACCCGGGAACTATGTAATCTTGAACTCTATTATTTTATTAATGTTATGTTTCAGCAAAACAATATTCACCAAGTAGTTCACATAGAAAACTAAATGAAAAAGATGTTTCCTTCCCATAAAGACAAGAAGAAATAAAGTACACCAACAAAGAACCACTGGAAAACACATCACCATAGTGTAATAATGAATAGAACATAAAAATATAAGAGTAATGCTGTATTAGGCCAAAGGCCCATCTAGTCCTGCTTCCTGTATCTCACAGTGGTCCACCAGATGCCCCAGGAGTACTCAATACATATTACCATTTCCCATTTGTATATAGAGGTAGACTATCTCTAAAACTCAGAGAACAACAACAACAACAACAACAACAACAACAACAACAACAACAACAACAACAATAATAATAATAATAATAATAATAATAATAATAATAATAATAAGTTATTAGTTAGGGTTAGGGTTAGTAGTAGTTTGCAGATGACACCAAACTTTTCCGAGTGGTGAAGACCAGAAGTGATTGTGAGGAGCTCCAGAAGGATCTCTCCAGACTGGCAGAATGGGCAGCAAAATGGCAGATGCACTTCAATGTCAGTAAGTGTAAGGAGGATCCAGTAGTAGTAGTACAGGTATTTATATACCGCCTTTCTTGGTCTTTATTCAAGACTTTATTCAAGGCGGTTTACATAGGCAGGCTATTTAAATCCCCGTAGGATTTTTACAATTGAAGGAAGGTTCTTTCTTTCAAGAACCACAACATTCAGATATTTCTTTCTGATCTGGTTTCACATTCTGGCCTCCATCCTCCCACACTCAAGAGCAGATGGAATAACTCGGCTCAGCTTGTCAGCTGCTTCAAGGTCGCACGGTGCCGTTGCCTCGAACTGGCGACCTGTGGATGTTATCTTCACGCAAATGGAGGCTCAACCCTCTAGACCAGACCTCCCACCCAGACCTCCTACAGAGACTGTATATAGTCATTCTGGCTTGTAAACTATGATGAACTTTTCCTTCATTACTGTCCAATCCCCTTTTAAAGACATCTAAACCAGGAGCCATCATCTCATCCTGTGACAAGGAGACCCCAAAGATTAATTATGCAGTTAATTACAAATGGAGACATTTGCTATGACCTTGCTAAACATAAGGAAACCACAACTCAAAGAAGATCTTTTCCCAAAAAGAGAAAATGCAGGGAAGTACCATGTTAGTACAGGTCCTCAGAGATATGTGTACTGTACTAACAATGCACATTCATCTTAGCACATGTGTTAAGGGATAGATGCAGTGGTGTACCCATATCCCAATTTGATACCATGGTATCAGAGATAAAAGGGCCTAGAGACATAACTGAAATGAAATTACATATAAATGTAGCTGAAATTAGTGTATGGTTTACAGGGTTAAATATTTACAATAGAAGGAATAGGATAGGGAGGAATCCTGTAAAGCAGGGCTGCCTAAGCCCCAGCCTGCGGGCCATTTGCAGCCCTTGGGGACCCCCAATCTGGCCCCAGGAAGCCCCCATTTCCAACGGACACTTGGCCTGCTAGAAATGTGCCAGAGCCCTCACAGGTTGGATGCAACTGTTCCTTGCAGCAGCAGCAGCAGTGAGGGGATGGCTGGCCCTGCAGAGTTCTCATACTCTTGCATGAGAGTTCTGCAGAAGCCCCGCCCATCTGGCAAACACACCAGTTTGGGCAGGCTACAGAGGAGGAGGCATGTTTGATGGAGTTGAGAAATCACGAGTTCCTTGTGCTGCTTGGGTGTGCTCTGTGTGGGGAGGGACAGGCGGGCGCTGAGGGAGAGAAATTGTGAGTGGCTGGAATGATGCCTGTGACAAAAAAGGGAAATCAAGGACCAGGTAACATCTGAATAAAGAAAGATCTGCTTGTAGCCATGCTGGTAGGCCCCAGTGTCAGACCCCAGCTGTATCCAACCTTAATTAGTGCATACCAAGCCTGGGAGAACTGTGGAGGAGGTCGCTTCACAGGGCCCTCTGATATCGTACCAAGCTACCAAGTGGGCTCCAAGGCCAGCTTGATTTACAACAGGGTTCAGCTGTGAGTGTCTCGGGATGGGAGGGGGGATTCCACCATGGGTAAGGAGGCTTGTGGCACGTTCACCCCTAGAATGTTCGGCTGGCACCGAGTTCTGATTGATGGATGGGTCAGGAGACCTATAAAGATGAGGGAGGTAATTTATGCTCGGGCCGACTTTGTCTCTGGCTGAGGGGGCCTGAGATCCTTGACCACCTTGGCAGGAGTGACCCCAACTTGACTGCAGCAAGATGGGCTAGATCGGATTTTGGAATGCTAAGACTTTGGTGAGTGATAGTTAGAGTTAGGAGGTAGTTGTTATTGTTTGCCTTCCTTCCTTCCTTCCTTCCTTCCTTTCTTCCTTCCTTCCTTCCTTCCTGTGAATCAGACTGAGAGATAACCCAAGTCACCAAGGGAGCTTCATGGGTGACCTAGAATTTGAACATCATAATCACAATTTCGTAATCATAGTGTTTATGAAACTTATAAACAGTTGTCCTGAACAGCTGATATTGCCACTTGATTTCTTTCTATAAATGTGTCATGTTCAATACTTAAGTGATATAGCCCTTTTTAAACCTTCACCAATAAATTTAACCAAAATATCTACAGGTTATTCCATTCATTATTAATTGTCAGTTAATAATGTATGCTGTATAGTATATTTTTTTCCTAACTACATATATTTCAAAAGTAGTAGGTAACAAAATAATCTATGTACTACCAAAATTATACTTCATCACTTCTGAGATTCTTCTCAATCTTTAATATTTTATATTTTATTAAATATCTAATATTTTAATTTGTTTAATATTTTCCTATGTTTCTTTCTAATTTTTAAATGATATTTCATCTTCTTTGTAGTGGCTTTCATTTACTTTCAACTTTGCAATTGTAATTCCTCTTCATTTATGTTCTCTCTTTCACATTTTTTACTTGTTCTTTTTCTAAATTTATCTCCTTAATTCAGTATCTCTTTTTCCCACATTTAATCCAATTTTACCTATATTTTTTCATTTATGTTCTTATTCCACTTACATGTTACTTCAGGCTAATTGTCCATTTTAGCCATTTTAGCTTTGTTTATTCTTTTAATAAAGATTCTAATCCTCCACCCACCCATTAAAGCTGAAACAAGCTCTGACCTTTGCTCATTAACTTTATATTTTATGGTAAACATTTCTCATGACACTTCAAATAAAATAATGATAGTTTTATTGCATTATTTCTGTTACTTCCTGACACTTATTACCCTCACTGACGTTGCAGAAGCCATTTTTAAAAAAAATAAAAGTAACAATTTTAATTGATTGTCTTTTACTGCCAGTTTAGTTCCCAGTAACTTGAAGCAGTTAAATAACTGATGGTCCTTGTTAGACTTGTTCCCAAGTTTATTAAAATTAGACCAATTTCTTATTTAATATATTAGAGGAAATGGAAATAGAGCTCAGTCTATGGCATCCACATAATTCAATTCCTGCAACCTCCAGAGATGCTGGAAACCACATGAATCATATGTGCTAAAATTATTTTTTAAGTGTCACATTAGAAAGAATCATGTTCAACATCCTCAGGCTATATAAATGGAATAGAATCCCAAATTCTTGGATAAGTAGTTGAGCAGGGTACTTACACAGACGCTGTCAATGTGGAATAAAAGCTGAGGCAGACGTGAACGATTTTATCTGCAAAATGTTTATCAAATCTGTCACAGCAAATCACAGAACAATCCTCTGTGCCACTGTGAGGCCAGATATAACAGGCTTTGTGCTAGTTCATTCTGCAGTTGTCTCTTTCCTTACAATTGCAACCTCCTTCTCATTGGTCTTTCATTGGCTCAGTTGTTTCCCACTTTAACACTACCCCCCCCCCTTTTCCAGTATGTAGATTATAAGCTTTCAGGATGGGGAATCATTTCATTTTATGTCAAGTGCTATGAACTTGTACATTGATGGCACTATTTTATTATTGCTACTTCTGCTATTGTGTTGTTTAATAGTAATAGTTCTACAAAATGTGTACAGATTTTTCCCAGTCCTGTACCTGAGAGCGTTTTAATCTTTTTGTGCATGCAAAGCAGCTGCTCTCCCACTATGCTGTAGCCCTTGTCTGTATTGAGTACTCTTGCAGAAAAGATGGAAAATGGTCTGAAAGGAGTTTGATAAACTTACATGCCTGCTTGAAAAGAGCACTTCCATGGCAAAGGCTGCAGCCTGCTGAATCATTTGCTTTCTTTTTCTTCTCCTCTCTCCAGGGTTCTGAATTACTGCCGAATCTTTACTGAACTCTGTGAGACGTTTCTGGATAAAATTGTCTGTACTCCAGGTCAGGGACTAGGGGATCTGCGGACGATAGAGCTACTCTTGATCTGTGCAGGCCACCCACAGTATGAGGTAGGAAGCCCCTGGCTTGATTCCTTGCTGCAGTTTGATGTTGCACTGGTGATGGAGAGATGGAGGGAGCCTGGGAATGTTGTAGGACCTGAGAGAGCTCCTGCTAACTGTGACAGTTCTTTTACCTGCAACAGGTGATAGAAATTTCCTTCAACTTCTGGTACCGGCTGGGAGAGCATCTTTACAAGACAGATGATGCCATCATCCACAGTATCTTCAAGGCCTACATTCAGAGGCTGCTCTATGCACTGGCTCGGCACTGTCAGTTGGATCCAGACCATGTAAGCCTGTGGTTCTCATTACTCTTTTTATGTTTCTCTTCCCAATCAAAGTGTGTCATCATCTTTTCAAAGAGTAGAGTTCAAAGAAGTTGACATAAATTTTTCTCCTCTCATAACAAGAACTATCGGTCATCTAGTGCAACAGACAGCCAGGAAATTCAAGACAGTCAAAAACAAGTGTTTCACAGAGTGCATAATCATTCTCTGGAATTTACTGCCACAAGATGTGGCTATGGCTGCTGTCTTAGCTAACTTTAAAAGGGAGCAGAAAAAGAGTCTGTAAAGATCTGTAAGTGGCTACTAGGCACAATGGCTGAATGCAACTGACAGGATATGATGAAAAATATCTCTGAATGCCAATCAAAGGGAAATAGCATTGGAAGAGAGGAAGAATGTATATTAATTAATGTATATGCACCAAACGAGAAGCAAGGAAGATTTTATAAATCTTAGAGGAGTTAGAAAATATGAGAAAAAGAAATGTAATAATGGCGGGCGATTTTAACATGGTGTTGGATAAAAGATTAGACTGTAATAATACTCAGAAACAAGATGGTAAGTGTAGACTCTCCAGTGGGATCTCCAAGTTTGCGTTAGTCCTCCTTTGGGTAGCTCCTCCCTCTCAGGATAGGCACGCCAGTAGAGACAGAGTTCCTGAGGGAGAGGGGCTGCCTGGACTTCCAGTCTGGCATACACTTTTGGCATAGCAGAACCAGAGTGGGTTAGCTCCCGCTGGCCCCTCCCCCCCACTGGAGAAACCTAGACTCTGAGGGATACCTACATCCCTGCAATTTGGAGCTACCTGCTCCTGTAGGCAAGGAAGACACATTCCCCCTTCCCTGCGCTCTATAGGGGTTGCAGTGCCTTATGCCTGCAGGTGTCTTCAGAGCTATCTGCCTTTGCAGCTGGGAGGGCACCTTTTGAATATCGCGCCAGGTACAGTCACAGCCACTCGCTCCCCACCATGGCTGGGGCATTGCAAGTGGGCCCGCGAGCACTCCAGACACTGCAGGCCTCCAGAGCTGTCTTTCCCATCCAGGCAGGGGCACGGAGACATCCTCCCTGTCCGACCTGGACCCTCCAGCCTCTCCCTGCGGCCATGGCTGCCTTGCTGAGGGCGCATAAAGAACAAGCCTCCCTGCAGCGACCAGAGGCTACCCAAAGGCAGGCTCGCGGCCGCGGTTGAGGCTGCAGGGCCACTGGAGCCACCTGCCAGAGCATTGGAGGGGGCAGGAGGAGGAGGAGGAGGATGCTCGGCCCCACTTTGGCTGCCCCATCCTTCACATGACCAGCGCCATCTTCAGGGTGCACATGAGCGCTCATGGCTAGGCAGACACTGCATCCCTGCCAGACCCCTTCCCCATGGTGAACCCCAATGAAGGCCCAGGGATTCCCCCACTGTGCGTGCCTCAGCACCCTAAATCAGGTGCGGATCCAGGGAATGGGCCATGAATGCTTGGCCCCCCCCCAAAGCTGTCGCACTAGTGGAGAAGGGCAGTGGCAGAGACCAAACAGGAATCCGAGTTTCCCAGGACTTCTGACCAGCTTTTTCTGCGAGTCTCCTGCGTTCCCCTGCCCTCTAGCATGATCTATCTGTGGGGTGCCCGCTGCCTGGGCCCCCTCTTGCTGCTGCTCCTGCTCTGGCCCTGGCAGGGCAGGGCAGACTGCCAACTGCACCTTGGCAGACCTGCAGGGTACCTCACTGTTCCGGGCAGGCAGCGCCTCTCCAGAGCCTCTCTGCACTCGCCTGTTGTGCCCACTCCTGCATGAGAAAAGGCTCCTCCTCTTCTCGTGCTGTCTCAGACTGCAGTTCTGCGCGCACTTCGCTGGGACTAAAGACTATAATGGGGCTTGTATCTGAGTATGCATGCCTTGGATCAGGCACTGAGGCTTCAATCTTGTGCCCACTTTCCTGGAGCAAGCCCCATAGACTATAATGGGACTTGCATCTGAGTAGACCTGCGAAGTATTGGGTTCTCTTAGGCTACAAAGCTATCAACATTTACCAGGGAACAAGCCCCATTGACTATAATGGGACTTTTTCTGAGTAGACATGTTGGGTGTCTCTCAAGACAGCAGTCTATTCCCCCCCCCCCCCCACACACACACACATTGCCAAGGATTGCAGTTAGCCAGCTGGAGATGTTAGGGGACACACACACACACACACACACACACACACACACACACACAGAGTAGAACCAACTAAAAAGTCAAAGCATAAGCAAACATTCCTTTTCAGTTCACCCTCAGATTGGATGTTAATGTGACATTAAAAAAGGGGGGGGGTTGATGGGGGGGAAAATAAAGGATGTTTCATGGTGAAACTGCAGGATGGGGTAGACATGCCAAGGATTAGGTTCTCTTAGATTGCAATGCTATTCACATTTACCTGCAAGGGGGGAGGAGAAAGGGGGGCAGCTCTTGAAGCACTCCTCTGTTCCGTTTATATAATGTGAGAACCCCAGCCTTGCCTACCCTGAACTGGGGGCCCAGTCCTATCCAATTTTCCAGCACTGGTGCAATTGTACCAATGGGACATGCACTGCATCCTGCAGTGGAGGGACAGTTACTGAGGCCTCCTCAAGGTATGGGAACATTTGTTCCTTTACCTTGGGGCTGCATTACAGCATCACTGGTGCTGTAAAGTCGGATAGGATTGGGCCCTTAATTAGATCAACTGGTCCTTGGTGCAAAAAGAACAGCTGCTGTTGTAGAATGTCCTGTTAAAGGCATAGGAGACCTGTGGCTTTCCACATTAAGTTTCCAAAGCAGGCTTTCCACATTAAGTGTGTTATGGGCTTGTTGAAGAAGCAGAAGTAGAAATCTGGCTAAATCCTGTTTGGAAATGTTTGTAACTGATTAGCCGCACCTTTGTTTTGAGTCTGATTTAAATATGATAGGAGGGCAGGGTCATTTTCTGGGCATATTCACAGAGGAGAGATCTGTGTTGTGTCAAATGCAAAACTAGAAATATAGGGAACTGAATCCCAGAAAAAAGGTGGTGTTTTTTGACTGGCTTACAGAATTGGTTGCACTGATTATAGTCCCTGAAGAATATCCTATGCAAATGTGCCATACTGAGCATTACGAATTTCATATTAGAATGATGATAAATGGTATGTCCAACTCTACGGACCCAAACACCTTTAACTTGTATGTAAATTTAAGGGCACCTGCTGGAATGGGGAGCAAATTTAAGGGCACCTGTCGGAAGAAAAGGGAGAACCCACTGGGTGGGGCATCTAATGTAGCAGTCAGACTGGGAGCCCAGGTCTACCCTCCCAGCAAATCTTGGTCATGGAGGCCACAGGTTCAACTGGGAGCCCTGGTCTACCTAGCAGGTAGATCAGGGTTCCAAATCCAGACAGGAACCCAGGTCTATTTGCTTGGTTGACCTGG
This sequence comes from Tiliqua scincoides, assembly GCF_035046505.1. Classification (NCBI taxonomy): domain Eukaryota; kingdom Metazoa; phylum Chordata; class Lepidosauria; order Squamata; family Scincidae; genus Tiliqua; species Tiliqua scincoides. The sequence continues at coordinate 76,485,198 of NC_089827.1, read as the reverse complement.
GCTCTGGGGTTAAGCTACTGCTCATGGCCCTCCCCCCAATGCAAACTCTGGATCTGCCCCTGCCCTGGATTGGGGGGAGCTTTCAAGAGCCATCCAGGAGATGGTCCAGGCTAGTGCATCTGCTGCCATAGAATCCTATCAGAGGCTGGGGGGGGCTCCATGCCTCCACCTAGCCCCTGCGTTGAGCTCCCAGCCGATCTCCCAGAGGAGATGAGGCAAAACCAGCCCCCCCAAGAGATAAAGAGGACTTTCCACTCATAGCTACCACTCAGAGCAGACCTCTAGCCCACAGGATCACAACCGTGATGAAGTAGGGTTCCACGCTTCATTGGTAGAGGAGGGAGAGATATCAGGAGAGGAGCATGAGCCCCAAGGGCTGCACCTCTTTAATGCAGAGGAGTTCCAGAGGCTCATCATTGGGTTGACCCAGGTGCTGGATCTTCAGGCTGAACAGGCGCAACCTGAGGCCTCAGGCTCCAAGACAAAGTGGGGATCCCTGGCAGCCTTCCCCAACCAGCAGGTGACCTCCAGTGGTTCCCTATGCCCCCAGCCTTCCAGCAGCTGATTGACAAAGAGTCGGTTAACCCTGTCAAGGGCCGGGATTCCAACAGACCTTCTACCAGATTCTATAACCTGCCCCTGGAGGACATGAGCCACCTCAAGTCCCCGCTGGTCAGTGCACCATTGGCAGCCCTGGGGGCCCCCTCTGTCTTGCCTGCAGACAGTGATGATCTCCCCAAGGACCCCACAGACAAGAAGGTTGAGCTGCCGACCAGGAAGGGCTTTAAAGCTTTGGCTAGTGCCCTAAGTGCCTCAGTGGCCTCATCCCTCTGTGCAAGGCCTGTGGTCCTGTGGTTACAGCAGTTTTCTGAGAGCTACCCGCTCCCCTCTAAGGCCTGCTCCGACATCAGGAAGATGGCCTCAGCCGCTGCCTTTGGCTGGCGCCATGGCGGATGCCATCCAGTTCTCTGCCAGATCCATGGCAACTAGGGTTGCCACGAGACACAGCACCTGGGTGCACAACAGGGACGTGAATGCTTCATCACAAACCTGAGTCACTAGCCTCCCCTTCTAGGGAGGGAAATCTTCAGGGACGCTGTGGACCTGCTCCTGGTCGAGTCCAGAGGTAAGAAGAAGGTCCTCCGCACCAGGGATAGGGCCTCCAGACTCACACATAGGCCTCTGCCTCAGCCCTTTTGAACGTTGAGACAGCTTGCCCACACCACCCCGGCTCCTGCAAGCACCTTGTGAGGACAAAGGCCTGTCCGTCAGTCACATAAGCCAGCCTTCAAGCCCGCAGTCAACAGCCCCAGCAGTTCAACGACAAGCTGACAAGTCTCAGTCATGCCTAACCATCCTCATCCCTGCTCACAGGAGACAGATTACAACTCTTCACCGACAGATGGGACGAGATAACCACCGACTGATGGGTTCAAGACATAATCCGTCAGGGATACTCCCTGAAGCTTCACACCATCGAGATAGGTTCCTGCAGTTGCCCAGACCCAAGTGTCCTCTGAAGCACGCCGACATCTTTGAGGCCATTCAGCACCGCACTCGGATCGGGGTCATTGAGCCGATGCCAGAGGATTAGCGGGGCTCTGGAGTATACTCACACTTCTTCATGGTGCCCAAGAGGTCTGGTGGCACCCAACCTATACTGGATCTCAAGCGGCTCAACCAATGGATGTGCCACCAAAAGTTCAAGATAGAGATCTTATGCTCTGGCAGGAACCCAGGACTATCTGCTTGGTTGACCTGGGATCTGGAGTTAAGCTAGTGCTCATGGGCCCCCCAAGCACAAACTGGATCCGCCTCTGACCTCAGGCAGGATAGCCACAATTTTGAACTTTGTGCCTCACACACCAGGAGCCTCTCCCCCCACCCCGCTCAGCTGGGGCACAGCAGATCAATCTGTGAGTGCTCTGGACAGCACCCTGGAGCTGCCTTCCCCCAACCACACAGGGGGTGCAGAGCTGAGGCCTCTTGTCCGGCCTAGACCTCTCATCTCCACAGCTGGCGGCCACCATTTTGGATTAGTGTGCAGGACGTGCAATGAGCCCCAGCCGCCTCCACCCAGGCAGGGATCTTGGAGGCAGGCTTGCGACTGCAGTGGAGGCTGCAGAGTCGCTGGAGCCACCTCTCCGTGGAGAGAGGAGAGAGAGAGAGTAGGAGAACCAGGATGGAACTGCCACGTTCAGCAGCCCCATCCTCACCACAGCCAGTGCCATTGTGGGAGAGCACATGCCTGGTCCTCTTCCAGGCCTCTTTCGCTGCGGAGTCTCAGTGCATTCCCCCCATCCCCCTAGCCCTGGCAAATGTCCCTTCCTCCCCCATGGTGAACCCCAGAGAGGCCCAGAGATGTCCAGCCCCACGCAGGCCTTAGAGCCCTAGACTGGGGATAACTCATCAGCACAATTAGGGATATGGTACAGGCCAGCGTCTCCGCCACCATGGAATCTTTCCAGAGGCCTGGGTGGGACTCCATCCCTCCAGCTATCCCCCTCCCCCGCTGAGCTCCCAGCCATTCCCCAAAAGGAGGACAAGGCAGACCTGGTCTCTTCCCCCAATAGGCAGAGGGGACCTACAGCCCACAGTGCCAAATCAAAGCATACCCTGAGCCCCCAGGACCAGGACCCAGAGGAGGTGGACTCCCACCCCTCTTCCATCCAGGAGAGCAAGATCTCAGGGGAGGAACCCCAGGGGTCACAGCTCTTCTTCTCAGAGCAGTTTTATAGACTGATCTCCAGGGTGATACAGGTATTAGACCTGCAGTTTGACCAGGCCTCTGTCAAGGCTATGGGATTCCAACCTAAGTGGGGGGCCCTGGCAGTCTTCCCAAACCAGCAGGAGACATCCCAGTTGTTCTCAATGTCCCCTCCTTCTAGCAGCTGATCAACATGGAATGGGCAAACCCTGCCAGGGGTCGGGACTCCAGCAGACCATCCACCAGTTTCTACAACCTGCCCCCTGAAGTTATGGCTCTCCTCACATCCCTCCCAGTGGATGCCCCAGTAGCAACCATGGACTCCCCTTCCATCCTACCTGCAGTTAGGGATGGCCACCCCAAGGACCCCATGGTAAAGAGGGTCAACCTCTGCTAACTGAGTAAGAGGCACTTTTTCAAGTGGGTGCTCCTTTTTTTAGCAGGGGGAGAGTAACTGGCCCACCTCACCCCAGCACTGTCTGTTCTAGTGGCTGTCTGCTGGTGTTCTCTTGCATCTTTTTAGATTGTGAGCCCTTTTGGGACAGGGAGCCATTTAGTTATTTGATTTTTTTCTGTAAACCGCTTTGTGAACTTTTAGTTGAAAAGCGGTATATAAATACTGTTAATAATAATAATAATAATAATAATAATAATAATAATAATAATAATAATAATAATAATAATAATAATAGCAGACAGGAGGAGTTTCAAGGCCTCCCCTAATGCCCTGGGAGTGTCAGTGGCCTCGTCCCTTTGTTCCAGATCCCTATGGTTACAGCAGTCCAGCAAAAGCTACCTGCTTCCCTCCAAGGACTGCTCCAGTATTAGGAGGATGGCATCAGCTGCCGCTGCCTTCATAGCTGATGCCACGGTGGACTCTTTAGTTTTCTGCCAGATCCATGGTGGGCAGGGTTGCCATACAACGCAGTACTTGGCAACACAACTGGGACATGGACGCATCCTCACACTCCCGTTGTCAGCCTTATCTTCCAAGTAGGGAAGCTTTTTGGGGACGCCCTCAATCCATCCCTGCTGGGCAAGAAGAAGGTACTCCCCACCAGGGACAGGGCCTTCTGATCCTCCTAGAGACCCCAACACTGGCCCTTTTGTCCACCAAGCCAGCCCTTCTTTGCCCCCTCCTCCTCTGCAGGCGCCTATAGAGGACAAAGACCTGACTGGCATCTATGAAAGCCATAATTCAAGCCATGCAGCCAGCAGCCCCAGCAACTCCAAGGGGCACAAAACACAATAATGCCCAGCCATCCTCAACTCCATCCATAGGAGGAAGGCTGCAGGTTTTCGCCAACAGATGGGATGACGTGATCACCGACAGATGGGTCCAGGACATAGTACATCTGGGATACTCCCCGGAACTTAGAGTACTATTTCCCGAGACCAGTTTCTTCAGGTTCTTAGACCCAACCGCCCCCTGAAGCATGCCAAGACCCTTGAGGCCATCCCACACCTCATCTAGGTTGAGACCATAGAACCAGTTCCAGGAGACCAACAGGGTTCTGGAGTATACTCACACCTCTTCACAGTGCCCAAGAGATCTGTCAGCCCCCGAGCCATACTGGACCTCAGGTGGCTCAGTCAGTGGATGCGCCACCAGAATAAGATGGAGGCCGTCTGTTCCATCCTCAGGTTGTTCAGGAGACATGACTACATGACCTCACTGGATCTCCAGAAGACGTACCTTCATGTGCCCATCCTCCCTGCTCAATGTCGCTTCCTCAGATCCTGCTATCAGAACCAGCATTACCATGCCCTTCCTTTTGGACTTTTGTCAGCTCCAAGGGTGTTCATGAAGATCCTCATCATTCTGATTGCGCATCTCCGCACAAGATGTGGAGCTGCTTTTCTCTACCTGGATGACATCCTCCTGAGATCAACATCTTCAGAGCTCAGGGTGCTGCACCTGTGCCAGACCATCCAGTGCCTCCACCATCACTGATTCATCGTGAACCTGGAGAAGAGCCATCTGCGGCCCTAACAGAGAATACAGTACTTGTGAGCAATCATTGATACCACACAATTCAAGGTATTCCTGTCCCTTGAACGCAGAACCAAGTCGGCTGCTCTAATCACCACAGTTCTCCAGACCCCAGGCCAGCTATATTGTCCTGGCCCACGTCCTGGTCATGCTGACCTTGCTGACCTTAATTTTAAAATTAAGATAAAAAAATTTATTTAAAATTAAAAATTAATATTAAAAAAATCAATCAATCAATTAAGTTTGATCAGCAATTAATTTTCTGGACTAAAACATGTCCTCTGATGCAAGTTCTGAAACTAACCTAACTGACTTGGGTGCTTCACGCATACCCAGGTTAGCCAAATCACTGGGGAAATCCGGACCCTCTCATTAGGCACTCAAGACTCCTTGAGCAAAGAGGGAGCAAAGATGGAGGACATACTGTATTTTTTGCTCCATAAGACGCACTTTTTCCCCCCAAAAAAGTGGGGGGGAAAGTGTGTGCGTCTTATGGAGCGAATACTAAAAAAAAAAAACTCCGCCCCCGGCCCCGCCCCCTGCCCGCTCTGCTCTGCTCTGCTCGCCTTCCCAGGAAAGTGTGGGTGGGATGGCAGTCTTGCTGAGCAAGCCCTCCTGTCTGCTCAGAAGTAAGTCTCAGAGTCACTGGGGCTCACTCCCAGGAAATCGTGGGTGGGATGGCAGTCTTGCTGAGCAAGCCCGCGTGTCTACTCAGAAGTAAGTCTCAGCGTCACTGGGGCTCACTCCCAGGAAAGCGTGGGTGAGGTGGCAGTCTTGCTGAGCAAGCCCCTAGAGCAGGGGTGCTCATTATGTGGATTGAGAGCTACCAGTCGATCTCCAGGCGAAATGAGTCAATCGCAGGCTTCTCTCCCGTCCAAGCATCCCTAGGAGTGAGCCCCTGGCAGGCTTGTGAGCCCAGGGAGGGAGCCTAGGGAGTGAGTCCAGGGAGCCCAGGGAGTGAGCACCTGACGGTTCTGTGTGGTTCTGTGTGCAAGGGGTTTTGCACTGGTCTTGCTGTGATGTCTATACAGAGATCTTCCCTCCCCCACACCTTTCCCCTGCTTTTGCACTGGTATGTATGGAGATCTGCGCCCCCCCCATTGGAATCCAGGAAGATCTGATGAGGAGGTAGATGTGGTGTCAGCAGTGGCCCCTTTAAGGGTAAGGCCTGGGCATCCAGCAGAGTGTGCTGCACAGCTGCAGCCACTGGAAGGCAATAGGGCCCTCAGGGGTATAAGGAGTACCAGAGGCAGAAAGGGTTTGTGGGTTTTGAAGGAGTGCAGGTTGGAGGTAGGAGAGGAGACTGACTGGGTTTATTGAATTTGGAATCTGACTGTGGATTGTGACTGGACTTGGATACCCTGATGGATTTGACTGACCTACCTGGAACCTGACCTTGGACTGTAATTTGGCTTATTGGCTCTGGACTCTGATTTGGTAACTCTGATTGATGGGACTGATTTACTTGGCATCTGTGGACTGGAACTGGACTCATTTTTGCTTGCTGTACTGGTGAGTTGCACAAGGGGGACTGATCAGCCTTAAGCGGGCACGAGGTCCAGTGGTTTGGAATTTGGCAGAACATCATTGTAGCAGAAAGATAATGTGATCCCCTGTTTGTGTGCACCTGCTTTTGTGAGCTTCATAAATTCTGACTATAGCGATAAGTTCTTGGGGTTTCCAGAAAACTAGAGTGCTCAAACCTTTAAGTCTCTCCATTTGTTAATGACAGTGATAATGGTTCTTAATGCCACTGTTGACTGCTGTTCACTTTACATGGTTCAAATGTTGTTCTGTTATAGTTTATTAAATATTTTATTACATTATTATTAATAATAATAATAATAATAATAATAATAATAATAATAATAATAATAATAATAATAATAATAATAAAACTTTATTTTTATCCCGCCCTTCTCCCAAAAAGGGACCCAGGGCGGCTAACAACATATAAAACAAATTAAAACATAATTTCACAGATAAAAACATATTAAAAAACACATTAGCAGAACCCATAAAAACAGTAGTCAGAAGAGTCAGAATAAAAGAGCATAAAACAGCAGTTCTTAGAGGAATCGGGCCTGTAAAAAAGCAACTAAAAGATATATAAAAGATGTTAAAAAGGCCAGAACATCAGAAGGCTTGGTTAAACAACAAGGTCTTCAGGCCTCGCCGAAAGGACTCAAGAGAGGGAGCCATTCTCAAGTCAAGGGGAAGGGAGTTCCACAACGTTGGTGCCACTACTGAGAAGGCCCTATTTCTTGCCGCCGCCCCACGTACCTCCTTAGGCGGCGGCACTTGTAAAAAGGCCTTCTCTGATGACCTGAGAGGACAAGCCGGATTGTATGGGAGTAGGCGATCTCTAAGATAACCTGGCCCAGAGCAGTATAGGGCTTTAAAGGTCAAAACCAGCACCTTGAATTGGGCCCGGAAACGAATGGGCAGCCAATGTAGCCCCCGGAGAAGCGGGCTGACAGAGTCAAACCGCCTAGCTCCAGTGACCACACGGGCCGCCGCATTCTGCACTAATTGCAGTTTCCGAACCGTCTTCAGGGGCAGCCCCACATAAAGCGCGTTACAATAATCTAACCTCGATGTCACCGTAGCATGGATCACCGTGGCCAGGTCTGCACGATCCAAGTACGGACGCAGCTGGCGCACCAGCCGAAGCTGAGCAAAGGCCCCCCTAGCCACAGCCGCCACCTGGGAATCCAGGAGCAGCTGCGAGTCCAGGTGGACCTCCAAGCTGCTGACCTGCTCCTTCAGAGGGAGTGCAACCCCATTCAGAGCAAGCTGATAATCCAGCACCTGCATCGAGGATTTCCGAACCAGGAGAGCCTCTGTCTTATCTGGATTTAATTTCAGCTTTTTAGCCCCCATCCAGATCCTCACTGCTTCCAGACAGCGCTCCAGGCCCTCAACCGCCACCCTGGAGTCTGGAGGAAAGGAGAGATAAAGCTGGATAAAGCTTAATTGATGACACCCCACTCCAAACCCCCGGATGACCTCTCCCAGCGGTTTCATGTAGATATTAAATAGCATGGGGGACAGAATTGAGCCCTGCGGCACCCCGCACCTCAATGGCCAGGGTGTCGAACAGGCATCCCCCAGCACCACCATCTGGGACCGACCTTCCAAGTAGGAGCGGAACCACCGCAAAACAGTGCCTCCAACTCCCAACTCGGCCAATCGGCCCAGAAGGATACCATGGTCGATGGTATCGAAAGCCGCCGAGAGGTCCAGCAGGACCAACAGGGACGCACTCCCCCTGTCCAGTCCCTGGCGTAGGTCATCCACCAAGGCGACCAAGGCAGTTTCCGTCCCAAAGCCCGGCCTGAAACCAGATTGAAAAGGATCCAGATAATCCGCTTCATCCAAGACCCTCTGGAGTTGGGCCGCCACCACCCGCTCAATTACCTTGCCCAGAAACGGGATGTTGGAGACTGGCCGATAGTTGTTCAACACATTGGAATCCAGGGAGGGCTTCTTCAGGAGGGGGCGAACCACCGCCCGCTTCAAAGCAAGCGGCAGTGTCCCCTCCCCCAAAGAAGAGTTGACCACCCTCCCCGTCCACTCAGCCAGTCCCCCCCGGGCAGCTCTTATCAGCCAAGCTGGGCAAGGGTCAAACAGGCAGGCAGACGGCCTCACACTCCAAAGGAGTCTGTCCACATCCTCAGGCTGCACAAGCTGAAAAGAATCCCACAACACTGGACAAGCAGTTGCCAGGGGGACATCATCAGACATTGTCAATGTGGCATCCAAGTCGTAACGAATGCGATCGATTTTATCTGCAAAATGTTGCGCAAACACGTCACAGCGGCTGACCGTGTATTCCTCCTGGTCCACTGGCGGGGCCTGATGGAGGAGGCCCCGCACCACACGGAACAGCTCTGCCGGACGGCTATCAGCAGAAGCAATGGTAGCAGAGAAGAATGATTTCTCTATTTGGTTCAGAATATTTTTTTCCTTGTTTTCCTCCTCTAAAAACTAGGTGCGTCTTATGGTCAGGTGCGTCTTATGGAGCGAAAAATACGGTATTATGCAATGGCTGGTGGAACTTATAGATTCCAGGCTGGCTGTGCATGACTCTGCTCCAAAGCCACAGCCATCCTCTAGCACCAAGGGTAAGGGCAAGGCTTAGCGCCCTAGACCTCCTACTTTCCCCACCATGGCCTAGAGCAGGGGTGCTCACACTTTTTTGGCTCGAGAGCTACTTTGAAACCCAGCAAGGCCCGGAGATCTACCAGTTTTTTTACAATGTTTGCGCCATCATAACATATAACATTTATGTGTACAATGTATGTTGGTGTACCTTGCATAACCGCATGAGCCAATATTGCACAACACAACATAATTAACTATAAACATTTTTTGTAATTACTTGAGTTTACTTTGATGACTTGCACTGAAGTGAATCAGCCAAGGATGCATAGTTGGACAGTAGCTGCTGACAGCCAGCCTCAAGCACACTTCCAAATGTTCATCAGTCATGGTGGAACAGTACTTGGACTTAATGATCTTCATGTAGGAAAAGGCTGACTCACATAAATAAGTGGAGCCCTTCCTGCCTCAGGTGCTCTTATATCCCTGAGGGCCCTATTGCCTTCAAGTGGCTGCAGCTGTGCAGCACAATCTGCACAGCTTACCCTTAAAGGGGCCACTGCTGACACCACATCTACCTCCTCACCAGATCTTCCTATACAAGTGGGGGGGGGGAGCAAATCTCTATACATACCAGTGCAGAAACAGGGGAAAGGTGTGGGGAAGGGAAGATCTCTATATAGACATCACAGCAAGACCAGTGCAAAACCCCTTGCACACAGAACCAACAGATGGAAGTTGGGGGGGCAGATCTCCATACATACCAGTGCAAAAGCAGGGGAAAGGTGTGGGGGAGGGAAGATCTCTGAATAGACATCACAGCAAGACCAGTGCAAAACCCCTTGCACACAGAACCAACAGATGGAAGTTGGGGGGGCAGATCTCCATACATACCAGTGCAAAAACTGGGGAAAGGTAAGTCAGCCCCAGTAGAGTCAATGGGGCTCACTCCCAGGGATGCGTGGACGGGAGAGAAGCCTGCCAGTGGCTCCTCTCCCAGGGAGGAGCCTGCCAGGTGCACACTCCCTGGGCTCACTCCCTAGGCTCCCTGGTCTCGCTCCCTGGGCTCACTCCCTGGGCTCACAAGCCTGCCAGGGGCTCACTCCTAGGGATGCGTGGATGGGAGAGAAGCCTGCTATCTACTCATTTTGCCTCGAGATCGACTGGTAGCTCAAGATTGACATATTGGGCACCCCTGGCCTAGAGGGTTCTAACCTTTCTGCTTCCTCAGACTGATGCCCACAGACGCAAGAACCTCAAAACCATCAAAGCTCAGGGAGCCCTGATCAAGGGCAGAGCCCCCAAGTAATCAGCTTCAGCAGCTGTGGGGTACAGGGGCTCTTAGCTCAGTTCCTCTGAAGAACATTCCTCAAAAGAGGAAGAGGAACTGTCAGGGGAAGATCAGTAGGATGCTAACTCCAGTGTGAATTATCTTTTTCCAGCAGAGTTCTTCTCTAGGATGTTGGAAAAGGTAATTAAAGTATTAAATTTTAAAGCAGCTGCAGTGGGTGAGGCTAGCTCCACTGTACTATCTTCTACCTCTGGTAGGTCTCTTTTTCCAGAAGGACCTCTTCGCCAAGTGGAAATCTCCTTCCCTGTTGCGTTGACCCCTGCTAACTGGTTAAGAGGCACCTTTTCAAGTGGGTGCTCCTCTTTTATTTAGCAGGGGGAGAGTTACTGGCCCACCTCACCCCAGCACTGTCTGTTCTAGTGGCTGTCTGCTGGTGTTGCATCTTTTTAGATTGTGAGCCCTTTTGGGACAGGGAGCCATTAGATATTTGATATTTGATTTTCTCTGTAAAACCGCTTTGTGAACTTTTTGTTGAAAAGCGGTATATAAATACTGTTGTTGTTGTTGTTGTTTCTTAAAGTGATGGAACCTGAATGGGCAACACCCTTGCATGGCAGGAAGGATACCAGATTGGTCAATAAATTCTACTACCTCCCTAAGAAGAAGATCAAAACACTTTCTATTGGTGCCTCAGTGGCAGTCTTGGCCACCAATGCCATCATTTCTTCTGAGGGGGAGGACTGTCCTCAAGATCCCTCCAATAAGAGAAGCGAGGCTGCTCTTTAGAGGGACTTTGAGGCTTCCTTCTTTGCTCTTTGAGCCTCAGTAGCTAATTCCATCTTCGCTACAGCTGCCTTCCTTTGGATTGAAAAACTGTCTAACTCCAACCCATCTTTCACTAAGGCTGTCAAGGATTCCCTGAAAAAGATCTCCCTGGTAGCAGCTTTCACAGCAGACTCCTCCCTGGATGTCCTCCAGTTCTCATCCAGGGCCATGGCATTCAATGTTCCAGCATTGTTCCAGCAGTTTCTGTTCCCCTACACAAACCTGATAGAGAGGAGGGCTCAGCTGAAGGAGGAGGGCTCCACTGAAGGTTCAAGGTCCCTCAGGCATTGAAGAAGGACCTGATTCTTCGTTGGGCAGAAAGAAATAGTCCGTCTCTTTTCACCCAACATCTGGTGGGGAAAGCAAACATAGAAGCAGACTGACTGAGTTGGAAACAGCTTGCAGAAGCAGAATGCTGCCTGCATCCTCAAGCCTTCTCAGAAGTCACAGCCCACTTTGGGTCTCCAGTAGTAGATCTGTTGCTCACATGTGAAAACACTCAAGTGGCAAGATTCTTTTCCAGTTTGGAGGACCTGAAGGCTGAGGCAATCAATGCCTTATCGAGCCCCTGGCCAGAGGGTCTCCTTTATGCCTTCCCTCCAGTTCCGCTTCTCTCACAAGTGCTCAGACTGATAAAGTTGTACAAAGCGTCAGTAATCCTAATTACCCCAAACTAGGGTAATTAGGGTCAAGAAGTCCTTAGTATCTAGATCTGCTCCAGTTATCAGTTCTTCCACCATGGGAAATTCCTCATTGGGCATACTTGCCCACTAACTCACCCGCAGACGCGCAAATTCCATCTGACTGCGTGGAAATTGAAAGGTTAGAACTTCAATATTTAGGTTTCTCTGAGCAAGTAATTTCTACCATGTTGTTGTCTAGACCTTCTACTAGAAGAGTTTACAGAACCACATGGAAGAGGTTCTGTTGATGGTGTAGTAAAAAGGGCCTTGATGTCTCATCTCCGTCTGGATCTGTTATTCTCGATTTTCTGCAGGATGAATTAGAAAAGGGTCTCAAGACTTCCACCCTGTGACCCCAGGTGGTTGCAATTCAAGGCAGTCTAGGAGTGGGAGGTCATCTGTCCCTGCTGATGAACCCACATGTCAAAAGGTTCCTGAAAGGGGTGACTCTTCTAAACCCTCCCCCTATTCATAGAGTCCCCACCTGGTACTTATACAAGGTTTTTATAGCTTTATCTAGTGCTCCCTTTGAGCCTCTTGCCACAATCCCTTAAAAACTTCTGTCGATGAAGATTGCTTTCCTCCTAGCTATCACTTCTGCTCGTGGTGTTTCAGAGCTGGAGGCATTATCCATCTGCCCCAAACTTTGTGTTTTCCACAACGATAGTATGGTCATTCTGACTGATCCATCTTTTCTACCTGAAGTTAATTTACTTTTTATGCTCAATAAGAGCTGGTTTTGCCATCCTTTTACCCTAACCCTAAGCATCCCAAAGCGAGATCTTGGCATATGTTAGATGTAAGGTGGGCTATCACATTTTACACATAGCGTACAAAATCTTTTAGAAAGGCTGATGCTATATTTGTAGCCTGTCAGGGGAGGACGCTAGGAAGGAAAGTCTTGTGTGTTACCCTGGCTAGATGGTTGAAAACCTGTATTTTCATGGCCTGCAGAGCTTTAGGCAGTTTTCAAACTCTCCGGGAATTTGAAACCCACAGTAAGTCTTTGCGGGGGTGGGGGGAAGGCAGCAGGGGCAGGGGGAAGGCAGCGACGCGATCCCCAAGGGGGCTGCAGGGACTGGGACGCACCCTCCAGTCCCTGCAGCAGCTCTCCCTGTGTGCGGGGAGCCCTGTGTGAGCACCTGCAGGGCGCCCCACGTCAGGGAAAGGGAGAGTGGAGCGATCTGCTCTGCCTCCGCGAAAGCCTCAGCTTTCCCTTCTGACGGGGCTGCAGGGACTGGGGTGCACTTTCCAGTCCCTGCAGCAGCCATCCTTGTCTGCGGGGAGCCCTGAGCAAGTGCCTGCAGGGCTCCACAGGTCAGGGAAAGGGAGAGTGGGGCGATCGCGCTCCGCTTCCGCTTTCGCAGAGGCAGAGCAGATCGCTCCACTCTCCCTTTCCTTGACGCTTTCGCTTTTCCTGACCTGGGGAGCCTTGCCAAAGTTGCGCAGGGCTCCTCGCACCCCTGGGAGCCTGCAGGAGGCTTGGGCAAGTGCACCCAAGCCCCTGCAGCCCCCCTGAGTGGCACGATCCTGCGGAGTGCACTGCTGCCTTCCCCCTGTCTCCTGGCTGCCCCCACCCCTTAAGGGGGCAGAGGCCAGGTCCCACAGGCTGGGGCATCGCAATTCCTAGTTTGAATACCACTACCTTAGGGATATAAGCCCCAGAGGGGATCCTTGTTCACTCAGTACAGGGTGCAGCCACCTCGGCCATCTTTGATGGCATTGCCTCTTTGTCGGAGGTTTGTAGAGCTACCACATGGTCATCCCCACACGCTTTCTTGAAACACTACAAAGTTAGTTCTCAAGCCTCTGCAGTTGCTGCCTTTGGACAGAAAGTCCTCCAGAAGGTGCTTAATGTGTGACTTTCTGGTAATTGATCCCACCTATCTTGGGAAGTACTGCTCAGGGAGACCCCATCAGTCAGGAATGCCTGTCTCCACCAAGGAAATTAGGAGTTTGGCTTACCTTGGTAAGTTCTGTTCCTGGTGGAGACTGGGCATTCTGCCCTCCCTTACTATGTTCTCACTCTGCACCCATCTGGTCAGAATTGGGTTGATACCAATAATTGGGGTCTTTTTGCCTCACTATCCTGTTCTTTCTGGGTATTTGGTTTTCTCAGTGTTTGTCTTTCACAGTTATTAAGATATTTTTAAGGACCATGGCTCGGCTATTAGTATGGGTCCTGTTCCCACGCACAGGGAGCTCCACATAAGGGCGCTCCACCCTCCTTTCTGGGCTTGCCTGCCTAGGTTGAGCGACACGTAACATTCCCATCAGTCAGGAATGCCCCCTGTCAACACCAGGAACAATAGGACTTAGTGAGATAAGCTCAACTCCTGATTTATTGTTCGTGCATTGTATAACATTAATTGTCCATGTAGGCTCTTCTCTCCAGCTATTGACCTGTCTTTTATACAGCTCTTTGCTGTACTCCTCTTTGCTTTCTATAACGTTCATCAGGTTATTCTGACTTATCTACTTTTATCAACTTTTCCAAGCTTCTTGTGATATAGTCATTCAGCACTCACTTTTCCTCTTCTACCTGTTGTACTTGCAAAAGCCCCCAGCCTCCAATCTTCCTCAGTAGGTACAGTGAGTCAACGTCACTTCTAGGATGCAGCAAGTGGTGAACATTCATCAGTTTACGGGTTTTTGGTCAAGAGTCTCAGGTTCATTTTGGGATCATTCTACAATGCCAGCTGGATACCTAATCACTGGAATGGCCCACATTTATTGCCTTTATGATGTTCCAGTGTTCAACTTAGATTTAAGCACTTTTCGTACTCTTCGTGAGTAATCTGTCTGGGTCACATTTTTTACACTTGAATCTAGCATATTGTCACATTCAAGTATGCCAAGATATTTGTACTGACCATCACACTTTTATTATGTCATCATTGGTGAGTTCGATACCTTTCAGCTGTTGTACATTCCCATGCTGCAGTGACAATATTGCACATTTATCAAGTCCAAAATTCATCTGTATGTCCATACTGAAGATTTGCACCATATTCAACCAGGAGTCAAAGGCCTTCTTGTAATCAATTCAGGCTGTATTGAGGTTCATTTGTTGTTGTTTACAGTTTTCAAGATAATTTTAACTGTCAACACTTGGTCTTTTGTGCCTCTAGATTTCTTAATGTTGCCTTTTTTCAGTTGAGTATAGAGAATATAGGATCAAATGATTGTGTACCACAGTTACAAGATCACCCAAGATCTTGTTTGTTACAAGACAACGAAGATCAAAGCACTGGCAGCAGCTTGACCTGATTCTCACCAGACACTCCAGCCTTCCCAGCATCAAGATCATACGCAGTTATCAGGGTGCTGCCTGCAACATCGACCACTCTCTGGTGTGCAGCAGAGTGAAACTGTATCACACGAAAAAGGAAGGAAGACCTCGCATTGATACCAGCAAGACCCGGGATCAGAGAAAAGTGGAGGAATTTGCACGAGCGCTTGAGGAATCTCTTCCAGGCCTGGCCAATGCAAACACATCCAAAAGATGAGAACATTTCAAGAATGCTGTTTACAACACCGCCTTGTCCATATTCGGCAAGAAGACCAACAAGGCAGCAGACTGGTTTGAAGCCCACTCTGAGGAGTTGACACCAGTCATTGAGGAAAAAAGGAAAGCAGCATACAAGGCCTGTCCCAGTGAGCGCAACCTGCAGGTCCTCCGAGCTGCTTGCAGCAAAGTCCAGCAGACTGCCAGGAGATGTGCTAAAGACTACTGGCTCCAGTTTTGTTCCCAGATACAGATAGCAGCTGACATGGGCAACATCAAGGGCATGTATGATGGTATCAAGCAGGCCCTAGGTCCAACACAGAAGAAAATTGTCTCTTTAAAGTCTGCTGCAGGCGAGGTCATCCAGGATCGGGCACAGCAGATGGAACGCTGGGTGCAGCACTACTCTGAGCTATATTCCAGAGAAAATGTAGTCACCGAAGAAGCGCTGAACAACATTGAGTGCCTTTCTGTGCTGGAGGAGCTTGACAGTGAACCAACCCTAGAAGAACTTCATGTGGCCCTGGACTCCCTTGCCTTTGGCAAGGCACCTGGTAAAGACAGCATCCCTGCTGAAGTCCTAAAGTGCTGCAAAGAGATCACCATCACTGAGCTGCATGAAATCCTCTGTCTTTGCTGGAGAGAAGGTGGAGTACCTCAGGACATGAGGGATCCAAACATCATCACGCTGTACAAGAACAAAGGCGACAGGGGTGACTGCAACAACTACCGTGGCATCTCTCTCCTTAGCGTTGTAGGAAAGCTGTTTGCCCAAGTTGCACTGAAGAGGCTCCAGGTACTTTCAGAGAACGTCTATCCAGAATCACAGTGCGGATTCTGAGCCAACAGGTCCACCACTGATATGGTATTCTCCCTTAGACAACTGCAGGAGAAATGCAGGGAACGATGGCCAATCTTTATAGCCTTCATAGATCTCATGAAGGCTTTCGACCTGGTCAGCAGGGATGGCCTCTTCAAGATTCTCCCCAAGATTGGATGTCCACCCAGGCTCCTCAGCATCATCACATCTTTCCACAAGGACATGAAGGGCACTGTTGTCTGTACATTATCGGTATTATATCTGTACAATATTCAAACAGTATTTGTCAATGACTGAATTTCAGTTTCTGACTTTTCATAGAGCTTTAAGTCAAAAAGCAAATGGTTAATTTTTGGTTAGTTTTTGACCATTTGATAACCCAGCTTTGTTCTGTTTAATATGACTGATAGTGGAATCATGGTAATGATGAACAATAATGCTGAAAGTAAATCACCCTAAAAATACCTTGCTTGATACTGACTGTACCATAGTTTTCATTTCCGATTATCAGTTTTGTTCCCCACTGTTTCATGGCCTTCTGTATAAATGCACTTATAGTTTTGCTAACTCTTATTCTTTTCAAGCATTCTGTAATCCAATCCATAGAGGAAGTGAATCAAAGACTTCTTTATAATCAATCCAGACCATATGCAAATTAGTTTTTCAACTTTTACAGTTTTCTAGTATCATTTTATCAATTAAGGGTTGATCTTTTGTACCCCTGCTTTTCCTTTTATTTCCTTTCTGTTCTGTTGGCAGGATATTATTTTTTTCTAAATGGTCCATGAAGTTATCTGCATTTATGCCAGTAAGCAGTTTAAACATTGGCAAGCATGCTATTGGTCCTGGTTTTGTTCCTTTGGTCTGATCTTTTTGAATTCGTCATCCCAGTTGCTAGCCATTCAATTTGATTTTTTTGCCACGTTTCATTAAGTTATTAAGCTAAGGTTGAGTGCAAAGTGGTCAGATGTTTAAGTCAGAAGTCATGTAATTGATCCTTTCCAGGTGATGTCCAATTCCGAATTTTCTTTACATGTTCTGTTACCATTTTAATTGTTCTTTCTAGTTCTTGCATCTTTGTTTAGTAAAACTTTGGTCAACATCTTTTATCCTTTCTGCTTCATATTATAATCTGCCTGATATTCCTATAAGTTTTTACAGAACTGTAACGTGTGAGTTTTTTCTGGTTTTTCATTTTTCTCCTTATTTGCAGTAAGGCTTTGATAGAAACGCCTTTGATCTGATTGAAACTGCAGGTTTTGCTTGAATGGAATGACTCTTCCTTCATATCATTTGATATTTCTTGCTATTGCTGTGATCTGTTGCTTTAGAACAGCCATTTTCAACCACTGTGCTGTGGCACACTGGTGTGTCTTGAGTGGTCCACAGGTGTGCCACAGGAATTTGGGGGAAGGTAATTTATTAATAGGGCCAGTTCGAGATGTGAATCCCAACTGACACCATGGTGTGCCTTGTCAATTGTGAAAAACCTGGTGGTGTGCCTTGACCATTTTAGTGCCTTGTCAGTGTGCCATCAGATAAAAAAGGTTGAAAATCACTGCTTTAGAATCTCTAATGTTTCTTAGATATTTCTTGTCCCTAACCGGTATCTTCTGATTAATTTATTTATAATTTTATCAGTCTTCAATTTTTGTTCTTTCATGTTTTTTAAATTGCTGGCATCTACCTTAACTTTTTAATTTTTGTTCTAATCGGATTTTCCATTTGGCTTTGATGCTTCTTGTCTTTTAGATGTAGACATTTTAATACCCTGTTCTCTAGTGACAGCTACTGCTGATACATGAGCTGATAGGTCACTTGGATCGAAGCTGTTTGAATCATTGCAAGTGCTTTGTTGATATCCCTTATTATAGTTTCCAAATCTCTTTCTGGCACAATTTTCAGTGCTGACAAGTTCACCTTTCTTCAGTTAACAGCGCATGTTCCATAATCTTTTCATTCAGTTGCTTTTGCTTTTCAGTCAGTTGATCACTTATTATCAAAAGATCTTACTGCGATGGTAGCACATTTTTGTCTTCTTCACTGTGGGTATTTTCTTGTTGCAGTTTTAATTTATTTTTTTATTTATACATACATGCATACATACATACATACATACATACATACATACATACTTTTATTAGGCATACGTGTTTGATAAATAAAGTCTTTGAACAGATACCATACCAAGAATAGAGGCCTTATACACACATACACACATACACACGGATATATATGTGTGTGTGCACATACATGTACACACGAATACATACAAACATATTATACATGCATGCATATATTATTTAAAAAACAGAATACAACCAATTACTTTACAGACTTTGCCAGGATGTGATCTACTCAATGATTACTTGGGGACCAATAGCTTGGCTCAATTCAGGTTACTCAGGTTTAAAAACTGTGCTACTAAAAGGGTTGTGTGCTTGTCATCACCACCCAGAAGGAATTGAATTATAACATTCTCAGAATGCCCTGTTTAGCACTGAGCAAGAGAGAGAAAAAATGATGTCTTAGCGCTTGATATCTGGGACAGCAGCACAGCTTGTATAGATTCTACTTTGCTTAAGTTGCAGTTACACAAACATTCTCTCCTGGATACATTTCTGAATCTGCCTAGGAGGTCATTAGAAGGGGACACATTGCAATGTGTCAGGGTGAAAGCCCTCTTCTCTGGGTGTATATTAGGAGGGACATATTATTGCTTAAAACAATAGTAATAGAGGCCCAGCAGATGTGTATTCCACAAAGAAAGAAGGGTTCCACGAAATCCAGGAGGGTGCCCACATGGCTAACGAGCCAAGTTAGAGAGGCTGTGAAGTGCAAGGAAGCTTCCTTCCATAAATGGAAGTCTTGCCCTAATGAGGAGAATAAAAAGGAACATAAACTGTGGCAAAAGAAATGTAAAGGTGATATGGGAGGCTAAGAGAGACTATGAGAAACGCATGGTCAGCAACATTAAGGGGAATAATAAAAGCTTCAAATATGTTAGAAGCAGGAAACCTGCCAGAGAAGCAGTTGGCCCTCTGGATGGTGAGGGAGGGAAAGGGGAGATAAAAGGAGACTTAGAGATGGCAGATAAATTAAATGAGTTATTTGCATCTGTCTTCACGGCAGAAGACCTTGGGCAGATACTGCTGCCCGAACGGCCCCTCCTGACCAAGGAGTTAAGTCAGATAGAGGTTAAAAGAGAAGATGTTTCAGATCTCATTGATAAATTAAAGATCAATAAGTCACCGAGCCCTGATGGCCTCCACCCAAGAGTTATTAAGGAATTGAAGAATACAGATCTCTTGACTAAGATATGCAACTTGTCCCTCAAAATGGCCACGGTGCCAGAAGATTGGAGGATAGCAAATTTCACGCCTATCTTTAAAAAGGGAAAGAGTGGGGATCTGGGAAACTATAGCCTAACATCTATACTGGGTAAGATAGTGGAATGCCTCATCAAAGTTAGGATCTCAAAACACATAGATGAACAAGCCTTGCTGAGGGAGAATCAGCATGGCTTCTGTAAGGGTAAGTCTTTTCTCAGGAACCTTATAGAATTCTTTGAAAAGGTCAACAGGCATGTGGATGCGGGAGAACCCGTGGACATTATATATCTGAACTTTCAGAAGGCATTTGACACGGTCCCTCACCAAAGGCTACTGAAAAAACTCCACAGTCGGGGAATTAGAGGACAGGTCCCCTCATGGATTGAGAACTGGTTGAAGACCAGGAAGCAGAGAGTGGGTGTCAACGGGCAATTTTCACAATGAAGAGAAGTGAAAAGTGGTGTGCCCCAAGGATATATCCTGGGACCAGTGCTTTTCAACCTCTTCATAAATGACCTGGAGACAGGGTTGAGCAGTGAGGTTGCAAAGTTTGCAGATGACACCAATGTTTTCCAAGTGGTGAAGACCAGAAATGATTGTGAGGAGCTCCAGAAGGATCTCTCCAGACTGGCAGAATGGGCAACAAAATGGCAGATGCACTTCAATGTCCGTAAGTGTAAGGTCATGCAAATTGGGGCAAAAAATCAAAACTTTAGATATAGGCTGATGGGTTCTGAGCTGTCTGTGACAGATCAGGAGAGAGATCTTGGGATGGTGGTGGACAGGTCGATGAAAGTGTCGACCCAATGTGCGGCAGCAGTGAAGAAGGCCAATTCTATGCTTGGGATCATTAGGAAAGGTATTGAGAACGAAACGGCTAATATTATAATGCTGTTGTACAAATCGATGGTAAGGCCACACCTGGAGTATTGTATCCAGTTCTGGTCACCGCATCTCAAAAAAGACATAGTGGAAATGGAAAAGGTGCAAAAGAGAGCGACTAAGATGATTACGGGGCTGGGGCACCTTCCTTATGAGGAAAGGCTACGGCGTTTGGGCCTCTTCAGCCTAGAAAAGAGACGCCTGAGGGGGGACATGATTGAGACATAGAAAATTATGCAGGGGATGGACAGAGTGGATAGGGAGATGCTCTTTACACGCTCACATAACACCAGAACCAGGGGACATCCACTAAAATTGAGTGTTGGGAGAGTTAGAACAGACAAGAGAAATATTTCTTTACTCAGTGTGTGGTCGGTCTGTGGAACTCCTTGCCACAGGATGTGGTGACGGCATCTGGCCTGGACGCCTTTAAAAGGGAATTGGACAAGTTTCTGGAGGAAAAATCCATTACGTGGTACAAGCCATGATGTGTATGTGCAACCTCCTGATTTTAGAAATGGGCTATGTGAGAAGGCCAGATGAAAGGGAGGGCACCAGGATGATGTCTCTTACTATCTGGTGTGCTCCCTGGGGCATTTGGTGGGCCGCTGTGAGATACAGGAAGCTGGACTAGATGGGCCTATCGCCTGTTCCAGTCGGGCTGTTCTTATGTTCTTATGACAGATATTTTGGTTGTTGAGCAGTTGTAATTTTGAGTTGGAAATTCAAAGGGGAACATTTTTTTTGTACTGCACGTAATATGTCTTGTCTCTCTGTCATGTAGCCTGGCTGTCAAAAGCCTGACAATAACCTCAGGAGAGGGAATCCCTTGTAGGTAGACCTCAAGTCCCATCTGTTGGATTTTTTTAATAGAATAGGGCTAGGCAATGAGTTAGCATTGGGTCAGCCAACAGCCCCTTTAGCAGCAAATTATGATCATCCCTGAAAAAGACTTTGGCCCAGTATTTTAAAGTACTGGACCATGTATATAGCTGCAATCTATGTTGACCTGACTCCAGGCAGAGTGCAGCATATTGGACACAGTGTGGTAAGCCAAGAATTTTGTAAAGAAATTTGAACTTAACCCTTTCAATTGTATCATTTACCGTTTTCTCAGCCTTTTGGCTAAGATCAAGTGTAGTATCTTGTTGAAGGTCTTCTTGAATGTTTCCTGATGTTTCTTCAGTTTGCATTAATATTTCTACTGGTGTTGCTATTTGTTTCTCTTTGCAAATATTTTCGATTTCTTTTAATTCAGTCTCACTGAATACTGTATTTCGCGTAATAAATTATTTTTGATCTGCCATTCTTTGTTGCTTAATGTTTATATCAGGATATTAAGATTTTCATAGTTGGTACGTCCGTTTCACTTGTCATCTTTTTTCTTTTTTTTCTCTTTTTGACTTTAAATCACTGTAGCATTAATATTTATTTGAAAGACTTCCATCCTGCCTTTCAGCAAAAACTTCCCAATTAAAAAAAAAATCCAGTTGAAATCAATGAAACCAAAAGTACAAAAACAACCATAAGAACAGTGGTAGAAGCAGCGATTACAACAGAGAACCAAAAGGAATAAACTACTTTATCCTGGCACCCAGGAAATAGCAGAGACATGACAGATGAATCAGGCAGTGGATTCCACTCACATTCCACCATCATAAGTGGTGGCAGTGCCACCAGAAATAACATGCTGTTGCCAAGCATGAAGGAGTTGCCAGCAGAAATAGCTAATGGATGAAATGGCAAGTTGCTGCATGGATCAATGGCTCACTCAGGACACACTGGAGCAAGTAATGTGGCAGCAAGGCAGACCATAGGCATTTCATGAGCAGTTTGGGTTGGGGGGTGGGCCAAATCAGGGGGGACTGTTTGAGGGCAAGAGGGGAAAGATCTCAGCAGCAGTCATGCACTCTGGATTCTATCCCCCTTTCCCAACCCATACCCACCACTTGTCTCTCTTTGGACTTACACCTGCAAAAGAGCTGGTGTGTCCAAGGAAACCAACAGGCAAACAGAAGATCTACTGAGTGCAAGTGAAAACTTTTTAACTTTTCTCTCACTGGATGTATTGTCGCCTCCCCCAGTGGCATAGCCCCGCCATAGCATTCAACGTGTGCGCCTTTTTGAAAAAATACTTTTTAGTTTTATTAAAAGCAAACACAAGAAAAAAACTTAAAATGTAAAGACATTGCAAATTATGTTGCAAGTGCAGAAATCTCAAACTATATTTCTTTATTCTACTACAAAATCATACAAAAATTAATTATCAAAATAATCTACCCTTATTAAAGAATACATTTTCCAAACAAAAAGAAAAAAGAGAAAAACATAAAATTTATCTCCCCTATCTACTCATCAAATCTATAGATTACTTTGCCCATTTTCCCCTCAATGTGCAGGAAGTCCGTAAATGGTTTCCAGTTGTCCATAAAAGTTTTTACTGACTTGTCTTTAAGAAGAATTGTAAGTTTGTCCATTTCTGCCAAATCCAATACCTTTCACCACCAACATGACCTCTTTTTTCTTGCTCAGAGTTGTAATAGCAAGCCATTATGGTACGATTTTCAGCAACACTATACTTTCGTTGCTTTAGTTGTTTTCATTCCACTAACCTCGCAAGGCATAGCCCAGGTTGCCCAGCTGTAGCTCCTGAGACCCATAGCCCACTTATCACCAGATGCACCAGGAACTTCAGCGCCTGGCATGGTCCTTGTTGACCCAGTAGACAACCTTGCAGGTATAGACTTTCTATTCAATTTTCTCTCCATACAGGTCTCATTATTCACTAGGGTTCCATTCCCAGAACTCATGTGGATGGCAAAAAAAGCAGTAAAGCAAATCAATTAAAAAAACAAAGTCGTTTTGCTCCAGTGATTTAAAAACAGCTTTGCTGACCTTTTCAAATGCATACAGAGGCAATCAGTCTCTCTCCAGGATCTTAGTCTTCACTAGGAAGCAGCAATCCCTCCCTTCACCATGAACCACAGTAGAAAGAATGGAGGTGATAATCACTGCCATTTAGCCTTCCTTCAGGGGGAAGGGAGATGTTTGCCTTGTGCCTGGAGAGAGAATGATTGATGGTTTGTCAGCCAGCTGCCCTATCTTGAATTAGTGAGGCTATTGTTAAAAGAACTGCTTTCTTTAAAAGAATTAAAAGAACTGTTTTCCTTTAATTTATAGGGTACTTCTCAACATGTTAAAATAGAAAAAACTGTGGATAATTAGGTTATACTTGTAATCACTTGCATGACTGTCTCTACAACAGTAAAAAGCAGTTTTTTAAACTGTGATTTTAAAGGAATGCATTTTTCCCCTTCTCCAGGGATCAGCACATTCCTTCTCATTTGCAGTGGCCATTCATGTTGAGTCAAATCTGTGTATAAAAAATCAGTGTATAACAAGGTTGGACCTGTACTAAGAATGGGTTTTGGACACATTTAGTCTGACTTTTCAACAGAGGCCTTTGTGGTATGGGTGGCCCTGTCCAGCTTAGCCCCCTGCCTCACTGAAGCACGCAAGACCCACCACTACTACAAAGCAGTGTCCCATGGGGGATTATTATTAGTATTAGTATTATATTAAGTATGAACACCTTTCATATGAACAGTGGCATCTTTCAACTAGGTAGGAGCTATACTCTTTGTGTTCCCAGCTTGAAAAGATAAGTATCAGACTGTATTACAAGTCTGAAAAACACCTAATCTTCCTGTTGCTGCAGCCATTGTTTTTTTAAGAAAGCACTCCTTTCCCCAGGAGGGTCACCCTGGCTCATTCTTCTGCTAGATCCTGGAACAGCTATGTTTTCTGCTCAGCTAGTTGGGAAGGGCAAGGCTTCCCTCCCCATTGAAATAAAGATCCTAGGTCTCAAAGTTCCAAGCAATCTGTTCACATTCTCAGGCAGTAAAATGAATCTATATCGACATGAGCATATGGTAGATCACATTAATCTCTAATTTTGCAATTACAGTGGAGTTGGGGCACATGTTAGTGATTATATTTGCAAAAGTATTTGAAAATGTATCACAGTGACAAACGGTGGGGTTGAAAATATCATTTTGAGGTTCTTGCAATGAGCTCTTGACTATCTCTTTTGATTGAGTTCAAGTAATTGCCCTAAATTTAGGAAGAGCAGGAAGAACTATTTTGCTTAAAATTTCTTCCAAAAAAGTGACTAAGAGGGGAATGAGTTATGTAGCACTATACAGATAGGACCTCAGTATCCATTGATTTGGCATCCACTGATTTGTCTCACCATTGGTAATGGGGTCCACCTTTAAATGCCTTGTATCAAGGGGGAAAAGGACATCAAAATCCAATTTCCTACCATTATGCTGTTAAATAATTATAATTTCTTTCCATTAGATTCCATTATTCACCCCATCCTGTGCCTGAATGTAGTGTATAGCATCTATACCAATACATTCTGGGGCTATAATAGAAGGTCTTAAAAGCTATTTTTTCACTGATTTGGTATCTACTGATTTTTTAAAAAAATATTTACTACAGTTCTGGAACAGAACCCCAGTGGATAATAAGACATGACCTGTATATACCGTATTTATCGGCGTATAACACGCACAGGCGTATAACACGCATCTTCATTTTAAGAGGAAAATTTCAGGAAAAAAATAAGGGTAGCTCAGAACTTTTTTTTATTAATATTATTACCACATATAAGGTAAATAATGTAAAAGGACAGTAAAAGCAACTGTTTTAACAAAAGAAACTTGGATATTTTGTTTTTACAAAAGTTTACTCAGAAATCACTATCTGGGAAACCAAGAAACTCTTCATCTTCACTGCTATCTTCAAAATCGCAATGAACACTGCTGCTTTCACTGCTACTATCTTCATAAATCAGCTCATCTTCTTCACCATCCAAAGCATTACTTATGCCACCTCACCTCAATCCCTCCCCCTCCCCTCCCCAAAGAAAGGGTCTCCACTTACCATATTAATCAGCTGCCAGCGGCTGTGATAATATGCGGCGGGCGCAGCGCTGACATCACGTCACGATGCTGTGCCGCCGCTAGGCACTATTGGGAACGGGATCCCTTAAAGAGACATCGCCGTATAACACACATACATCATTTGCCCCCTATTTTCAGGGGGAAAAAGTGCGTGTTATACGCCGATAAATACGGTAATAACCAACTCCAAGTTATTCTCTTTGGCTGGTTGGATTCAGAAGAGCAAAATCTCTGAACCATATTACTGCTAGATTGTATTGTTGAACTAATTTAGAGGAATATTGTTATCAAAGCTATAAATAAACGCAGTTTGGTTGGAGGATTGCATTGTCAGGATAAGGCTCTCAAAGACAGCAGGCTAATCTAGAGGACTTTCAAAGAAAGAAAAATTCTGTAGGAAGATTCTCCAGCAGCTCTAGGACTGTAGAACATCCATGGGAGTTTCTGGCAAGCTAGAAGTTTTCAAAATAAGAATACAACTTTAGGAGACAAATTATCAGGTGGTTCCTAGTGAAGACAACATTAAGGTATCTGGAAAATAAAAAGCCAAAGTGACTTTGTTCATAGGTAATACTTCAAAGTTCATCGGTAATACTGATAATGTACAGTTAAAAAAAAATACAGTGGGTCCTCTATATCAGCTGGTCCAATACCCATGGATTCAACCAACTGTGAATATATTCGGGAAACAATGTTTGATAACCAGCCACCTTCAATCTCTCATCCTTCTCATTCTCCATGAGAACCGATGATTCTGGTCATTCCTGTTTTTTCATCTTGCCAAGTTCTCTTCTGCTTTTACCTCCACCACAGATAAAGAAGGAGGTGCACAGGACATACCTGTGAATAATTCTTGCTTCCTTATTGGATAACTTCACTCTTCTCCTAGTTCACCAAACAATGTCTTCTTTCACTGACCATTCTTGAAATCAATCCTTGTCTTTGTCATAAACCTTCAAACATTGCTTGGTCAGAGTGTTGCTCCTTCTGGGATATTGCTAATGGAATATACCCACTTCTTTTCCTTCTAATGCTAGGATGGATGTTCACATTCCCCCTAGTTTGCACCTCACTGCCTACTAGATGGCCTAGATAGAAGGGCAAATGGCCTTATCTATGGTTAAGGTAAAAAACTAGGCCTGTTTGCTTCCATCTTCAAACTTGCAGCCATCTTTTCACAGCTGATTAGAATCTGGCCTAATTATTTTCTACAGTAATGCATTTATGTATCACTTCCAATGGTAAGTTTTTGCAATATGTTCAGGGGACCTCCAAACAGACAAATATATTTTTCAAAAAAGTCTAAAGTGTTTCCACATACATGAAAACATTTTTGTGTTGGTAAAAAAATATATGTTTTTTTCCGTCCTGGGTGCTTACTACTAATTTGTATGGAAATGATGCAGAAAAGCTGAACTTACCCCAGAAAATCTTTAAAACAAAAACATGGTTTTACTGAGAACGTTGCTTAGTTGTTCCAGGATTTTGCAGTGGAAGGTTCCAGGATGAGCTTCCTGGAATAAAAAGTGCTTTCTTGAAAAACTCAGTTTTCTTACATAGCTTTGGCTGCAGCAAGATTACATGTTTTTCTGATTGTACTACTTATCTTTTATACCCTGTAATGAGCTGGAGACAGAATTCTTCATTACTGTCCTTGATCTTTGGATCCTCTGTGAATAACTTGAAGAAATCCTATTTTTTTTACATTGAGCTAGTTCTTCAGCAGCTCAGGCAGCTCAATGTTACATCACCCTGAGAGAAGAGTCAGCTAAGAATCTAATTTCCTGTCTTCTGCAAAAACTAGGTCCTCTGTTTTGCTCCCTCAGAACAAATCCAACCTGCAAAAGAAAAGGCACGATGAAACTACAGTGCCAAGGACCCCCAAAACACTATATTTCCTACTGTTGGTTACCAAATGAATCAATTTTGTTTCAGGTATGTGGGAACACCTTGTAATCATTCTAAAGACATGTTTGGAAAAATGTTTCCCTTTTCTGAAGTCTGAAACATGCTGCAAAAACACACCATTGAAAGTGTTGCGCAAATGCATCTTCGGTAGAAAATGGATATGGGAACAGAATTAGATGCATTAGTGCAACAGTCTCTTTGTATTTCTTCATGCAATTTACAGGTGCTTATTGTACCTGAAACCTTACATGTTACTTACTGACAAAGGTTAGTCTCTGGCAGGGTTGGGAACTTGAGCCAGTCACGAAAATGCCTGATTTTGGGTGACTTGGCGACTAATGAGTCCCACGCATTAATGACTCTGAAAAAGACTCAAGTCAGGGCCCCCCTGACCTGTCACTTGCACGAGTTGGGAAGCAGGAAAGGGTTAATGCATCCAAGCAGGAGGGGGAGGCAGAAGAAAGCTCTTTTTCCCATCTGTGATAGTAAGGAAGGAATGGATGATCATTGGACACAGAATGGGAGGTTTGATATTTTCTTTGGCTAAGATAGGGTAGGATGAGGAGGAGTACAAGGGGGTTCTTATGATTTGCTGTAGAAGCCCGGGGAGGGGGAGGAGGCAGGGATGGGGGAGGGAGTTCATAGCAAACACACTTTGCACCACATTGAAAGGGAGGAATTCTCATTGAATGATTGGCCTCAGTGGGACTACTTTTAAGTAGGGCTGCCAAGGATTGGGTCAACCTGGTAAGCCTCCCAGCTGCTGCGCTTGACCTTCCTCCCTGATGCCACTTCTGTCCCTGCTCTCTAACACCCACCCCCTCCAGCCCTGTTTACAAATGGGCAGGGACATCAGGGGAGTGTTCAAAGAGAGCTCTGACACACACACACTTCCTAGCAGCAGCAGCCTCGTTTTTCCCCACAGTGAACTTTTTAAAAATGGTGGTGACTCAATGAATCTTTTAGAGCAGTAGTTCTCACACTTTTAGCACCGGGACCCACTTTTTAGAATGAGAATCTGTTAGAACCCATCAGAAGTGATGTCATGGCTGGAAGTACGTATCATCATCAAGCAGGAAAATTGCTAGCAGTCCTAGGCTGTAATCCTACCCACACTTAAGAGGTAGGACCCATTGACCATTATTGTTAAAAGTATATTCATAGTAGACTGTTCAAGGTACAGATCTGTAACATTTCCTCAAATGCAGTCACGTACAACAGCAGCATCAAGTCTAATATATTAAAAATAAAATAATAAAATGAATGGGTACCCACCGGAAATTGGCTCGTGACCCATGCAACCCACAGTTTGAGCAACACTGCTTTAGAGTCACTAAAGGGTGACTCAGAGACTAGGAAAGTTCCCACGTTATTGACAGAAAGATTTTGGGATTGTTTTTACTGACACTGCTAGAATAGTCAAAGGTCTTTAGGAAGCTTTGGAGGATTTATTTTACTTTGGTAGATGATTTACAAGCCAGTTGCATAGATCTTGGTTTGGATACTAATGTCCACTGTCTGCAGTCCAGTGTTGTCTCTTGGCCCACTAGCCACACTCGCTAGCAAATCAATTTATGCTCTACAACAAATGGCATAACAAGTTCAGGAAACTGTCACATTATTTAGACCTAATTTTACCTTGGTAGTGTATGATTTTGGGTAGCTCCCTTTGGGAAAATTATGTTCTACATGTTTTGCTAAGCAGTATCTCTTAGGGTCACTATGATATAGCGCCCCTCCCATCCTGCCTTTGAGAGGAACAACAGTCATTTTCTTGGCTCCAGTTCCAGTTATTTTCGTCAAATAAGAGAAGAGAATGAACCATTCACCATTTAGGATCTCTTTTTAAGATCTTTCCATCATTATGACTCATTTTTGAGTCGAATCACGGGGGGAAGCAGTTCCTCAGTGTCATGAGAAATCCCTGGCCTCTGACCTAATGCCAAAATGGCAACTTTCATTTCCGTTTGGAGGGAGTTATGAATGAACAAAACTATAGTGGAAGAAACCCCACAAAAGGCAAACTTTTGCCCCCTTTTTTACATGATGATATGGGTGGACAATCAAAACAACTAACTCTGCAAAGGCCTATCTTTACACTATTCATAGTGCAAATTTAAGGTCTCTTGGAGGAGCCAGATTTTTTTTTAATTCCTGTATTAAGAACTATTGTAAAACACATCTTCAGTAGAATAGGGGTTAATTGGAAGACGGGAAAGTGTCTTCACTATCTTGCTTCTCATCAGTTAGTTGATGGCTAATTAAAAATGGGAAGCAGCAGAGTTTATCCACTTGGGAAGAGTCTGAGTAAGTGATCGTGAGGAGCCTAGAGAATACTTCAGCCTTTTAGAAGGATCAGTGGATCCAGCCCTCTGGTGGCAACAGCTTATTTGGTATCAAGAACTTCTCATATAATGATATCATAATGATATGTTAGGTAGCCTGGAGAGTCCACCTTACCTATTCTTAAAGATTTGGAGAATTCAGGTGAAAGGAATAAGTAAGTTAGGAAGCTAGCTTTATTCTTTAGTCCAGGGGTATCCAAACCTTGGCCCAGGGGCCAAATGGTCCGTGGTGAGCCTCCATCTGGCCTACAGTAAGCCTCCTGACCCCTGTGAGCCTCTGTCCCACTCAACTGAATACAACTGGGGGTGTTCTCAGAACTCCTAAAACATCTCTTCCAGGTTTTTCTGCCCTTTCTCCACAGAGGGTCTACTTCCAAGTAAATCAGGTGCAACTATGTGTAGCTGCACTTGCTCAGTCACTCCTTGTTGCTTGTCTCTCTACTGTGAACTGAATTGCACACTCCCAGTTGTGTGTTGGGTATTCTACAGAGAGCCTTTGGCTTAAGGCACCAGGCACTTTAAGGGAGGATTTCATGGTTCTACTGGTATACTGTTTCCAGTGTACTTGGAGCCCAATCCTAGGCTTGTCTACTCAGAAGTAAGTCCCATTAAAGTCAATGAGGCTTACTCCCAGGAAAGTATAGATGGGATTGTGGCCTTACTCTGATAGTGTTTACAAATGGTTGTTGACAGAACAATTAAAAAAATTAGTGAATAAAAATGTATCTTATGATCTATGAGATAGATCATAGTTTTTAATAAATTAGAGACTATTTTTAATACTGTTTTTGCTATACTATGTATACACATTATGTATTCATAGTATAGCAAAATCAGTATTAAAAATAGTGTATGTATGTATGTATAGGTATTGGCAACCTTCAGTCTCAAAAGACTATGGTATCGTGCTCTGAAAGGTGGTTCTGGCACAGCGTCTAGTGTGGCTGAAAAGGCCAATCTGGGAGTGACAATCCCTTCCACAACGGGAGCAAGTGCAGTCTGTCCCTGGTCTGTCTCCCTGGCTATGGGCCTTCCTTCTTTGCCTCTTAGCCTCAGACTGTTGGCAAAGTGTCTCTTCAAACTGGGAAAGGCCATGCTGCACAGCCTGCCTCCAAGCGGGCCGCTCAGAGACCAGGGTTTCCCACTTGTTGAGGTCCATCCCTAAGGCCTTCAGATCGCAGCTGTGGTCTACCTGTAGGGCGCTTTCCTTGCACGAGTTCTCCATAGAGGAGATCCTTTGGGATCCGGCCATCATCCATTCTCACGACATGACCAAGCCAACACAGGCGTCTCTGTTTCAGCAGTGAATACATGCTAGGGATTCCCGCACGTTCCAGGACTGTGTTGTTTGGAACTTTGTCCTGCCAGGTGATGCCGAGGATGCATCGGAGGCAGCGCATGTGGAAAGCGCTCAGTTTCCTCTCCTGTTGTGAGCGAAGAGTCCATGACTTGCTGCAGTACAGAAGTGTACTCAGGACGCAAGCTCTGTAGACCTGGATCTTGGTATGTTCCGTCAGCTTCTTGTTGGACCAGACTCTCTTTGTGAGTCTGGAAAACGTGGTAGCTGCTTTACCGATGCGCTTGTTTAGCTCGATATCGAGAGAATGAGTGTCGGAGATCGTTGAGCCAAGGTACACAAAGTCATGGACAACCTCCAGTTCATGCTCAGAGATTGTAATGCAGGGAGGTGAGTCCACATCCTGAACCATGACCTGTGTTTTCTTCAGGCTGATTGTCAGTCCAAAATCTTGGCAGGCCTTGCTAAAACGATCCATGAGCTGCTGGAGATCTTTGGCAGAGTGGGTAGTGACAGCTGCATCGTCGGCAAAGAGGAAGTCACGCAGACATTTCAGCTGGACTTTGGATTTTGCTCTCAGTCTGGAGAGGTTGAAGAGCTTTCCGTCTGATCTGGTCCGGAGATAGATGCCTTCTGTTGCAGTTCCAAAGGCCTGGTTCAGCAGGACAGCGAAGAAAATCCCAAACAAGGTTGGTGCAAGAACACAGCCCTGCTTCACTCCGCTTCGGATGTCAAAAGGGTCTGATGTGGAGCCATCGAAGACAACAGTGCCCTTCATGTCCTTGTGGAAAGATCTGATGATGCTGAGGAGCCTGGGTGGACATCCAATCTTGGGGAGAATCTTGAAGAGGCCGTCTCTGCTGACCAGGTCGAAAGCCTTTGTGAGATCTATGAAGGCTATAAAAAGTGGCTGTCGTTGTTCCCTGCATTTCTCCTGCAGTTGTCTAAGGGAGAATACCATATCAGTGGTGGACCTGTTGGCTCGGAATCCACACTGCGATTCTGGATAGACGCTCTCTGCAAGTACCTGGAGCCTCTTTAGTACAACTCGGGCAAACAGCTTTCCTACAACGCTAAGGAGAGAGATGCCGCGGTAGTTGTTGCAGTCACCCCTGTCACCTTTGTTCTTGTACAGCGTGATGATGTTTGCATCCCTCATGTCTTGAGGTACTCCACCTTCTCTCCAGCAGAGACAATGGATTTCATGCAGCTCAGTGACGATGATCTCTTTGCAGCATTTTAGGACTTCAGCAGGGATGCTGTCTTTTCCAGGTGCCTTGCCAAAGGCAAGGGAGTCCAGGGCCACGTGAAGTTCTTCTAGGGTTGGTTCACTGTCAAGCTCTTCCAGCACAGGCAGGCACTCAATGTTGTTCAGTGCTTCTTCGGTGACTACATTTTCTCTGGAATATAGCTCAGAGTAGTGCTGCACCCAGCGTTCCATCTGCTGCGCCCGATCCTGGATGACCTCGTCTGTGGCAGACTTCAGAGGGGCAATTTTCTTCTGTGTTGGACCTAGGGCCTGCTTGATACCATCATACATCCCCTTGATGTTGCCCGTGTCAGCTGCTATCTGTATCTCGGAACAGAGCTGGAGCCAGTAGTCGTTAGCACATCTCCTGGCAGTCTGTTGGACTTTGCTACGAGCAGTTCGGAGGACCTGCAGGTTGCGCCCACTGGGACAGGCCTAGTATGCTGCTTGAGCTCTCCTCTTTTCCTCAATGACTGGTGTCAACTCCTCAGAGTGGGCTTCAAACCAGTCTGCTGCCTTGTTGGTCTTCTTGCCGAATATGGACAAGGCGGTGTTGTAAACGGTATTCTTGAAATGTTCCCATCTGTTGGATGCGTTTGCGTCGGCCGGGCCTGGAAGAGATTCCTCAAGCGCTTGTGCAAATTCCTCCACTTTTCTCTGATCCCGGGTCTTGCTGGTATCAATGCGAGGTCTTCCTTCCTTTTTCGTGTGATACAGTCGCTTTGTTTGCAGTTTCACTCTGCTGCACACCAGCGAGTGGTCAGTGTCGCAGGCAGCACCATGATAACTGCGTGTGATCTTAATGCTGGGAAGGCTGGAGCGTCTGGTGAGGATCAGGTCGAGCTGGTGCCAGTGCTTTGATCTTGGATGTCTCCAAGAGACTCTATGTTGGGGCTTTGTGTTGAAGAATGTGTATGTATCCATACTAGGTATGTATACATGTATGTATAGATGTATACATACTATGTATATATACTGTTTTTAATAAATTAGACTGTACAGTTCTTAGGTAACAATTACTGGGAGGTTATTTTTCAGGATCTGGCCTCTGGTAAAATCAGACAAAATTATAGTCAGACACCTCCCTAAGTTAAACCCTTGACTTATCCGAGGGTCATAGCAAATTCCATGATTTTGGGCTCAAAACCTGCCCTCGTCTTATCTGTGAGATCGACTTATAGGCGAGTGTCTACAGTAATTAATATTGATATAGTTAATATTTCTGGCCACTTCCTGTTTAATGATGTCACTTCCAGCCCTCAGGAACATGATGGGGAGTCAAGGCCAACAGCCACGGGGGTCAAGGGAGCCACTGGCTGGAAAGGTTTGAGTACCACTGCCTTGAGCTATTGCAACACCTTCATTCATTCATATAAGTTCATATTTAATATATTCATTTATATAAATTTATGTGAATTTATTCAAATTTGAAATGCAAAGCTGAAGCTGAAGAATTGGCAGTTAAATATATGGGTGGCAGTAATGCTGGGCTAGGAAACCAAATTGCCTTGAAGAAATGATACCTGAAGACATTTGCCTTGAAGAAATGATCCTGAAGACATTTTTGTTTAAAGAAGCCTTCTAAGTGCATGGCCTTTTTAAACATCTTTTCTGTATCTTTTTAGTATTTTTACAGGCCTGATTCCTCTGATTTGCTACGTTTTGCTCTTTTTATCTGACTTTTTATCTGACTATGATTTTTATGGGTATATGTTAATGTGTTTTTAATATGTTTTTATTTGTGGTAAATTATGTTTTTAATCTGTTTTTAATATGTTGTGAGCCGCCCTGGGTCCCTTTGGGGAGAAGGGCGGCATATAAATAAAGTTTAATAATAATAATAATACCTACTTGGCTTGCCTGTGTTTGGAATAAGCCAGTAGATATATCTAAAAATCATGTACTCGGCATTTTGGTTTAATTCATCTAAGAACTATACCTTAAATCTCTTGGCATCTTTTACTGCTGATATAGCCTGGAACAGTAGCCCAGACACTCAAGCTGAGAGCTAAGGCTCTTTGAGGGATGAGTTAGCTAATAATAAATTTGGAATGTGCATTCCTGAGCCTCTGTGAGTGATGGGACATTGAGCCAGGATGGACAGATAAGTCAGAGAGCCTAAGTTTTTACCTGACTTTGACACTCTCTTTTCACTTGGGAGTGGTACTGCTCTGGTGCTGTCTTGCCCAGACTAGTTCCTGATCACTCAAACCTCAGCATTAGGCTTCTGAATGGCTGTTGCCTTCTGATTATCTACAACATTGCAGACCTCACTCTCCACAGTGACAGGAATAGGATTGCTTTTAACCTCACCCCTGCCTTTGGGACGGAGATGGACTTGCTGTCATAAGGTATCACCATAAACATCTCCCCAGGCTGCTATGATCAGAGGAGAAGGCTATTCCAAAATTTATCATTCTGTGTAGCTTTGTCTTCTATTGCTGTTATCAGAGACCCTGCAAAAGATTCAAGGTAATGTGGAATGTACGCAGGGGCAGTAGCTGAAAAGTCACTCTACTGGTTGCTTCACGGACATAGTTCCAGTCTTCTGTAGTCCATAGTCTTAATGTGTCCCAGCTCTCTGCAAGAGAATGACCTCCCTCAAGACAGCCACTCTTGATCCAGACCAGGTTTGATGGGAATGGTACAAGGTGCTGACAGGGACATTTCCCCCAATGGCAATGCCCCCCCTTTTGATGGGGCTTGTTTTCAAGGAGCAGCATCATCCCTCTGGCTTGATGGGTGCCCTTCCTTTGGTAGCAGCTCTATCTATATCACTCTGTTGCCATCTCATTCTGATAAGGTGGTAGAAGTCCCAGGATGCTGCCTGGATGCAGCTGGGGTCTGGATGAAAGCCAATAGCTTGAGACTGAATCCAGAAAAGATTGAGGTCCTCCAAGCAAGGAAATGCTCATAGCAGGTACTATCTGCCCACTATGAATGGGTTCCACTTCAGGAATGGGTGTGCAGTTTGGCAGTGCTCCTGGGTCAACAGATCCTTCTGGAAAACCAGGTAGCAAAGGTAGCTGGGAGTGCATTTGCCCTTCTTCAGCTGGTGTGCCAACTGTGGCCATACCTGAGTCTATCAAATCTGTCCACAGTAGTCTATGCCTTAGTGACTTCAGGATAGGATTGTTGTAACACACTGTATGTGGAACTTTCCCATGAAGATGGTTCAGAGCCTGCAATTAGTGTAGACTACAGCAGTCTGGAAGATTACATAAGCTAGGCAGTCTGATTCTGTTGGACTGCTATTTTAGCAACAACACTGACTGCCCATTTGTTTCTGGTTCCAATTCAAGGTGCTGGTATTGACCTTTAAGGTCCTTCATGGTTTGGGTCCAGGTTCTCTGAGGGATCGCTTTCTCCTATATATTTGGCCTACTCTCTCAGATCATCTGAAGGGGCTCTTCTACAAGTATCCCCTCTGTTCCAAGTGAGGGGGTGGCAGCTTGGGAGTGAGCCTTCTCTGTAGAGGCACCACAATTATGGAACTCCTTTCCTGGGAATTCCTCCGTAACAGCTTTTCTCCGTCACAACTTTTTGGCCTATTTCATTTGGCCTTTGATTGGTGGGTGGGTGTTTGCTCTTTGCATCTCTGCAATTGATGCGAGGTAAGCCTGGTAGATATGTTATAGTATGCTTACCTGACATGTAAACAGCATGGTCCATCTCTGAATGTTCAGCTAGAGTAAAAAACATGGTGTCTGGTTTCGTTTTCAAAGCCAAACGGTTGGCTGGGACTTGGCGGCTTGTCAAATGTTCTTAGCACACAGGACATTTTGATAAGACTATGCAGGCACAATGAATAAGTCTTTGTTTTCAAACCACAGAGAAAAAAATATTTTTGCAATTTGAAACTTTCGGTTTGAAGCCTTTTAACACACAGGCTCATTATCATGGTTTTAAGTTCCGAGACTTCATATATAGGTAGATAGCCACACAATATTTTGAGAGCAACAGGCTGAACACACATGGTGGGATACACCAGATTTCATAGAAAATAGTGGTCAGCTTAGTTTTCTTTTATTTTGCTTATTCTTCATTTTAAAACCAGTTTGGTGCATACACAAGTGTAACTAACAATATAACACATTATTTTAAGTTAGTTTAAGTGGTCTAACAGCATTAAAGGGTTTAAGACAACATATCAAAGCTATTTTCCGGTTCATATCAAAGTCATTCCGGTTAACATTGCAAAGGTCAGGTTCTCAGAAAAAATGCAGAAGATAGCGATTTTTTTTAGCTGAGCCACAAAACGTTTTTCCAAAGACAATTTTGTTGCATTTCGAAGGCCAGAAGTAAGTCATGAGATGGTTATGAGGTGAGGTCACTTTCGACCAAAATTGAAGCGCAGTACCATTTACTGACTGTATGATGTATGTATGAAACCACCTAATCTGAAGAATGGGTGATTTGGAACTGCCCAATGCAATGTCTCCAATGTATGTGTTTCAAAGAGGGAACCCCAGACTGTAATAAAAGCAAGTCCAGGAGGGCGCTTTGGGTGATTTCTCCACTCCCACTTCTCACACTCACACACACTGTGTGATGGGACATAGTTTTTTTCTTCTTCCCACCTCTCACACACAGGCTTCTGTGACTTCACTCTCACATCTCAACTTTTGGAACCTTTGGATTTACAATAAACACTTGGATTTGATCACCACTGCTTTCTGAGTTTGCTTTGGAATCTTGGGATCTCTTGCAACATCTGGGATTACCCTGCAACATCTTGGGTACCTTGCAACACAATAGTACTGTGGCATGACTTTTTGATCTGTGGTTCCCTTGACCTACTGGCTATTGGCTGCGGCTTCCCATTATGTCACTGAGGGCAGGAAGTGATGTCATTAAGCAGAAAGTTACCTGAAATATATACTTCTCATTTCAAAATTCATTAGCTTCAAATGATAGGGAAGAAAATAAGCAAAAATTGAATGTGAATTCAAATATGCAAATGTTGAATATGTGAATCATGCTCTCCCAGTGCCTGCATCAGCTGGAGAGCTTGCTAAGAGTCAGTGTGTATGGAAGAGCTGCAAAGCAAGTGCCTGTGTATGAATTAGGCTGTCTCTCAGTGCTTCTTTTCAGTAGTGAGAGTTGTTGCTGAGTGTAATGAATGTTTGCTGACATTCTTTCTACATCTTGGTCCAATCTTAGCCTGCCCTCCAATCACAGCTCAAAAGATAAAATGCATGCAATGCTCCCTTAACGTCTTTATCTTCCCCCGTTCCCTTGCTCATTCTTCCTAGAATGTTTGCATTGTGGAGCTTGAAGGAGGCACAAATTATCTTTGCATCTCTCTCTCTCTCTCTCTCTCTCTCTCTCTCTCTCTCTCTCTCTCTCTCTCTCTCTCACACACACACACACACACACACACACACACACTGTACCTCAAGTCATATTGCAAAGATCTGCCATTGCAGAGATTCTGCAATGTTATGGGTTGGTGGCCCCTCCCCCTTTGTCTTCTACTCAAGTCCTGATGCAGGAGCAAGAGAAGTGTAGGGCTGCCCCTGTGAGAGACGAGAGCTGGAAGGAGGGTGATGTTGCGCCTCTGTGAGAGAGGGGTGGAGAACGATTCTGTGTACTGCTATCAGGATTGGATTGGACAGGGGAGGTGGTTTGGAAGTGGATATTTCCTCACTCCCCCCCCATATCTAGCTTTTTAACTGTGGGTGTGAACTTTTTTTAATGTCAAATTTTAATCTGAGCAGGTGCATTGTTATAGTGGCTAATAGGGCAGGCCTTGTTGATGATATGTGTAAAACCTGGGCTCAGTCTGAGGAGGACCAGAGGGAAAACTGCTGCAGGAGAGGAGGCTGCAGTACCAGTGGAGGGAAGGTAGAGGCTGCTGTGTGCAGAGGCCTATAAGAGGGGCTGCACAAGCAACACTCAGTGAAGTAGCAGTGAACCTTGGAGGGCTTCCGGGGGGGGGGGGATTGCTAAATAGATGTGTTTTTCATGTGCCTCAACAACTAAGCTTGGCAACTTGGCTTCGTTGCCAAGAAGATGGTATGAAGAGCTGAGAGCTTGAACGGGGGAGTCTTTTGAAACAGGCAATTTCAACGATTTCTCCCCGTTTGCTCTGTGCTGAATCACATCGTATCCCGGTCGCCATCTTGGAGACGATTTGGAAAGCTGGGAAACTCCCCCTCCCACGGCCTAGATACAACAGCATAACAGCGAAAAAAGCCTTAAAACTGTGAGTAATCTTGTTTTATTAAAAGGCTATAACAAGAACTGCAATCAAGAGGTTGGAAGGAGGAAAAGATAACTTTAAGATTATTTACGTTGGCTGGTAGCCACCCAGAGGGGAAGTGAGCGAATCAGGATTTAAAGAAATCCCTGCTGGAGTAAATACAAGATTATTTTGCTTAATGGTAAGCATGGAAAAGAAATGAATAATTAACATTCAATGGCTGAAAAAACTACTTTTGTTTTCCTAGCAAGAAGCCTTGAATCCGGCCTGGTCATTTAAAGGCATACTAACCTAATTTGACTGTGTTATTGATCTGGATTACTGATTTATCCTTTTTGGAAGAAGGGATGCAAGATAAAGATATGGATGACTCTTTAATTGTTTGACTGATTTGACATTGATAT
This sequence comes from Tiliqua scincoides, assembly GCF_035046505.1. NCBI lineage: Eukaryota > Metazoa > Chordata > Lepidosauria > Squamata > Scincidae > Tiliqua > Tiliqua scincoides. The sequence goes on along the minus strand of NC_089827.1, from coordinate 76,446,675 downwards.
TGACTGGACGTGGAATATTGATTTATACTTTTTAGATACAAAATTGGAAAGTAGCCCTATAAGAAGTGGCTGGATTTGATATTGACAAAAATGGCACTTAAAAATTTAAAAGATGTTAGTAAAAGCCAGTCCTTATTAATGGATTTCTTGATGGACTTTAGAAGTGAAATGGAACAACAGGTCAGAAAATTATCTGAACAAATGAAGCAAACAAACTGCTCCCTGATAAACATGCAGGAACAGATCACAAATAACAGATAAGAAAAAAGAATGGACCAAATGTCGGGTGAAACTAAACAAGTGGAGTATTTTGAAATGAGACAGGAGACGGAAGAAGCAACCGTCACTATAGGAATTAAGAATGTTAAGGAAGAAAGAAGAGGAAACATTCAGAGAGCAAGCTGTCTCAAGAAGAGGAAGAATTTATGGATTAAACCCAAATATAACAGAATGAAGAAAAAGAGAGAGGGGCCAAGAAATTTAAGAGATTTAAGAAGAAAAAGAAGAAATGGAAGGAGCAGTGGGAGGAGTAAGAAGGAAAACACCGATAAGACAGAGAACAAAGTAAGCACTAAGAAAGATACTTAAAATGGCTGAACAACAAATAGAACTTTTTTTTTTTTTAAGAAATGAAGAGTATTTTATTAATCATATTAAATCAAAGCAGATGTAAAGAAAACTTGAAATACAAATATTGTGAAAATTAAAGTGGTTTTAAGATAAATAAAATGGTTATTTTTTAAAAGAGAAGTTATATAAAATAATCTACAGATGGTATTTTATTTTAGAGAAAATAGTAAAAGTGTATCCTGGATCATCAAACAAATGTTGGATGAGTAAGAATTGAGGGAATTTTTATTATTATTTGTGGTGAATTGGCGAAAAAATAAAGAAATTTTGGAAAATGATATATAACATGTTATAAGAGATATTGAAGTTTGTATTACCATTTCAGTTGGAGACATTCCTCTTAAAGGCGATATTAGAAACTAAGAATCAGATAAGAAAAACTTTATTTTAAATATTAGTTTAGTGGCAAGAAGACTGTATAAATAAAAATTTGAAGCCTTTTTATGATTGGATAGATAGTTTTAGAGAAAAAATATTGTTTAGTTAAACTATTAATTAGTAGATTAATAAATATGACAGTTATTGTATTGATGAATAATTTAGTTTGGACCAATGTATGTTGTAATCGATGGCCAATACCCTCATGTGTAACCTGTGTAGTTCCAGCCCTAAGTCTATCCAATGTTCCTTGCCTGTATCTGTAATAAATAATTAAAGTATTGTAAAATAATAATAATAATAATAATAAAAGGGGCTGCACAAGCAAGGAGCACGGAGACCACCAGGGAAGAGCTGCTGTGAGGAGCCTTGGAGAATGAACTCTACAGAGGAAGGGGACCACCAGGGAAGCTGACCAGAGAAGGAGCTTCAGGAAGGAGTAAGCTGGGAGAGACCAAGCTGCAGAGCGGAACTAAAACCTGAGAGCTGAGGAGAGAGTTGCAGCAAGGAGCCCCTGGGAGAGCCTCAAAGATCCAGGGAAAAAACATCGAGCCTTTGCCTCAAGTCCTTCTGCCTCCTGCCTGCCTAGTGCCTGCCTCAGGTCCTCAGTTGGGGAAATTTGGAGCAAGGTTGTTGTCATTTGGTTCAGGTTCCATTCCTCACAATACAAGCCTTAAACTTATGTTTGTTTCAGTGGTCTCTGTCAATCCTGTATAACATTGGTAAGTTATGTGTTTATCTTCTGAGGGGAGCTATGGAGAGGGGAAAGGTGCCACCATCAACAGAGTGACGGGCCATGGAAGATATGGTGGTGGGGCGAGGTCTGGCTGTTCCAGGGTAAGGAGGGTCCATCGAAGACAGATGGTCCCTCTTTCCAGCCTTCCCTCCAGCTCTCTGACGACTGGGGGCCTTGGCAGTAGTACCCTGGGTCTGAAACTGCTGCTCTTAAATGCCAGATCAGTCAACAATAAAACCTGTCTCATCCAGGATTTAATCCTGGGTGAGGATGCTGATCTGGCTTGTATTGCAGAGACCTGGTTGAACGAAGCAGGAGGAGTGACTCTTTCCCAGCTCTGTCCACCGGGTTTCCAGGTAGTGCAGCAGCCACGACTGCAGGGACGGGGAAGGGGGGTTGTGATAGTCTATCGGGAGTCCATCTCCCTTGCCAGGAGCCCTGTCCGGCAATTCACTGGGTTTGAGTGTCTATTTGTCACACTGGAAGGGCGGGACAGGATTGGGATTCTGTTGGTGTGCCGTCTGCCTTGCTGCCCAACAGTCTCCCTGCCTGAGCTGACTGGGTTGATCTCGGACGTTGCATTGGAGGCCCCCCGCCTATTGGTGTTGGGGGACTTCAATGTGCACGCCGAGGCCCCGAGGTAGGCGCAGTTCAGGATTTCATGGCCTCCATGGTAACCATGGGTCTGTCACAAAAGATCTCTACCCCAACCCATGAGGCTGGACACATGCTAGACCTGGTGTTTTTGTCTGGGCAAAGGGATGGTGCTCTGGATGTGGAGGAGATCAACATCACTCCATTGTCATGGACAGATCACTTCCTGGTATAGGCTTGTTATGGCCTCCTATCTCTGTAGAGGCAGAGGACCTTATTGTATGGTCCGCCCCCGAAGACTGATGGATCCGAATAGTTTTCTGAGGGCTCTGGGGGATTTTCCTGCTGCTAAGGCTGCTGTCTCATCTGAGGCACTGGTTGATCTCTGGAACACGGAGATGGCCAGGACTGTGGATGAGATTGCTCCTGAGCAGTGCCTCCCAGCCAGCAGGGTCAAAGTGGCTCCTTGGTTTACCAAGGAGCTACAAATGATGAAGTGGCAGGGTAGGCATCTTGAGCAACAGTGGAGGAAGACCTGTGATAGATCTGACTGGGCACAGGCTAGGGCCCATTACAGGGCCTACTCTGGCGATAGTGGCAGTGAAGTGTTCCTTCTTCTCTGCCACCATTGCATCTGCACAGAGCGGACCAGCGGAACTGTTCCGTGTTGTACGGGGTCTTCTCCATCAGACCCCACCAACTAATCAGGAGGAACACACGGAAGTCCGCTGTGACATAAAATCATGAAAGTTTGCTGTGTGGATAAAATCACTCAGATTCGAGATTGGCAATGTCTGGTGATGTGCCCATGGCATCTGTCGGTCCCGAATGTGTGGGATTCTTTTCAGTTTGTGGAATCTGAGGATGTGGACAGGATCCTTTGGAGTGTGAGGCCATCTGCTTACCCGCTTGACCCGTGCCCAGCATGGCTGATTAGATGTACCTGGGAGGGACTGGCCGAGTGGACAGGGAGGGTAGTGAATTCATCCTTGAGGGAGGGGGTGTTGCCACTGGCTTTAAAGCAGGCTGTGGTTCGCCCCCTCCGGAAAAAGCCCTCTGTGGACCCTTCTATAATAGGTAATTTTCGGCCAGTATCAAACCTTCCATTTCTGGGCAAAGTAGTTGAGTGGGTGGTGGTGTCTCAGCTTCAGATGGCCTTGGATGAAGCGGATTATCTGGATCCCTTTTAGTCTGGCTTCAGGTCGGGCTTTGGGACGAAGACAGCCTTGGTCCCCTTGGTGGGTGACCTATGCTGAGGGCTGGATGGTGGGAGTGCATCCATGCTGATCCTTCTGGACCTTTCAGCGACTTTTGACACCATCAACCACGGTGTCCTTCTGGGACAGTTGGCTGAGTTGGGGATTGGAGGCACTGTTTGGAGTGGTTCTGCTCCTTCTTGGCTGACAGGTCCCAAATGGTAGTACTGGGGGACTCCTGTTCGGCACCTTGGCCTTTAGATTGTGGGGTGCCACAGGGTTCTATTCTGTCCTCCATATTATTTAACATCTATATGAAGCCGCTGGGAGAGGTCATCTGGGGATTTGGAGTTGGGTGCCATCAGTATGCTGATGACACTCAGCTCTATCTCTCCTTTCCACCAGATTCCAGGATGGCTGTCTCTGTCCTGGAACACTTTCTGGAAGCAGCTGGAATCTGGATGAGAGTGAACAAGCTGAAATTAAATCCGGACAAGACAGAGGTCCTCCTGGTGCAGAAATCCACAATGCGGGTGCTGGACTACCGCCCTGCTTTGAATGGGGTTGCACTCCCCCTGAAAGAGCAGATTTGCAGCTTGGGGGTTTTCCTGGACTCGCAGCTCCTCCTGGATGTCCAGGTGTCGGCTGTGGCCAGGAGTGCCTTTGCCCAGCTTCGGCTGGTGTGCCAGCTGCAACCGTACCTGTCTCAGGCGGATCTAGCCACAGTGGTCAATGTCATGGTGACATCAAGATTAGATTATTGTAACATGCTCTACATGGGACCGCCCCTGAAGACGGTCCAGAAGCTACAGCTAGTGCAGAATGCGGCAGCTCAGGTAGTTGCTAGGGGTCGGTGATTTGACTCTGTCACACTGCTGCTCTGGCGAATACACTGGCTGCCCATTCATTTCCGGGCTGAATTCAAGGTGCTGGCTATGACCTTTAAAGCCCTAAATGGCTTGGGACCAGCGTATTTGAAAGACTGCCTTCTTCCGTATAATCCGGTCAGTTCTCTGAGGTCATCAGAAGGGCCCCGTTGGTTGTGCCATCACTGAAAGTGGTGAAGGTAATGGCGGCCAGGAACAGGGCCTTTTCGGTGGTGGCACCTGCACTATGGAATTCCCTCCCCTTTGAATTGAGGTCAGCTTCCTCGTTATTAACGTTCCAGCGGGGCCTGAAGACTTTTTTATGCAGGAAAACCTTCAAGGCCTTATAAGGGCTGTTTTTATATAATATGTCTTTTACTGCATGCATCCTGATGCCCTCTCTTGCATCTGACATAGTCCATTTCTAAAATCAGCAGGTTGCACATACACATCATGCCTTGTAACCTGTAATGGATTATTCCTCCAGAAATTGGTCCAATCCCTTTATAAAGGCATTTATGCCATCACCACATCCTGTGGCAAGGAGTTCCACAGACCAACCACACACTGAGTAAAGAAATATTTTCTTTCGTCTGTCCTAACTCTCCTAACACTCATTTTGACTCTGTCATTTTAGTGTCATCATTGACATTTTAGTGGATGTCTCCTGGTTCTGTTGTTATGTGAGATTGAAGAGTGCTCAGGCTATACTGTCCCTGGCTAATGAGCTTGCAAAGGGCCCTAAACTAAAGCAAGGTAACCTTGGAAACCTATGTAGCCTTTTTCCTCATAGCCTGGGTGCAGCACAATGGTTGCTGCGCGACACCCCTGACAGATTTATGCATCTTCCTACAGAGCCGTGATGCACAGATTGGGAACTGTTGTCCTAGGGTGTGTGTTTGGGGTTCTTTGTTTTGATCTGTTTTAAAAAATTTACTTATTGTTGTGATGCATTGTACATGCTATTTTGAAACTTTATAATCTGTCTTGGGCATTTACTTTGGCATGGGAAAAGTGGGATATAAATTTTTCAAATAAATACCAGTGGACTGCATTTCTGGTGGTGGCTCCAGGTGCCCTAGTTCTATCTACACTGCTTTCCAGTTGCAAGGGGAGGACAACCAGAAGTGTCTTTCCAACACATCTAGGAGGCCTCCAGGAGGCACTTCTACTTTCTGACACCTTTGTGACTTCCAGTCACATCCAGAGATCCCCTGTTACCTGGACCCGCAGATTCAATTATCCTCTGGTTTCAGTATGTGTGGAGGTTGGGGAACAGATATCCCTTGGATGATAAGGGCCAACTGCAGATAAGTAGCCTTAAACAGAAATTTATTTATTAACATTGGATTAAAATGTGCTGCTATAATTATTAATCTATAGAAATAACAGTAACAGGAAGAAATCCTGTTGTCACAGTTTCATCTCTGCAGCTTTGTAATGTGAATGCGTTATCGCATTGGTCTCTTTTTGTTACAGAATCAAGACAAAACAGTAAGGATTTGGTTTGGCATAAACACTGTGCTTTGAGAAGAAAAAAAATGATTTTTTTAAACCATTTTGTATTTGAAAAAGAAGCTCTTAAGTTTTCAAGTAAATGAAATTGTATCAGCATACAAACTCTACCTAAACTCAAAAGGCCAAATTATTTGTTGGTCTTTGATAACCTCACATTTTGAATATGTCAGGATATTGACTAATGTCAACTAATGCGTCTGTATTTCTCCTGTTAGGAAGGGATCCCTGAAGAGACTGATGACTTTGGAGAGTTCCGAGTGAGGGTGTCAGACCTTGTAAAGGATTTGATCTTTCTTGTTGGCTCTGTGGAATGTTTCGCCCAGGTATGAGAGTGTATGAAAAAGGAAATACAGATTATTATTGTTCACAGTTTGTATGATCTTTAACTTCTTCTTGATAGAGGGCATTTTGCATAGAGCTGAAGTATGTGATCTGTATCATTATACTTGAGGAGTCAGTATAAATGAGGATATATGGTGAGGAATGCATGTGACTTACAACAATTTGTGTTGTGTATTTATGGTGGTACCCTGCATACCTTGCCATTTCTTTCTTTCTGATTACATGTACACTGCATTAAGAACAATCTGCATTCTTTCTCCTCTCCCCCAAACTATTTCTTTGGTGGCTTTAACATCCATACTTATTCAAATCACTGCCTGATCCACAATTCTGTATTACTGATCCCATCTCTTCTTCACAGCTGTATTCTACCTTGAAAGAAGGCAATCCTTCCTGGGAAGTGACAGAAGCTGTTCTCTTCATCATGGCCTCAATAGCCAAGAGTGTTGACCAGTGAGTACTGAAAAGTCATGTTAGAGTATGGTGCTCAGAACATAGGTATTCACTCTATGTGTCATAATAAGCAACATAGTTTTTGTGCCAATGATTCACAAGTGATTATTTGTTGACTCATTACTTACCTCTGCTTTTCCAGGTGAGTTAAAAATAGCATTCACAGCTTTCTTGTGATAAAAGAAAGCTACTTAAAACTTATTGACTTTCCTATCAGATGTTGACATCTCTTTTTAAATGTGGAACATTTACCCTCATTTAGGTCTCAGTATGCTGGTTGAAGTCAATGAGTGAGAATGGTGACCTCTTGGTCAGTCTTTTTGCTTAGTAATAGATGTAGCATAAAAAGTGTGTGTATGGAGTGTTGGTGGTATGGTATGGAGCAGGGGTGTCCAAACATTTTGGCAGGAGAGCCACATCATCTCTCTGACAGTGTGTCAGGGGCCAGGGGGAAAAATAATTAATTTACATGTCAGATTTGAATAAATTTACATAAACGAATATTTTTGAGATGGAACATATGAATGAATGAAGGTCTTGCAATAGCCCAAGGCCTATAAAAGCTTGCACAAAGTAAGTCTGGCCTTTCCTTTGCTGCTGCTGCGTCACAGACATGAAACAGCAAGCAGTGGAGGGAGCCCTCATCCCACAGCTCACGTGAGAGGTAAAACAGTTGCCCTCACACTGAGAGCAGTTGTGTTGGGCCAATGCGGGCTCCAGCAAGTCTCTGGAAGACCAGAGACTTATTGGAGACTGGGGGCTCCCTGCGGGATTGGGAGTCCCCGAGGGCCACATGTGGGCCCCGGGCTGGGGTTTGGGCACCCCTGGTGTGGAGTCATTATATGTGTTTCTGTTTATCAGTCCTTTCTATGTGTGCAGCATTCCAAAGAAAGGAATCTATACTGTGTGTAGGCTTTTCTGGAAGACACTGTAACCTCTTTCCCTGGTGAAGGCAGGGCATTCCTCATCAGTTGATTCATTCTATATAGGCTATTAAGAAGAGCCAACCAAAAAGGTGGGCAGAACTCCTGCACAGAGGAATCCAGCCCCCAGACCGTTCCTGCCTCTCAGTGTGTTTGTCTGGCTTTTCCTCCAGTGTGTTTGACTGGCTAGCTCCTCTAACAATTACCTGTTTTTCACCAACCTTGTGTCTCTCCCCCGCTCCCGGGTATCCTAGCCAGGATTTGGGGGTCATAGGAGGAATAGTGACAGGTGCCTGCTGTTTTGTGGAGCCTCCGTACACCTGCTCCGTTTGTGAGCAGAGAACTCTTGGGAACCAACTTGTGCCACTTCAGCACAGCTGCATCATAGAGGTAACTGTGAGCCATGTCTTCATGTGAGACACAACTCACTGTGAGACACCACTGTGAGACACAACTTCCAAGTCCAGACCTATAAAACCTGGAGCCTCTGAAACCTTGAATGAGGGGCTGTATCCCCAAGCCTTTCATAAAATAATAAAAAAGATTTGGAAGACCAAAAATAGATCAGATGCATCAGCTCAGAATGCGTAACTCCTGAGGTTCTTTTCTCCTGAGGAAAAGAACTCGTGGTCGAAGCAGTGGATGCTCTGATAACCTTGGCCATTGGAACTTTTTTGTGCATTTCCTCTGGTCCTGTTGCGGGTTCTCCAACACATTGTCAACTTGATGCAGAGGTACTTCTGATGGTTCCCTATTGGCCAAGATGCCCTTGGTTTCCAGACCTCCTGCAATTAGCAATGCAGGATCCTTGGGAGATTCTGACTAAGCTGAACCTGTTGTGGTAGGGACCCTGCATCATCTTCAGCTTCACAGGTTCCTGCTGACTGTCTAGAAGTTGGGAAGCTATGTTTACAGAGGTAGGGATACTCTACTCCTGTGATAGGGACCTAGCTTTCTTCTGTGAGACTGTTGGCATATTCCACCACCTGGAGAATCTTCCTGAGCAGAGAATGGGAACATTCTCCCACAAATCCCTCTAATCCCATCATTCTGGAATTCCTCCAGGATAGTTTCAAAAACTAGTACCCTGCGTAGGTAGGTAGCAGCCCTCATGGACCCTAGGGGCAGTAGGAGCAGTGTTAATCTCCACAGATCCCCATATTAAATTATATTTCTGCGTGTTTCCCTCTTAAATCCACCACCTAGGATCTCTACAGGGTTCTGCAATCTTTAATGAGTGCTCCTTTTGAGCCCTTAATGACAGTCCCCCTTCAGATCTTGTTGTACAAGATGGTGTTTTTAGTCACCATAACCTCGGTGAGAATGGTTTCTGAGTTAGGGGCTCTCTGGATACACCCAGATCTCTATGTGTGTCACAAGGACAAAGTAGTTCTCAGAACAGACTCTTCTCACCAAAGTTAACTCCATTTTTCATCAACAATTGGAAATAATTATTTCATCCTTTTGCTCTGATCACAAGCATCTAATTGAAAGATTATGTCACTCACTGGACATGAGGAGAGCACTTAGGTTTTATACTGAGTTTACTCAAATGTTCAGGAAGGTAGATTCCCGCTTCATAGCTTTCCAGGGGAGAACTGTGGGCAGAAGGCTGTCTCCAGTCACCTTAGCAAAATGGCTCAGTGTTGTACACTTCGTCACACACTCCCAGGGTTTTGGGTGCTCAGAGTTCTTGGTTCTTGAACCCTAGTGCCTCAAGGACCCCTGTTCGGTAGAACTGCCACCACCCTGTATGTGCCAGTGTCTCAGTCCAGGGACACTGAGACCCTCTAGGCTTAACTATATCACTTGTAGGCACTGAGCACTTTCTTTACTTAAAGTCTCAGTCCTCAAGTTACTAGTCCACAATGAGGATTTGGTAGCTTGCTGAACGGCTAGGCAGGATTCTGAACCTTTGTCCCCAACAGACAATGAACCAACAGGGTAAAAGGATTTTTACTTTTTTAAGTACATAGGGTTACAAAAAGTTACAAAAGGCAGCAAGTGCTAGAGGCATAAAAACTTCTAGGAAACATATCAGCATAAAATAACAAAGCTAACTGGCTATCTCTATTATTTCCTAACTCTCACCTGGGTCAGCTTCTTTTGTAGATCTTCAGCCCCAGTTACCTATGGGGCCACATGGTCCTGGCAGGGCAGGATGTGCACCCACCACCACCAAGAGACAAAGACCCAAGACAAAGAGACAAGACACCCCTTTGGGCTTTTCTTATACTTCTCGTGCTACAGGATGATGTGACTCTGTACTTTTTTGAACTGACCAATCAGAACTCTTGGGGACAGAATCTTCTCAAGGTGGGGCTGGATGCTAGTTCTCTTAGTTCTCCCCCTCCCCACTGGGGATTCCTGGGCGCCTCTCTGGCTGCTGAGGTGCTACATTATCACCTTCCATTGAGTTGTAAATTCCTTGCAGCTAGGATGCAAGCCACTTCTATGTTACTGGGTTACTTTGGTTCAGGCTTTGCAATACTACTAGGCCTGAACAGCACATATTCATGATACTCAGGGCCTGCATTCGACTGGCATACGAGGTGGTGTGTCAGTGACCTCTGGATGGCATTATAGTTCATTCTAGTAGACGTTTGGCTTCTTCTGCAATTTTTGATTGTGTGTCCTCACTCTGTGACATCTGGCCGCCAGGTGGTCATCACCTCACACTTTTATTAAACATTATAAAATTGATTCTGTAGCCTTAGCAGAGGCTCCTTTGAGTTGGAAGGTCCTTCAAAAGATTGGCATGGGTGATTAACCTACCCACCCAAGGGATATTGCTCAGTTATATCCCACTGGTGAGGAATTCCCTGCTTCCACCAGGGAAAACAGGAATTTACTTACCTTCAGTAATTCCTGGTGGAGGTAGGTGTTCCTGGTGGAGCCAGGAGCATTCCACCCATCGCTTTCCAGGTCATCCATCCTCTTACTTGAGAATGAACTTATCAGGGAGCAGATGGGGTATCCTTTATTCTCCTTTTGTTTCCTCTTACATATGGATTTGTTTAAAAAAAACAAAAAAAATCTTTTTGTCTAAGATTTGAGTTGAGGTTTTTTTCCTTATAAATAGACATGTTTTAATAATTTTCATATTAAAAGAAGGATCCATCCATCCATAGCTCGACAAGTAGTCTAGGGATCGAATTCCTGGTGCATAGGGGTTCTGTTGGCCCAAGGACTTGCTTGCAGCCGTGACTGCAGTAGAGGCTGACTTGAAAACCCTGAGTTGTGTGAGAGAGCAAGGCTCCACTGGATCTCCATGCGACTGGGAGCAGATCCTTACCCTGGCACGTGGAAGCATGAATCTACCGACTGCGCAGGACTGTAGCAGGCTGTGATTGCGGCAAAGAACCAGTGCAGAGCCCAACACAGAACATGGCCTCACCAGCTCCTACAGTCCCGCATAGGCCACAGCAAGGTGCCCACCACTTTCCTTCATGCCTCTGGCATGAGCAACCAATCAGCACAGTTGCCAGCAGACCATGTGGCAGCGACAGGCCCCCCCCCACTTCATCCCACTGCACAGAGGAGCCACAGAGAAGAGGAAAGCAGCCTCACCACATACTGCCCATTCTACCCAGACCCAGACCCAGACCCAGATAGAGGAGATAATTTGGTGGGTCTTGGCAGAGTCTAAGGGCCACAAGACCAAACCAGAGGGCAAACGGGACTGCAAGCAGACCGCCCTACTCAACCCATTCGATCTTCAGCAGCCCCAAAAGATCACTGTTCCTGACCAAGCAGGGCAAGCACAAGCAAGCTCAGATCCACAGCTCCAAGGTCCATAAGTCCCCTTCAGCCAAGCACAAACAATCCCTGGGAGTCCAACACCTCTGAACCTTTAGATGACTCCAGGAAAGAGGATGCAAAGTGGCAAGAGGAGGAACAAGCAAAAGGAGGAGGAGACTGACTTTTCCCTGCCAATCTGTTCCCTTACCTATTAGCCAAGGCAGCGACTACCCTTGACCTGGCACCAGAGAGTGAGACTGAGCTGGTTATTCTTCCAGGGCCACGTGGGCATGGCTCTAAGTTCTTATTTCCTCACCATAGTTTCATTCCCAGACCCCTTCTTGAAGGCTGTAGAGGCTGAATGGAAGGCCCCCACCCAGTCCCACTGCATTTCATGCACAGCCAACAAGCTATACTCCATGCCCACCTGAGTTGGCAACCTTCAGTCTCGAAAGACTCTTGTATCGTGCTCTGAATGGTGGTTCTGGAACAGCGTCTAGTGTGGCTGTAAAGGCCGATTCGGGAGTGACAATCCCTTCCACACTGGGAGCAAGTGCAATCTGTCCCTGGTCTGTCTCCCTGGCTATGGGCCTTCCTTCTTTGCCTCTTAGCCTCAGACTGTTGGCAAAGTGTCTCTTCAAACTGGGAAAGGCCATGCTGCACAGCCTGCCTCCAAGCAGGCCGCTCAGAGGCCAGGGTTTCCCACTTGTTGAGGTCCACTCCTAAGGCCTTCAGATCCCTCTTGCAGATGTATCGCAGCTGTGGTCTACCTGTAGGGCACTTTCCTTGCACGAGTTCTCCATAGAGGAGATCCTTTGGGATCCGGCCATCATCCATTCTCACGACATGACCGAACCAATGCAGGCGTCTCTGTTTCAGCAGTGCATACATGCTAGGGATTCCAGCACGTTCCAGGACTGTGTTGTTTGGAACTTTGTCCTGCCAGGTGATGCCAAGGATGCGTCGGAGGCAGCGCATGTGGAAAGCGTTCAGTTTCCTCTCCTGTTGTGAGCGGAGAGTCCATGAATTGCTGCAGTACAGAAGTGTATTCAGGACGCAAGCTCTGTAGACCTGGATCTTGGTATATTCCATCAGCTTCTTGTTGGATCAGACTCTTTTTGTGACATCTGAAGCGGCGTGAAGCAGGGTTGTGTTCTTGCACCAACCTTGTTTGGGATTTTCTTCGCTGTTCTGCTGAAGCATGCCTTTGGAACTGCAACAGAAGGCATCTATCTCCAGACCAGATCAGACGGAAAGCTCTTCAACCTCTCCAGACTGAGAGCAAAGTCCAAAGTCCAGCTGAAATGTCTGCGTGACTTCCTCTTTGCCGATGATGCAGCTGTCACTACCCACTCTACCAAAGATCTTCAGCAGTTCATGGATCGTTTTAGCAAGACCTGCCAAGATTCTGGACTGATGATCAGCCTGGAGAAAACACAGGTCATGGTTCAGGATGTGAACTCACCTCCCTGCATGACAATCTCTGCGCATGAACTGGAGGTTGTCCATGACTTTGTGTACCTTGGCTCAACGATCTCCGACACTCCATGCCCACCAAGATCATGGAAACCACCGAGATCATGGACTCATCCATAGCAGTTCTCTCCTCCTCAACAGTTTTTCCCTGCAAGGACAACCCTAAAGACCCCTGTGACAGACGGTTGGAGGGTGCCCTCAAAAGTAAATTTGAATCCTCTTCCTTCGTACTCTGGGCTTCAGCAGCCAATCCCTGATGGCTCAAGACCTTATGGCATGGACCGAGGATTGAGCAGCATTGGACACCAGCTATATGTGTCCACTTGCAACACTCCCAAAAAGATTTCTCCAGCCACGGTGTTCACTGCAGACTCCTCCCTGGTTGCCATGTAGTTAAGTGTGGTAGCTAGAAAAAACATCTGGCTGCAACGGTGAGCTGTAGGTCAGGACTCCCAATCCACAGTTCCCTTCACTGGCTTCAAGCTTTTTGGGCAAGCCGTCCACACTCTCCTGGTGGAGAGCAAGGATAAATGTAAAGTTCTCCCCCTTTCTCACAAGGAGAATAGCAAAACCAGCAGGCCCTCCAGTTCCTTTCATAGCCAGGAGCCCTCCTTTCACCTCAGAGATGCCCCAACCCAAGAGCACAGGTGGAATAAATCCAGATGTTTTTCCAAGGGCAGTTCCTCTGCAGGTTGTGAGTCCACTCTCTCTAGCAAATACAACAAATCTGCTTATCCATCCTGTTGCCAGGACATGGTGGGGGAAGGATCCTGATATATGGCTGTCTCCAGTTTTTCACCACACAGTGACACAGGATCACTTCAGATGCCTGGGTCCTGGAGACGGTGTCCAAGAGGTATGCCCTGGAATTCACGACCAAACCCATGAAGTGGTCCTGGAAAGTAATATCCAGGGACCAATAGAAGCTTCAGTGCATGCAGGTCGCCATTCAGCACCTGGTGGACATCAGAGCCATCAAATAGGTGCCAACACTGCAGGGAGAAGGGAGCATTGTTCTTGTTCTGAAGAAGAATGTGGATGTGAGGAAAATACTTAACCTCAAGAGGATGGGCACTTTGCTACTGAGACACCAATTCAAAATGGAGACCTGGTGGTCAACAGTTGCCCTGGAGGCAGGCAACTACCTGGCATTGATAAATTTGTTGGAAGCTTACCTGCACATTCCCATTTGGCCAAAGCGCAAGTACTTCCTACACTTCTATTATGGCTTGCACCACTTCCAGGCTTTGCTGTTTGGCCTAATGGCAACTCCCAGAGTCTTCAGCAAGATCCTCATGGAACTTGTGGCACATCTGTGCTATGGGGGATTGTCCTGCATCCCTATCTGGATGACATGCTGATCCACGCCCCATCTAGATAACAAGCAGTCAGGGGCATCCAGACCACAGTAATGAGCCTCTAAGAAGTTGGATTCTTGGTCAACAGGAAGAAGAGCTGCTTGCTCCCAGCCCAACAACTGGAACACCTGGGCCTCCTTCTGGGCCTCCACAGAAAAGGTCACAATCTCCCTATTGCAGAGCAGACATAACAAAATGTGGTTATTTCTGTACTAGGTGCTGACCAAACAACCCCAGGTTGTGATGACCCTTGCCAAGCTGTTAGGGATGATGATCTACTACCAGGACATGATTCCGTAGTCCTACTTCCATTCCAGAAGCCTCCAGGGGTTTCTCCTCAACTTTTAGGAGGAGATTGAGAACTGCACCCACGTCACAACTTCTACCACTAGTAAGGAAGGGTCTGGGCTGGTGAAGAGATAGGTGGTCATTGGTAATGGGGTCCTCATTTGAGAACCATTCTTGGACCTAGATTACAACAGACGCGAGGGTGGGAGACTAACAAGGAATCCCAATAGAACAGAGCCAACAGGCCCCCAGAAGCCAAGTGCCACAGAGATCCCCCCTAGAGGGGTGGAGGGGGTTCTAACAAAGACCAGCGAGCTGGACGGTTAAAACTGAGAACTGCCAGACTACGACATGGTGCTTAAAGGCACCCAATCGTGACCAGCTGATTGACTGAATGTTGGGAATCAAAAGCCCGACCTCTGCTGCTACTAAGACAGCCTCATTTCTAAGGCAGGGGTCTCTAAACCTTGTGACCAAAGGGCCACATCAAATATCTGGCATGGTGTTGAGGGCCAGAAAAAAAATTCAATATAAAATTTAACTAAATACATTAGCGATGGAACTTAGATGAATGAATGCATGAATGAATGAAGTGTACTCAGGACGCAAGCTCTGTAGACCTGGATCTTAGTATGTTCCGTCAGCTTCTTGTTGGACCAGACTCTCTTTGTAAGTCTGGAAAACATGGCAGCTGCTTTACCGATGCGTTTGTTTAGCTCAGTATCGAGAGAAAGAGTGTCGGAGATCGTTGAGCCAAGGTACACAAAGTCATGGACAACCTCCAGTTCACGCGCAGAGGTTGTAATGCTGGGAGGTGAGTCCACATCCTGAACCATGACCTGTGTTTTCTTCAGGCTGATCGTCAGTCCAAAATCTTGGCAGGCCTTGCTAAAACGATCCATCAGCTGCTGGAGATCTTTGGCAGAGTGGGTAGTGACAGCTGCATCGTCGGCAAAGTGGAAGTCACACAGACATTTCAGCTGGACTTTGGACTTTGCTCTCAGTCTGGAGAGGTTGAAGAGCTTTCCGACTGATCTGGTCCGGAGATAGATGCCTTCTGTTGCGGTTCCAAAGGCATGCTTCAGCAGGACAGTGAAGAAAATCCCAAACAAGGTTGGTGCAAGAACACAGCCCTGCTTCACGCCGCTTCGGATGTCAAAGGGGTCTGATGTGGAGCCATCGAAGACAACAGTGCCCTTCATGTCCTTGTGGAAAGATCTGATGATGCTGAGGAGCCTGGGTGGACACCCAGTCTTGGGGAGAATCTTGAAGAGGCCATCCCTGCTGACCAGGTCGAAGGCCTTCATGAGATCTATGAAGGCTATAAAGAGTGGCTGTCGCTGTTCCCTGCATTTCTCCTGCAGTTGTCTAAGGGAGAATACCATATCAGTGGTGGACCTGTTGGCTCAGAATCTGCACTGTGATTCTGGATAAACGCTCTCTGCAAGTACCTGGAGCCTCTTTAGTGCAACTTGTGCAAACAACTTTCCTACAATGCTAAGGAGAGAGATGCCACGGTATTTATTGCAGTCACCCGTGTCGCCTTTGTTCTTGTACAGTGTGATGATGTTTGCATCCCTCATGTCTTGAGGTACTTCACCTTCTGTCCAGCAGAGACAGAGGATTTCATGCAGCTCAGTGACGATGATCTCTTTGCAGCACTTTAGGACTTCAGCAGGGATGCTGTCTTTTCCAGGTGCCTTGCCAAAGGCAAGGGAGTCCAGGGCCACGTGAAGTTCTTCTAGGGTTTGTTCACTGTCAAGCTCCTCCAGCACAGGCAGGCACTCAGTGTTGTTCAGCGCTTCTTCGGTGACTACATTTTCTCTGGAATATAGCTCAGAGTAGTGCTGCACCCAGCGTTCCATCTGCTGCGTCCGATCCTGGATGACCTCGCCTGTGGCAAACTTCAGAGGGCAATTTTCTTCTGTGTTGGACCTAGGGCCTGCTTGATACCATCATACATCCCCTTGATGTTGCCCCTTGATATTCGCTCTTTACAGTCTCACATAACACCAGAACCAGGGGACATCCACTAAAATTGAGTGTTGGGAGAGTTAGAACAGACAGAAGAAAATATTTCTTTACTCGGCGTGTGGTTGGTCTGTGGAACTCCTTGCCACAGGATGTGGTCCATCTGGCTTGGACGCCTTTAAAAGGCGATCGGACAAGTTTCTGGAGGAAAAATCCATTACGGGGTACAAGCCATGATGTGTACGTTCAACCTCCTGATTTTAGAAATGGGTTATGTCAGAATGCCAGATGCAAGGGAGGGCGCCGGAATGAGGTCTCTTGTTATCTGGTGTGCTCCCTGGGGCATTTGGTGGGCCGCTGTGAGATACAGGAAGCTGGACTAGATGGGCCTATGGCCTGATCCAGTAGGGCTGTTCTTATGTTCTTATGACTTTGGGCATTTACATAAAAGCATTTCAACATGGATTACCCAAGGATGGGCTGCTTCTGCATGCTCTCATTGTGCAAAGTAGTCTATCACATCCCATCCCGCTACCATTCCCAATTTCTTCTCTTACTCTGCCTTTACCTTGTTGTTCTCTAAGCTCCCCATCCTTGTCCCATAGGGATGAGGAGTTCTCAACCAGATGCCCCTCGACTCCTATTGGCTTTCCCCCAAGGATCAGTTTAAAAGCTGCTCTGCCAACTTTTTAATATAAAAGAATCAGAACTTTACATAAAGTCTGGTTCCATTCTGGTTCAAGTGAAGCCCGTCCCTCTTGTACAGGCCCCGCTTGTCCCAAAACATTCTCCAGTGCCTAACGAATCTAAACCCCTCCTTCCTTCACCACTGTCTCATCCATGCATTGAGACCCCTGATCTCCGCCTGCCTAGCTGGCCCTGCGCATGGAACAGGCAGCACTTCTGAGAATGCTACCTGTTGGGTCCTGGCTTTCTGCTTCCTACCCAATAGCCTCCAGGATGCCCTGGCTACATTTCCCCATGTTGTTGGTGCCGACATGCACCACAACAACTACCTCCTCCCCAGCACTCTCTGTCAGCCTATCTAGATGAGAAGTGGTCCTCAACCTTTGCACCAGGCAGGCAAGTCGCCATGTGGTCCACACCTCCATCACAGACCCCCCTCTCTGTGTTCCTGATAATTGAATTGCCCACTACTAGAATTTTTCGATTCCCCTTCTACCGAGGAGAACCCGTCATGCAAATGGATACATCATGCAAAGGGATATGTCATGCAAATGGATACGTCATGCAAAGGGATTCCATCCCTTGAAGAGGGGGTTCCCCCTAGGGGATTGTTTCCCTCATCCCCAGAGCAACATCCTCTAGCCCTAAGACTTTGCCTACCAGACTTTGCCTACCAGGCAAAGTGAAAGAAATTGAAAGTAAGCCACATAGTCGAATTTACTCGCAAGTAAGGAAATCTGCCTTGAATGCTGGTCAGATCAGGCAAAGGGGAATGTAAAGCTGGCTGCATGGTCCCAATCTGATGAAAGTAAAGCTCAGCAACTGTTCCAGAAGGTAGCACCCCCCCTCCCAAATAATAAAACGAGTTGGTAAGATTAATTTTTATTTATTTTTAGACTTGCAAAGCCAGGTGAGTCCTGACAGTGATATGCATGAAATATTGGAATTTACATTGAACTGAACACTGCAAAGGGTTGAAAATCTCACTGATACTTTGCGGGGGGGGGGGGTGTTTATTGCAGGCAGGCTACAGAGAAAATTCACTTGGTGAAACAGGGCTGGCTTCTCCTTATTTATCTGTTTTTCTTTAATTTAATTATAATTATTTTATTTTGCTTGATGGTGTCACTTCCAGTCACTTGTGTACCTGGGGGGGGGGCAAATGGGGCAAATGCCTCAAGCGCCAACCCTCGAGGGGCGCCTCGGAGCCTCACCCTGCCTCCACCCTCCCCAGAAGGAACGCCCAGGAACACTGCGGATAGGCAACTTGCTGCTTCTCTGTCAGCACCTGGGCGCTGAGTGAGCCACCCCTCCCTTTCCCTCCTCTTTTATAGGAGGATTGGAAACAGGCGCCCTAGAGAGGCACTGATGGTCTAGGGCACCCATCTTGTCACCTCCTATAAAGGAAGAGGGGGGCAGCCCAGACAGTGCCAAGACGCTCCTCTCTCCATTGTGAAAATTGCCCATTGACACCCACTCTCTGCTTCCTGGCCTCCAACCACTTCTCAATCCATGAGAGGACCTGTCCTCTAATTCCCTGACTGTGGAGTTTTTTCAGTAGCCTTTGGTGAGGGACTGTGTTGAACGTCTTTGAAGGCTAACTGCTGCTTTCTGCCCTTAGGGAGAACAATCCAACTTTGGTGGAGGTGCTGGATGGGGTAGTGCACCTACCTGAAACAGTGCATGTTGCTGTCCGCTACACAAGCATCGAGCTGGTTGGTGAAATGAGTGAAGTTGTGGACAGGAATCCCCAGTTCCTTGGTGAGTTAAAGAAGTTAGTAAATGCTTCATTATTTATTTGAATTGTCTGAATCCTATTTTTCTGTGAGAAAAATTAAAACCTTAGAAAAGCAATGAACCACCAACCAATGAACAACCAACAGCTATGAACAATCAAACAAACAACTTATTTGCTTCCCTTGACGTTTTGAAATAACTGTACTTTGAGTTTCAAGACAACTCAGTTATTTTTTTTGTGAATAATAGTATAGAAAGAAACACATTCAATTGACAGGTTCTCCTCGGTTGGAGGGGAGTTCCTGGTGTGTTTCTTTCTATACTATTATTCACCAAATAACTGAGTTGTCGAGGAACAAGCGAAAGGAGGAGGAGAGGAATTCTAGTAGTGGGCAATTCAATTATCAGGAACACAGAGAGGGGGGTCTGTGATGGAGGTGTGGACCACATGGCGACTTGCCTGCCTGGTGCAAAGGTTGAGGACCACTTCTCATCTAGATAGGCTGACAGAGAGTGCTGGGGAGGAGGTAGTTGTTGTGGTGCATGTCGGCACCAACAACATGGGGAAATGTAGCCAGGGCATCCTGGAGGCTATTGGGTAGGAAGCTGAAAGCCAGGACCCAACAGGTAGCATTCTCAGAAGTGCTGCCTGTTCCACGCGCAGGGCCAGCTAGGCAGGCGGAGATCAGGGGTCTCAATGCATGGATGAGACAGTGGTGTAGGGAGGAGGGGTTAAGATTCGTTAGGCACTGGGGAATGTTTTGGGACAAGCGGGGCCTGTACAAGAGGGACGGGCTTCACTTGAACCAGAATGGAACCAGACTTTATGTAAAGTTCTGATTCTTTTATATTAAAAAGTTGGCGGAGCAGCTTTTAAACTGATCCCTGGCGGAAAACCACCAGGAGCTGAGGGGCATCCATTTCGGGACTCCTCATCCCTATGGGACGAGGATGGGGAGCTTAGAGAACAACAAGGTAAAGGCAGAGTAAGAGAAGAAATTGGGAATGGTAGCAGGATGGGATGCGATAGACTACTTTGCACAATGAGAGGATGCAGGAATAAAGGAGCTAATAAGCAGCCCATCCTTGGGTAATCCATGTTCAAATGCTTTTATGTAAATACCCAAGGTCTCCGTACGAAGATGGGTGAACTGGAAAGTTTGGTGACTAGAGAAAACTTTGATATACTGGGCATAACGGAAACCTGGTGGAATGCGGACAACCAGTGGGATACCGCAATCCTGGGCTATAAACTCTACAGGAGGGAGGGCCGTATTGAAGGTGGGGTGGCCATTTATGTTAAGGAAGGGATAGAATCCAGCAAAGTAGAGATTGAAGGCAGGTCCGACTCCACCGTAGAATCTTTGTGGGTTAAATTACCAGGCCTGAGAAACAATGTAATTCTGGGGGCATACTATTGTCCTCCAGATCAGAAACCTAAAGGGGACCTTGAAATGAGGAAACAGATCAGGAGGAGTCGAGGAGGGACAGAGTTGTAATCATGGGGGACTTCAATTATCCTCACATCGAATGGGCCAATTTGTGTTGGCTCAGTCACGAAAAATAGACCAGATTTCTTGGCATGTTAAATGACTGTGCCTTAGAGCAGCTGATCATGGAGCCCCCTAGTGGACAGGTTACTCTGGATATAATATTGTGCGGTACTCAGGACATGGTTAGAGATGTCAGTGTTACTGAGCCATTAGGGAGCAGTGATCATGGTGCAATCTGTTCTGACATGCACGTTGTGGGTAGAATACCAGGGAAATCTGTCACAAAAACCCCTGTTTTCAGACAAGATTTCCCTCAAATGAGGAGGCTGGTTAGAAGGAGGTTGAAAGGGAAGGTAAAAAGAGTCCAATCTCTCCAGAGTGCATAGAGGTTGCTTAAAACAACAGTAATAGAGGCCCAGCAGAAATGTATATCGCAAAGGAAGAAGGTCTCGACTAAGTCTAGGAGTGCGCCGACTTGGCTAACGAGCCAAGTTAGAGAGGCCGTAAAGAGCAAGGAAGCTTCCTTCCGTAAATGGAAGTCTTGCCCTAATGCGGAGAATAGAAAGGAACATAAACTGTGGCAAAAGAAATGTAAGAAGATGACACGGGAGGCCAAGAGAGACTATGAGGAACGCATGGGCAGCAACATTAAGGGGAATAATAAAGCTTCTTCAAATACGTTAGAAGCAGGAAACTTGCTAGAGAAGCGGTTGTCCCTCTGGATGGTGAGGGAGGGAAAGGGGAGATAAAAGGAGGCTTAGAGATGGCAGTGAATTTAAATGAGTTCTTTGCATCTGTCTCCACGGCAGAAGATCTCGGACAGATACCGCTGCCCAAACGGCCCCTCCTGACCAAGGAATTAAATCAAAGGTTAAAAGAGAAGATGTTTCAGACCTAATTGACAAATTAAAGATCAATAAGTCACTGGGCCCTGATGGCCTCCACCCAAGAGTTATTAAGGAATTGAAGAATGAATTTGCTGATCTCTTGACTAAAATATGCGACCTGTCCCTCAAAATGGCTATGGTGCTAGAGGATTGGAGGTTAGCAAATTTCATGCCAATATTTAAAAAGGGAAAGAGCGGGGACCAGGGAAACTAAAGGCCTGTCAGCCTAATATCTATTCCAGGTATGATGGTGGAATGCCTCATCAAAGATAGAATCTCCAAACACATAGATGAACAAGTCTTGCTGAGGGAGAATCAGCATGGCTTCTGTAAGGGAAGTCTTGCCTCACTATCCTTTTAGGATTGTTTGAAAAAGTCAACAGGCATGTGAATGCGGGAGAATCCATGGATATTATACATCTGGACTTTTAGAAGGCGTTTGACACAGTCCCTCACCAAGGGCTGCTGAGAAAACTCCACAGTCAGGGAATTAGAGGGCAGGTCCTCTCTTGGATTGGGAACTGGTTGAAGATCAGGAAGGAGACAGTGGGTGTCTATGGATAATTTTCACAATGGAGAGAAGTGAAAAGCGGTGTGCCCCAAGGATCTGTCTTGGGACCTGTACATTTCAACAAAAATGACCTAGAGGCAGTGCTAAGCAGTGAGGTGGGCAAGTTTGCAGATGACACCAAACTGTTCCGAGTGGTGAAGAAAAGATGAGATTTTGTAGAGCTCCAGAAGGATCTCTCCAAACTGGGAGACTGGGCAGCAAAATGGCAGATGTGTTTCAATGTAAGTAAGTGTAAAGTCATGCACATTAGGGCAAAGAATCAGAACTTTACATAAAAGTTAATGGGTTCTGAGCTGTCTGAGACTGATCAGGAGAGAGATTGTGGGGTCCTTGTGGCAAGCTCAATGAAAGTGTTGGCCCTATCTGTGGCAGCAGTGAAGAGGGCTAATTCCATGCTTGGGATCAATAGGAAGGGCATTGAGAATAAGACAGCTAATATTGTAATGCCGCTGTACAAATCTATGGTAAGGCCACACCTGGAGTATTGCATCCAGTTCTGGTTGCCACATCTCAATAATGTTATAGTGGAGATGGAAAAGGTGCAAAAGAGAGAAACCAAATTGTTTACTGGGTTGAGGCACCTTCCCTATGAGGAAAAGCTACAGCGTTTGGGCCTCTTCAGTCTAGAAATGAGGCGCGTGAGGGGGGACGTGATTGAGACATTCAAAATCATGCAGGGAGTGGACAGAGTGGATAGAGAGACGCTCTTTTCCCTCTCACATAACACTTAAACCAGGAGACATCCATGAAAGCTGTGTGTTGGGAGAGTTAGGACAGACAAAAGAAAATATTTCTTTACCCAGCGTGTAAATAGTTTGTGGAACTCTGTGCCACAAGAAGTAGTTATGGCATCTTTCCTGGATGCCTTTAAGAAGGAATTGGACAAATTTCTGGAGAGGTTCATTATGGGTTACAAGTCATAGCAGGTATGTGCAAGCTCTTGGTTTTAGAGGCAGGCTGCCTCAGATTGCCAGATGCAGGGGAGGGCACCAGGACCAGATTGTGCCTTTTGTCTTGTGTACTCCCTGGGGCATTTGGTGGGCCACTGTGAGATATAGGAAACTGGACTAGATGGGCCTTTGGACTGATCCAGCGGGGTTCTTCTTATGTTCTTCTTAACTCTGTGGATAGTAAAAAGTAATATCCCAAGACCTGCTTTGTCTTCTGGGTCCCATTTTTGACCCTGGGTCCAGGTACAAATTGCCCTCTTTACTCCCTCTCCTAGGCACTGACACCATGCTACTGTGAGGCAGTCCTGCCCACTCTCCTTTCAGATAGATAGCAGTTGATCAATGTGATCTACAGTACCATACTGAAGGGTACCATACCGAAGGGTTCCATACTGAATGGTATACCATTAGGGAGATAGACAGTCATCAGATGTGGGTTACCTCATGGGCTACAGAAGAGTTTGATGTGAAGGATCTGTACAAAAGGGTTTGAACACCCATGTTCAAATGCCAGTTAGCCATGTAATAGGTCACTTTGGGGGGAGGAAACTGTCCTCCCTTCCCCACATGAGAGAGAAAACTGATCCTGGAGACAGTTGTTATGTATCATTTGTTAGGTATCACTTCAGCCAGGATGGTACCTGAGGTATCTCCCTTTCTGTCAGCAAGGAGCTATGTAGGACAGGAGGTCAGGTAGTCCTATAAATGGACCCCACCTTCATCTTTAAGGGGAAATCCATATTGAGGATGGAGGAAATGGTTCCACTAGTCTTCTGCCCCAATCTGGTTCCAACAGGAACTGGACAACCTGGTCATCTGTTGGTCCTTTAGCTTTTATCTGACGCATACCAAAACATTCCACAAGATGGATTCCATGTTTGTTGCATACCAATGGCAATAGGAACTCAAATCAGGTGACTTGAGTCTGAGTCATGAAAATCAGTGTTTTTTGTTGACTTGTGGAGATTCGAGTCAGCTGCGGCAATGACTTGGGAATTGACTTGAGTCTGAAGTCACTGACTCGGCACTTGGTCGCCACACATGCAGACTCAAGTCTAAGTCTGGGTGTGCTTACTTACTTTTTCATGGTTTGAAAAACCTCATAAGGCCATCATTCAGACTAGGCTAGCAGCAGGGAAGTTCCAGCGAGCAGGCAGGGGTTAATGTTTGCTTTTGTACGGAGTAGGAAAGGGAAGGCAGGAGTGGGTTCTCTTTTCTGCCGCTAAAGGAACTGATGGTTATTGGATGAAGGGTGGGCAATCTGTTTTGTTTCTTTTGATGAGGGAGTGCAGAAGGAGGAGCCCAACGGGGTTCTTGCCATAGAATTGCTATCCCTGCCAGCTGGGTAAGAGGCACTTTTTCAAGTGGGTGCTCCTTTTTTATTTAGCAGGGGAAGAGTAACTGGCCCTCTTCATCCCAGCAGTGTCTTTTCTAGTGACTGTCTGCTTGTGTTCTTTTATATCTTTTTAAACTGAGTCCTTTTGGAACAGAGAGCTATTAGTTATTTGATTTTCTCTGTAAACCTCTTTGTGAATTTTTTGTTGAAAATCGGTATATAAATACTGTTCTAATAATAATAATTGACTGGAGAAGCCAGGGAAGAAGGAGGTGGGGAAGCTGGGGGGAGGCGGTTTGTAGTGATCACACTTTCCAAACTCATGGCTTCTCTGAGCTCCATTGTTACTTGGGAGAAAGAAGCCTCATTGAATGACTGGAACAAGTGGGACTACTTCTGAGTACAGCTGCAAAGTATTAGGTCATCCTAGTAAGCATTGCAGCTGCTGTGCATGACCCTCTTCCCTCTTGCCACTTCTGTTCCCGCTCTCATGTAGTCTGTCCCACCCCCTCCTACCCTGTTTACAGATAGGATGGAGCAGCAAGGGAGTGCTTAAAGTGAACTGTGATACACACAGCCCGGAGCAGCTTCGTTTTCTGAGTCAAGCTGCACCTAACTTGCCCATCCCTGCATACCAACCGTTCAGACTGTGTCCAAAATGTTCCCCTCCACTATCTTGAGGTGAATCAGGAAGGACATCATAGCAGTCTACAAGCCAAAGGGACAGCTGTCCTAAAGGACTAGTAGGCCACTTACAGCAAGGCATTGCCATCCCTGCTTCATATTGGGCCTCACCTTTTCTAGAATCTTTGTGTCAGGCAACCGCCTAGAACCTTTACACATTGTTTACACATTCACAAGACAAAGTGAGTGCATTCACTTCTACTGACACTTCTTTCAGTTGGCAGATCATACAAGTGGCATGCTCAGGGATCTCAGTAATTCCCACCTCTAGTGGGAGTACTGCTTGGGTACATCTCAGATGCAAAATTGAGCCACCCTGGAACTAGAGATGTAAAATTTCCAGAAATTTTGAAGCTCGGAAAAGTACCCATTTTTTTCCAAGTTTCTTTGGGGAAAAAATGGAAAGTTTTGGAAAAATTGAAAAAAAATTAGTACTTTTTTTTCCAGATTGAAAGTCATTCTGTTACTTTAGGAACATAAAATATGACTATGGATAATTTGTCAGTATAAAATTATCACAATTAGCATTTTAAAAATATAGTGTATCCAAGCAATTATTACAAACAGAATTTACTTCTTTTATAATATTTATTTGTAATTGTAACAAATGGAGCAACAATCTCCTGAACTGTTTACTAGTTTATGTGGAACAGACAAGAAAACCTCCACAAAACAACTTTAGAAATCCAGAAGTAGCAATTATTCATATTTCTTCTCCACAGTTATTAAATAAAAATAAAAAAATCCCATTCTCGTTAAAATAATTGACTGACATGTGGGGAAGTGTATAGAAAGGAGTGGGACTAAGTTTCTATGAATGGGTGTGAAATTTAATCAGAATCATTTTCTGAGTTGTAATAATCAGTTTCTGCTTCTGCAGCTACTCTGTTATGTCTGTCATTATCACAGTTATAATGGACTTCTAAAAACTGAAGGTTTACCCAGATTGAAACAAGTTACTCTATCCTTTCTCATGTCAGTTTATTTCTTGATTTATTGTGAGTGTTTCCAAACATAGACCAGATTCTTTCACATGCTGCAGAAGATGGAGGAATCTGAAGAAGGCGAGAAGCAAGAAGAGTCAGAGGCTATGTTGGGCAAAGACCTTGCCACCATGATGCAAGAGGAGTATGTTTGGCAGAATCCCAGATTGCATTCCTGGACCAAATCCCTGTTATATATTCTGCAACTTTTGAGAGTACCTTCCCAACATCAGGTCCTAAATGTGATGCTTGTTTTGTAATCCAGTCAAATGCAGTAACAGTGCTGTCATCACTTATATTTCCACCTTTGAATCTTGGATCCGGCAGATCTGCAGCAGCATGAATTGGATGGCAACAAAATTCTTCCCTTTTTTAAATAAAATCTTTACTTTCTTCTATAGTTGTAAATGGAGATTGAGATTTTCAAAAACAGTTGTTTTTATCTTGGTCGTTAGATAAGGAATTTCTGCCAAAGTGCACTCTCTGATTAAGATGCAGTTATTGCTGCAGCAATTGGCTTTAGAATCTTCAGGGAATTTTGCAGCTGAACCCAGAAGACATCCTGATCAAGAACAGCGTTTCTTATACTCCTGGGTGCTTTAAGAGCTTCACTATTACTGTTTCTTGAAGAGCTTCTTTGTTTTTTAGTAAACTTTCAAAGGAGATCACTACTTCAGCTCACCAAGTTTTACTACAAAACTTCAGTGTCACTATTTTATTCTTCGCATTTTTTTCTACTTGCTTCTTCTTGAAAACTGCAGCTACAATATGAGTACATTTTACATGTTTTATAACTTATTTATAAATTTTATAAAGACCTTCAATACAACAAGACAGTTTTGGAACTGGCCATCAACAACTATCCATGGAAGATGATCAAGGACCCCACAAGAGACTACAAAGAGCTGGTCAAGGGACTCACCCACTGTGCAGAGAGAGCCATGAAGAACTTAGAACTAGAAGAAGGACAGCTGAATGTGAAAGCCAAGGAACTTCTGAAGCGTCAAGGAGAAACTAGAAGAGATCCAGCAGCCACACACTTGCAGAAGACCATCATCAACAAGGCCTGCTGCATTGCCGTTAAAGAATCCATTGCTGACTACCAGCAGAAGAAACTCCTCTCAACTGCTGCTCAATGAGGTAGTCTGAAATGCTGTCAAAGAGACCTTACTGACGAACAACTCATTACCACCTGCCTGAAGGATAGCACCGAACAAGGCCGATAACCGCAAGAGCAGACATAGAACGCATCACGGCAAACTTCTACACAGAGCTATACCGATCCGCTACACCTATCCCAAGGTGTCCCTCTCCAACAGAAGAGAAGCTGCTGCCCATCCTCACCTGTGGAGAAAGCCATTCAGTTGCTGAAGAAGGGAACACCGCCGAGACCCGACAGAGTGGACCTCCTCAGAGCAGGAGGCGAAAGCATCTACAAACTGCTGGCCTTTCACTTTAACTCCTACCTTGAGATTGGGAATATCCCCGACCAATGCAAAAACTCAAAGACGGTCCTGATCCGCAAGAAGGGCAACAAAGAAGACATTGGCAACTACTGGCCAATCGCTTTGCTATCAATTCCCTACCAAGTCTTTACCAAGATCATCCTGAACCAACTGGAGTCAACGCTGGACACATACCAGCCAGTGGAACAAACCAGCTTCCAAAAGGGCTTCTGCTGCATGGATCATATCCATACCATTACGCAGCTGATCAAATGATCATGAGAGTACAAGATGCTGCTTATACTGACGTTTGTGGACTACAAAAAAACCTTCGACTCAGTAGAAGTCAACGCCGTCCTCAACTCTCTCCTGTATGCCGGAGTGGACCCGTCGTACATTAACATCCTAGAACAATGCAACACCAGGACATCAACAACCATCCAATTGTTCGACCACAAACTGCGCATCTCCATTGAAAAAGGAGTCCGACAGGATGACACCATCTTCCTGAAGCTCTTCACCTCAGCCCTTCAGTATGCCATGAGCCAGCTTGATTGGGACCTTAAGGGTCTGTTGATCAATGGAAAGAAGCTCTCAAACCTGCGGCTTGCAGACAACATTGTGCTTATCAGCAACAATACAACGGAGATGAACGAGATGCTGAATAAAGTAGGCAAAGCTATCAGCTTGGAGATGAATATGAAGAAAACCAACCAATGCTGCGACAACGGCAACTCTGCGGTGCCACCCTGGATAAAGTTGACAGCTACATCGACATGGGACGTGAAGTGAACATGGCCAACGATCTAATGATTGAGATCGAGAGACGAAGGAAATCTGCGTGGGCTGCCACGGGATCAATTTGAGAAGTCACCAGTCAGATCCAGGATCCACAGCTGAGAGCCCACCTGTTTGACTCCATAGTACTTCTGGCTTTTTGCTATGCCACAGAAACATGGACCAATAACAAGACCATAGTTACTGCCATGCGAACTGCCCACTGGGCACTTGAAAGTTGCCTCCTCAGGATGAACCGCCGAAAGCAATGGCAATGTGGTCTCAAGTCAAGACCTCTGGCAAGACTCCAAGCTCTGTGACCTGCTCAAATACATGGCTTCTGCAAAGCACAGATGGGCAGGACATGTCATCTGCCGAACAGATGACCGATGGAGCACTAGAATCATGCACTGGATCCCATACCCCGTCAAAAGAACCCCCGGCCGACCAACTACTCGCTGGTTAGATATCCAGGTCATTTAAACAACAGGTACTGCTGCACTTGACAACAGTCGCACTAGACCAAAAAACATGGAGCGAGTGTGGGCCACATTGGAAAGATTGTAAGTGACAATGGACCATCAATGTATCAATATATGTATAACTTCTTTTGCTCATCTATAGATCATTTGAAGGGTTTCCAGTTTCATATCATTAAGAAGCAAGTTGAGCTCATGAGATGCACATCCTATTTCAGTAATATTCTCCATTATGATCTCCCATAATGCTTTAATATCACTGGCATTGTCAGTCAGCAAAGCAAATACTTTACCACTTCCAATTTTCTGTACGACTTCACATATTTTACAGCTGATATACTCTGCAGTATGTCTGTTCTCTCCTGTTTCAATACTTTTGTAAAAAACAGGTTGAGGTGTTGTTATAACAAAATTTATAATTCCTTCTCCTCTCACATTTGTCCATCCATCTCTAAGTAGTGCAAGGCACAGTGCTTCATTAATTTTTCCTTGCACAGATTCCATGACACCTTCATATTCCGACTGCAAAAGAGGCTTGCTTTACATTCGTCTGCTTGGAGGGAGGAACTTCCCTCAGATTGTGTCTGTTGTCTTTTGTGCTCCCTGGGGCGTTGGTGGGCGACTCTGAGATACAGGAAGCTGGACTAGATGGGCCTTTGGCCCGATCCAACAGGGCTGTTTTCTTCACTGCATTCAGCTAGAAATTCAGCATCCAGTGGTATATAGCATGATTGGGTTAGTCATAACACCCACAACGTTAGCAATGTTGGGTCATTTGTGGTGTCACCCCCCACCCCAAGGCTAGTACCTGGGTTGGACCATCCCCCGCCCCTCACTAGCTACGCCACTGCCTGTAGATTAAGTATTTCCTTTGTTTATGACCACATGTTTTAAAGTGATCTTAACATGTATTTCCCAACCTTCCATGTAATTTAGCTATGCAAATTGTCATTTGCCTGCACCAAGCAATGGTTGCCTTTCAGCTCTTAACAGGCTATTGCCTTGTTCTACCAACTCACAGAGAAGTCACCAGTGCCCTGCATGATAGACTCACCTGATACTTCCAAGAATTTGTTTGTGGCAAAAAAGTTGGAATACAAAGATTATTGCCCCTGACATCCTAGCTACATGAACACTCTGGGAAAATGCATTCAGACCAGTTACTGTTATACATGAATATCAAATATATTCAGATATATTCTGACTACATATGTGTATGCATTCAGAATATGTATTCAGATATATTCAGTTTGGGAGTGTTATCATAATGAAAGAGCATAACCAGAGAACTATTGGCATCACCTCTTTTGAAACTGATGTGGATTTTGCATTTCTAAAGAGTTTTCTTTTTAATGTTTACATTAATGCTTGGGGTGGGGAATTGCCAACAATTGCAGCACCTTCTTCCATAATAGAAATAACTTCAACTTGCCCTGTTTTTCATGGACATATATTTCATACTTCACTAGCTCATGGAATATTCTGTACATTACATGTAACATGGGCTTGGTCTGTACCTATACTAGGATACAGTAGTAGAATGGGCATTTTGAATGGTGGATAAAAGAGGAAAATTGGTACAACACACATAGAAGATCTAGCTAGCCCAATCCTCTACACTGATTACTACTACTGATTACTTACCAGAAATATTAAAACAAATACTGCTGGTAAGTAATCAGTAGCATTCAGGTAGGACTTGTTCTTGCTAGCTATTCTTTTGTCAGATCTCAAGCACCCAGACTGAATCAAAATCAGACGAATCAGCAAAGTCTCATCTCTTTTCTCAGATCTGGGGGGCTCTTCCCACTGAAACCTGAAGTCAATTTTAAACTGCACACATTTTTCTCTGACATGTAATACTACTCAAACATGTAACGCTACTGCTTTTAAGCATGTTTAGGATCACAACATGCTTAAAGAGATTCTTTAATAGTTCAGGCTTCCTTGTAGTTCTGTAGTTCCTTGTAGTTCCAGTTTGATGGCTGCCTCCCCGATCTCCTGATCATGTGTTTTTTTTTTTCTTTACATTTTGTGTTGCGTGGAAAAGGAGTGTCTTTCTATGTTAACCATTTGCATATTCTCCCCCCCCCCAGATCATGTGCTTGGCTATTTGATGAAGGGCCTTTGTGAGAAGTTGCTGGCGTCTGTTGCTGCCAAAGCCATCCACAACATCTGCTCGGTGTGTCGGGACCACATGGCCCAGCACTTCAGCGGGTTGCTGGAGATTGCTCGCTCCCTGGACTCCTTCATGCTCTCACCAGAAGCAGCTGTGGGACTCCTGAAAGGTGTGTGTTCTCCCAGCTGGGTGTCATTGAGGGGGTGGGAACAGGGGAAATGACCAGTAAACATGATGACTTTTAAAAAAAATTAAGCAATGTTTTATTTATTTATTTAATTTACAAATATTTATATCCCACCTTTCCAAGTGCTAATGGGGAACTGAAGGGAGTTTATGAAAAGAAGAACAAAACAACCAAAAATTTCAATCAACAATATCAAACAAAAAGAAGTCAAAAGCAATAATAAGATTTGTAGCACAAGAGATCCAAAACTCCTGGAAACGAATGCAGCTAAAGAAAAACAGAATCAACTGAAGTTAGGCATAACAAAAAATTTTATCACCTATTCAAAAAGTTGGCAGAGAAGGAATGTTCTAATTCCCATACACCACATCTGGTGTATGTGACTATATACACCAGAAACCACTATTGAAAAGCCGTGGACAAAATTCAGCATTACAAACTGCTGGGCAGTAATGTATTCTGAGGAGTTCCAGGAACATTTGATTCAGGCTTCCAAGTGAGTGTTCTGGCAAGACATTGTCACAGGTAATTTCAAACACAGTTTTCAGGGTTTTCAAGGGAGCAAGGCTAGTGTCCAGGGTGGACTGCATGAAGTCGGTGTTCAGGAGTGAGGGCACTTGATCTAGCTGTTCTGAGAAACAGGACAGCAAATGTACCTGCAGAAGTACAAACTAACTCAGATTACAAGGACATTTAAAAGTTCAAAAACAAAACAAAAAATCAGGAGAAGCTCTTGAATAGGAGTTTTCCCATTGGACAAAAAAATAAATTGGTATGTCTCAAGAGTTATTCAAAAGGTGTTAAGGAATTGGAAGAATGTAATCCAGACAGCAACTGTTGGGGACTTTTTGACTTGAAAGTCCATGAAAAGCACAAGCTTGGTTGGAGATTTGCTTGATGAGAAAATTAATTAAAGTGTCAAAGGGAGATTTAGTTCTAAGGTGATTCTGGGGTCCCAGAAAAACAAAAGTGAAAGAGCATGTATGTCAGTGTTGGTCAAGGCCAGCAAAAGCATTTTACTAGGTGGAGTGACACTATAGAGAAAGAACCAAAGAAAATGAGGATCTAATAAGCCAATTAAGCCAGGGGCTAGAAATTACTCTGACTGTATTATCAAAATAGCAAAGTGTTAGGAAAGCCCATTCATCAGTTATTTTATTTTTCTTTGATAAAATATATCCTACCTTTCCCATGCTGAAGCAAGTGCCCAATATGGCTTACAAAGCTCCATAGTAGAGTATAAATGGGTTTTTATATTGATTGTTCTACAGACAGCTCATAGAAGCCCAGATGGAATCTTTCATGGAGTGGTTGTCACAGCATTAGGGTATTCCTTCTGAGAGGAGCAGTTTAAGGTGGGCCAAGTTGTAAACAACAAGTCTTCCTCACTCTGTTGTCTCTCAACAGTTTTATCAGCTTTCAGTCTTCCATCCAAAATGTAATCAGAATTGCTCTTGTTTAGCATTCTTTGGGCATCCTTTCCACTTTTGTTGTCTGGTCAGGAAAGTTATTTCCAAGTTAACAGTTGGGATGGTGCATCTCCTTGTGAGAACAAGCAGGTTCAGAAGAAGCCATGGGGATGAACCAGACTTCCATGCAGAGCCATCAGGTTGTGCAAACTTCTCCTTGGCTAGAGGACATACCTGGTGGTGTAGAAAAATGATGACATAACAGATTGAGGCAGCGGAGTATCTGAGTTAGGCCATGACAGAACTTCTGCAGATAGAAAGTTCTAAGAAGGACCTTCCCAGATGAAGAGGAGTCACAGGATTGCATGTTCTAGGTAACGGGCAGCTACCTACTCCAAAGAATGCAAAAAAAAAAAAACAACTCAGCAGAAAAGCTTCAGGAGATTCCCCCACCCTTGTGCAGCAGGAAAAGAGCCATTTAGGCAAGGTGCCATATGTGCCACTAATGGCATGCTCATTGAACTTCCCTCCCCTACTGACAGGACAGATAGGGGATGAAACCAACTCATCTGTCTGTACTTAATTATGCATGAACAAGAAATCATGTCCAGGTAGGTGATTGACAACCCTGAGGTGGAGGAAGAAAATTGCTTATACCTGGGGAACACCCGGCATTGCTAACCCTAACAGAGGGAGTTTGGGCACCAAATCCTGATTCAGCATAGCAGTGGCGTAGCTAGGTCATTTGACACCCAAGGCCCATAAATTTTTGTGACCCCATATGATATAATTAATTTTTATAGTGATATCATGACTGAAAGTGACATCATCAAGCAAACTGTTGAGCCTTTGGCCCTCAAGATACTTGCTGGAGCCCACGCTGGCCCAACGCAACTGTTCTCAGCGTGAGGGTAACTGTTCGACCTCTTGCGTGAGCTGCGGGCTGAGGGTTCCCTCCACCACTTGCTGTTTCACATGTGTGATGCAGCAGCAAAGGAAAGGCCGGCCTTGCTTTGTGCAAGGCCTTTTATAGGCCTTGAGCTATTGCAAGACCTTCATTCATTCATGTAAGTTCCATCATTAATATATTCATTTATTTAAATTTATTCAAATTTGAAATATGAATTAATTTTTTCCCCAGTCCCCAACACAATGACAGAGAGATGATGTGGCCTTCCTGCCAAAATTTGGACACCCTGTTCTTGAGGAATCAGTATTGCATCCAATTCAACCCTTACAAGCCTTTTTCCAAATCTCACTGGGGATGAGGTTTATCCACATTTTATGCAATCAGTTGTCATTGTTAATTAGGAGTGGTACCCTCAGATGGTGGAGAGGCAATGACCATACATTACAGCCATGTATAGATGGCCAACCAAAAAATCATGCAAGAAAGGCCGAAAATATTTCAGGGGCAAATTCAAACACAAATTCAGATGAGAGCTTCAGTCAAATCTTCATCTGTTTCTTTTCAGGATCTTTTCATGTTCTCTAGTTACTTTTCAAAATCCTCAAGGTTGTCCTCCTATACTTCCTCCTTCTCTCAAATTCTCATTCTCTCTCATACAATGATGAGGAGAAAATTATATCAAGAAAAATTCTATAATGAAAACCAACATAGGAAAGTCAACATAGGCTCTTGGAATGGCATGGAGAACTACCCAGTTTGATCTTTGCCCCTTAACATCCAAGGACAAAGTGGAATTCTCTGTTCCTCTTTCTTTTTCTGTTAATTTCTGTTAATAAGGATGGGCTTTTCTCCCAGTGGAGTCACTAGGGTTTGTGTCACCCAGTGCAGGAGGCCAGCACGTCACCTCATGCAGTGGCCGGGGCAATACTGCAGGTGGTGGGCGTTGTGATCTACCATCACCCTGCTCCTACTGGTTTTTTGGTTGTACCTTTTGATAGAATAAAGATATTTTAACACAGTTTATTTCATTGCATTCTGCATGAAGTTACACATTGATTGATATATAACATGATGGTATTATTTTTACAAACAGTG
Source organism: Tiliqua scincoides (assembly GCF_035046505.1). Lineage (NCBI taxonomy): Eukaryota > Metazoa > Chordata > Lepidosauria > Squamata > Scincidae > Tiliqua > Tiliqua scincoides. Next base: position 76,412,456 of record NC_089827.1, on the reverse strand, counting down.
ATTTTAGTGATTTTGGTCCCTTCCTTATTGTCAACTGAAATCTTTACAAGAGTGCCCTCCTCTGCAATGGGAAGCATCTCACTTGGCCCCACTAAGTGTACAACTCCGGCCAACTCCACTTGCTGACTATTGGATGCCCCCCAGATTGCTCCAGATTTGACCTTTGTCCTCAAGATGGTGTCCTGGAACATTGCAGGCTGGGAGAAAAAGAAATCTGACCATGATTTTACCAACTTCTTGGCTCGTTTTGACATTATTTTCTTGCAAGAGACTTGGTCTTTGTCCTCGCCTATTTCCCACCATCTCGCAGCTACACGAGGGCAAATGGGTCGCCCTCACGTAGGTCTTTGTTGCCTGGTTAGCCCCTCTTCCTGGTTTTCCCTATCCCCCCTTCCCTCTCAATCCCGCCTCTTGCAAGCCTTTCTATTCCAATGTAAGGATTTTAAGATTATAATGGTCAATATGTATATCCCGCCTTCTGTCCCCTCCCCTCATGTTTATTGGAGTGAGGTTAAGATCTTTGTTGGGAAATGTCTGACCTCCATGCCCTCTGCCTTTCTCTTGATTATGGGTGACCTTAATACCAGATTAGGACCAAACAATCTTGCCTTGGCCTGTTCTATGAACTGGGATCTGGATGAACAAATCCCTTCCTCATTCCAGGGCTCTAGGTCCTCTAAAGATCTGTTATTAATGGTTATGCCCCTTTCCTTGTTGATTTGTGCTCCGAGCTCAACCTAGTCACCCTCAATGGCTCTATTGGAAGGGACATTCTGGGCCAACTCACTCACTTGGCTCCTAGGGGGTCCAGTGTTATTGACTATGCACTTGCCTCCCCGCTTCTCCTCCCACTTCTCCCTCATTTTTTTGTTAGCCCCCGCTCAGATAGTGACCATTTGCCCATTCCATTATCCCTAGCCCCTTCCCTTTCTGTGTCTTTACCTAAGGAATTTGTATCGCAGCCTCCATCCCGTATTAAATGGTCTTTTAGGACGGAGGAGGCCTATCATCATTGGACTAGATTGGATGAGTCTATTAATCTAAGTTGCTTGCTGGCTGAGACCGACTCGCCTTCTACTGCTATCCTAACCTATGACTCTCTCTCTGAATCATTAACCCAATTTCTCAGAGCTTCTCTCCCCCCCTCACTCTGATAATCATGTTTCCACCTGGTTTGATTCGGAGTGTTGGTTAGCTAAGGCTCGTGTCAGACAGTCTTTCCTTCTAGTGCGCAATACTCCTTCCCCTGATTCCTTAAGATCCTATTTTCATTTGAGGAAATGTTGCCAGATTTTTTTGGAGGAAAAAAAAAACACGTCTTTGCCCAGCACAAATGGCTTCGTCTTCATGAGGCAATCTTATCCAATGACCATAAATCTTTTTGGTCCCTGGTCTCCTATTCTAACTCACCCTCTTTTAGTAATGTACCCTCCCCTATTCCCCCGCGGTTTGGGTAGCCCATTTTTTGGAAATTTTCTCTGCTACTGATTCATGTGAACCCTCTATTCTTACCCCTTCAAATTTCCGGAATGGCCACCCGTTACTCCTGATGAGGTGGTGGGGTTGATTAATACCCTGAAACCCGGGAAAGCTCCCGGCCCCGACAACATTCCGTGTGAAATTCTAATTAGTTACCTTCTCTGGTGGTCGGAACCCTTATCTAATTTTTTAACTTTAATCAATCATTCTGGTCTTTTTCCTGCTTCCTGACTTTCTTCAATTCTAGTCCCAATCTTTAAGGAGGGTGACCCTTCCCTCCCATGAAATTATCGTCCAATTAGCCTCCTTTCCTTTTTTGGGAAGCTTTATGCCAAATATTTACTTACTAGGCTATCATCTTGGGCTCTCTCTAAAGGCCTCCCGGGTAGAGAACAAATTGGTTTTCGTTCTGGTGCTTCTACTGTAGATCACACTTTTCTGCTCTCTTATCTGACTGAGAAGTATTCTGTCCGTCATGGCACCAAACTATTTGCGGCCTTTATAGATCTCCATGGAGCGTTTGATTCCATCAGCAGGGCCATGTTGTGGAATAAACTGGCCAGCTTTGGGATAGATCCCCGCCTACTCTTTCTAATCCACTGTTTCCACTCATTTAATTCTTGTAGGGCTTGGCTGGATGGGCGGGGTACTACTTTGGATAAAATTCCCATCGACAAAGGAGTACGCCAAGGCTGTATACTCATCCCTCTCCTTTTTAATTTATTTTTGGCTGACCTACCCCCTCACCTTTCCAGTGGTTAGAACTCTGCTCCCTGTCTCAATGGTGTCCCTCTCCCTATCCTCCGTTATGCAGATGACACAGTCCTATTATCTGTTACAAGATCAGGCCTTCGCCACCTGCTGTCTTCCTTTCACAATTATTGTTTAACTAATGATTTGACAATTAATTCAGAGAAAACTAAAATTTTAGTTTTCGCTAAATCCTGGGCCCCATCCCCTTGGAAGATAGGTACCCTTTCTTTTCAGCAAGTTCAAACCTTTAAATATCTAGGGATTACTTTCCATTTTCATTGCACCTGGCTTCCTCACAGGAGATCTACTATTTCTTTGTCATCATTATATTTAAATGTGATTGCCCGCTTTCATTATTCTAGCGGCAACCAGTATGTCCCTGCTGCTCTCCACATATACAAAACCAAAATTCTTTCCCAATTATTGTATGGTGTCCCTATTTGGAAAGAGGCCTGCAAACCATGATTTGGACAAAGTCGCTGCCTCTTTCCTTAGGCGAATTCTGGGAGTCCCCAGTTTAATTTGATTATCCACTCTTCTGTTTGAGTTAGGGATCCACCTCCCTTCCACCATCGCGTGGTCCCTTACTTTTAAATTTTGGCTCCGATTGCATTTAAATACCCACTCTGAGTCCCTTTTGAAAGACCTATTAAAGGACTCATATTTTTCTAAGTGGTTCCATCTCATCGATCTCAAGCCCTCATCACTGGGTTTGTCCCCTGAATATCTCGCTGATATCAGTCTTCATAGGGCCCATGCAATTATCAAATCCAAACTCTGGGAATTTGAATCCATTCAACTTTTTCTAATCTTAACCCTACCTGTTCTCCTCGGTTTTTTGGCCTTCCCCCTTCAAGTGGTTGCTCTTTTAATTATTTTAGTAAGTTGATTGAGCCTATTAAGAGGAGAGCGTTTATGTTAGCGAGATTTAACGTCTTTCCTTCAGCTGTTCATTCTGGCAGATTCTCCAAGATCCCACATGACTGCAGACTTTGCCCTTTTTGCTCTCTAGAACCAGACACAGTGGCTCATATACTGCTTTGTTGTCCAGCCCATCATTCCCTTCAAGACATACACCTTATCCCCATCTTATCTTCCTTTTCTGGTCATTCTACTGATCCTTTATTTCTCCTATTAAGTGATAGCTCTGCGGCTATCACTAATGCTGTAGCAGATTATCTTTCAGCTGTTTCCAAGTTAAAATTCCCTCCCTGACTTTACATCTTTTTTCCTTTTACTCTTCTTTTGTTTTTCCCCTTTTATCTCCCTGTTGTGATTGTTTCGCTGGTATACAGTCACCTTGTTGGCTCTGTTATTATTGCTATTACTGTCACTGACTGTTTTTTTAATGCCAATAAAGGTTTACGGACTTAGGACGTGATTTTGGTCACTAGTGGTGTCACCTCCCCCCAGGTGCCAACTTACTAACACGTTATTGGAGCTGTTCTCAAACATTTAGCACTGGGACCCACATTTTAGAATGACAATCTATTCAGGACCCATCATAAAGCATATTAAAATAAATAATTAAAAATAATTAAAGTAAAACAAATAATTAAATAAGGGGGAGCCAGCCCTGTTCCACCAAGTGAATTTTCTCTGTAGCCTGCCTGCAATAACACCCCCCCCCCCAAAAAAAGAATCAGTAAGATTTTCACCTCACTATCAGGACCCACCTGGCTTTACAAGACTGAGAGCCCAATCCTGTGCCTATCTACTCAGAAGTAAGTCCCATTATCATCAGTGGGGCTTACTCCCAGGAAAGTGTAGATAGGATTGTAGCCTAAAACAGAAAAAAATTCACCTTACCCTGTCAAGCCTCCGTTTCATTCTTTTTATGGTGCCTTCTGGAGCATTTGTTGAGCTCCAGTTGCACCAAATCAAGACCATTCTGGTGGCCTCACATTTCCCTTTGCCTGACTTGCCCAGGAGCCAAGGCACATTTGCTTACTCATGAGTAAACGCGACCATGTGGCTTAGTTTTGCTTTCCATAAGTCTCAATACATTTGACAGTTTGGAAGAAGGGACCTACTTCTCGGGCGTTTTGGGGGGGCTACCTTCATTGAATCAGGACCATTCTGATGTTGTTGGATTCCTCTCAGCCTGCCCTTTCTGATGGACTAAGGCAAGTCTGCCTACTTGTGAGTAAATACACGATATGACTTGGTTTCACTTTCCATTGGGCTTCATGAATTTTTTGTTTTCTGGTTTTTTGCCAATAACTTTTGATAGAAATGAGGTACAGTGGTGCGTCACATAACGAAATTAATCCGTTCCGCTAGTCCTTTCGTTATGCGAGTTTTTCGTTTTGCGAAGCGCGTTTTCCTATAGGAATGCATTGAAATTTAATTAATAAGAACATAAGAACATAAGAACAGCCCCACTGGATCAGGCCATCGGCGCATCTAGTCCAGCTTCCTGTATCTCACAGCGGCCCACCAAATGCCCCAGGGAGCACACCAGATCACAAGAGACCTCATCCTGGTGCCCTCCCCTACATCTGGCATTCTGACTTAACCCATTCCTAAAATCAGGAGGTTGCGCATACACATCATGGCTTGTACCTCATAATGGATTTTTCCTCCAGAAACTCATCCAATCCCCTTTTAAAGGCATCTAGGCTAGACGCCAGCACCACATCCTGTGGCAAGGAGTTCCACAGACCGACCACGCGCTGAGTAAAGAAATATTTTCTTTTGTCTGTCCTAACCCGCCCAACACTCAATTTTAGTGGATGTCCCCTGGTTCTGGTATTATGTGAGAGTGTAAAGAGCATCTCCCTATCCACTCTGTCCATCCCCTGCATAATTTTGTATGTCTCAATCATGTCCCCCCTCAAGCGTCTCTTTTCTAGGCTGAAGAGGCCCAAACGCCGCAGCCTTTCCTCATAAGGAAGGTGCCCCAGCCCCGTAATCATCTTAGTCGCTCTCTTTTGCACCTTTTCCATTTCCACTATGTCTTTTTTGAGATGCGGCGATCAGAACTGGACACAATGCGTTCCTATGGGCAAGAAAAGTCAGAACAAAGTCAAATTTGGTTTACAAAGTGTTTATTAAGTGCTCTTTAAAGGCATACATACTGTACAGAGGATTTCAAAAACAGGGGGGATGCTGAGTGGGGAGCTTGAAGGCTGTAATCCTGTGCACACTTTCCTGGGAGTAAGCACAATGGGACTTACTTCTGAGGAGACACGCACAGGATTGTGCTCTAAGCTGGGGAGGACACAGCAGCTGCACTCAATTGCTTGCTTTTGCCGTGATCATGGGGGGAAATGTGAAGGAAATGGGGCAGTGAGAGGGTGAATGAGCGATGGGGGGATGCTGAGTGGTGAGTTTGAAGGCTGTAATCCTGTGCACACTTTCCTGGGAGCAAGCTGACATGAAGATCCTCCCCTTACTAGGGTGGACGGGATCATAAAGTGACATGAAGATCCGCCCCTTACTAGGGTGAACGGGATCATAAAGTGACATGAAGATCCGCCCCTTACTAGGGTGGACGGGATCATAAAGTGACATGAAGATCCTCCCCTTACTAGGTTGAACGGGATCATAAAGGGACATGAAGATCCTCCCCTTACTAGGGTGGACGGGATCATAAAGTGACATGAAGATCCGCCCCTTACTAGGGTGGACGGGATCATAAAGGGACATGAAGATCCATCCCTTACTAAGGTGGACGGGATAAGAACATAAGAACATAAGAACAGCCCCACTGGATCAGGCCATAGGCCCATCTAGTCCAGCTTCCTGTATCTCACAGCGGCCCACCAAATGCCCCAGGGAGCACACCAGATAACAAGAGACCTCATCCTGGTGCCCTCCCCTACATCTGGCATTCTGACTTAACCCATTTCTAAAATCAGGAGGTTGCGCATACACATCATGGCTTGTACCCCATAATGGATTTTTCCTCCAGAAACTCGTCCAATCCCCTTTTAAAGGCATCTAGGCTAGACGCCAGCACCACATCCTGTGGCAAGGAGTTCCACAGACCGACCACGCGCTGAGTAAAGAAATATTTTCTTTTGTCTGTCCTAACCCGCCCAACACTCAATTTTAGTGGATGTCCCCTGGTTCTGGTATTATGTGAGAGTGTAAAGAGCATCTCCCTATCCACTCTGTCCATCCCCTGCATAATTTTGTATGTCTCAATCATGTCCCCCCTCAAGCGTCTCTTTTCTAGGCTGAAGAGGCCCAAACGCCGTAGCCTTTCCTCATAAGGAAGGTGCCCCAGCCCCGTAATCATCTTAGTCGCTCTCTTTTGCACCTTTTCCATTTCCACTATGTCTTTCTTGAGATGCGGCGACCAGAACTGGACACAATACTCCAGGTGTGGCCTTACCATAGATTTGTACAACGGCATTATAATACTAACCGTTTTGTTCTCAATACCCTTCCTAATGATCCCAAGCATAGAATTGGCCTTCTTCACTGCCGCTGCACATTGGGTCGACACTTTCATCGACCTGTCCACCACCACCCCAAGATCTCTCTCCTGATCTGTCACAGACAGCTCAGAACCCATCAGCCTATATCTAAAGTTTTGATTTTTTGCCCCAATGTGCATGACTTTACACTTACTGACATTGAAGCGCATCTGCCATTTTGCTGCCCATTCTGCCAGTCTGGAGAGATCCTTCTGGAGCTCCTCACAATCACTTCTGGTCTTTACCACTCGGAAAAGTTTGGTGTCGTCTGCAAACTTAGCCACTTCACTGCTCAACCCTGTCTCCAGGTCATTTATGAAGAGGTTGAAAAGCACCGGTCCCAGGACAGATCCTTGGGGCACACCGCTTTTCACCTCTCTCCATTGTGAAAATTGCCCATTGACACCCACTCTCTGCTTCCTGGCCTCCAACCAGTTCTCAATCCACGAGAGGACCTGTCCTCTAATTCCCTGACTGTGGAGTTTTTTCAGTAGCCTTTGGTGAGGGACCGTGTCAAACGCCTTCTGAAAGTCCAGATATATAATGTCCACGGGTTCTCCCGCATCCACATGCCTGTTGACCTTTTCAAAGGATCATAAAGGGACATGAAGATCCGCCCCTTACTAAGGTGGACGGGATCATAAAGAGACATGAAGATCCGCCCCTTACTAAGGTGGACGGGATCATAAAGTGACATGAAGATCCGCCCCTTACTAGGGTGGACGGGATCATAAAGGGACATGAAGATCCGCCCCTTACTAGGGTGGACGGGATCATAAAGTGACATGAAGATCCGCCCCTTACTAAGGTGGACGGGATCATAAAGGGACATGAAGATCCGCCCCTTACTAAGGTGGACAGGATCATAAAGTGACATGAAGATCCGCCCCTTACTAGGGTGGACGGGATCATAAAGTGACATGAAGATCCGCCCCTTACTAGGGTGGACGGGATCATAAAGTGACATGAAGATCCGCCCCTTACTAGGGTGGATGGGATCATAAAGGGACATGAAGATCCGCCCCTTACTAAGGTGGACGGGATCATAAAGTGACATGAAGATCCTCCCCTTACTAGGGTGAATGGGATCATAAAGGGACATGAAGATCCTCCCCTTACTAGGGTGGACGGGATCATAAAGTGACATGAAGATCCGCCCCTTACTAGGGTGAATGGGATCATAAAGGGACATGAAGATCCGCCCCTTACTAGGGTGGACGGGATCATAAAGTGACATGAAGATCCGCCCCTTACTAAGGTGGACGGGATCATAAAGGGACATGAAGATCCGCCCCTTACTAAGGTGGACAGGATCATAAAGTGACATGAAGATCCGCCCCTTACTAGGGTGAATGGGATCATAAAGGGACATGAAGATCCGCCCCTTACTAGGGTGGACAGGATCATAAAGTGACATGAAGATCCGCCCCTTACTAAGGTGAACGGGATCATAAAGGGACATGAAGATCCGCCCCTTACTAAGGTGGACAGGATCATAAAGTGACATGAAGATCCTCCCCTTACTAGGGTGGACGGGATCATAAAGTGACATGAAGATCCTCCCCTTACTAGGGTGGACGGGATCATAAAGTGACATGAAGATCCGCCCCTTACTAGGGTGAACGGGATCATAAAGTGACATGAAGATCCACCCCTTACTAGGGTGGACGGGATCATAAAGTGACATGAAGATCCGCCCCTTACTAGGGTGGACAGGATCATAAAGTGACATGAAGATCCTCCCCTTACTAGGGTGAACGGGATCATAAAGGGACATGAAGATTCCCCCCTTAAGACAAACCAGGACAATTAAAAAAAAAAATTCGTTACGCGAGTTACCAAACTTCGCACACCACTTTCGTTCTGCGGGTTTTTCTCTGCGCGGGGCATTCGTTACGCGAGGTACCACTGTATTTCCCTGTGATTTTTTTCATTGCATTCTGTTGGAAATTCCACATCCAACAGTATATAACATGATGAGGTTACTCCTAACCACCATGCTTTTAGTGCATCACCCCCCTAGTGCACGTCACCCTCCTGCACTTCACCCGGTGCGGCCCGCACCATCCACACTCCCCTAGCAGCTGTACTGTTTTCTCCACAGATCTATTCCCCAAGTCATAGGATACCTTTTATCTTACGAGTACCAGAAGGTACTCCCATGGCAGCTCTTCCAAAAGGATTACAAAGTTTGTTGTTGTGTCAGGGGCCCCCTGTCAAAAAAGGATATAGCAAGAATAGATAAATATAAAATCTCCTTCTCTGGAAGAAGGGAACCATTCTTTGACCCGAAGGGAACCATTCTTTGACCCTTTGGGGTCTCTGACCTTCCTACTACCAGGAGGCAGCACCAGTTGCAGAGGTGATCTCCTCTCACATTGGAAAGTTTCCCCATGCCAGGCCTACCTTTCCCAGGAAGCTATTGGTTGTACTGAGCTCCAGTTCAGCATCCTTTTTCTTCTAAATTTCATTATTTTCTGCCTCCTCTTTCATTCCTTTCACTTCTGTTCTTGCTCTTCTTCTCTCCTCCCCCTTGATCCCTACTTATGGTTTGAGCCTTATGTGGGAGGGAGAAGGACTGGCAGGGCTCTGATCATAGCTGCACCATTGCTTAGATACTATTTACGTCCTGCAGTTTGAAGAAAGATGGACACCTCCAGTAGCAGCAGTAGCAGCTTCCAGTGGTGGGGTGGGCTTCTGCTATGAGCACCATCATCTCTGCATAATCAGCTTAAGGAGCCAGGTACTTTATGGCCTTTTTAGGTGGCAGTAGCCCTGAGGGCAGCAGCAGTGTCATAAGGCTTCAACTGACCGATGCTGACCAAGGCCCCATTCTAATGCTAGATGTCATTTTTCACACCTTGAAGTATCATTTTTTCCATGCTTGAATTTCCCTCCTCTTCTGCCACCTTTGATGAAAAGGAGCTCAGGATGCAGCAACCCCCAGGTTAGCTTGCTGGAAATGAGCAGATGGGTCAAGGAGCTCAGAAGAGTGCTCAAGCCATCCAGAAGGGTTGGGCTCAGTCATCAACCCCAGCAATAAGGCACTAAAAATGGGCTGGATTAAGTAGATGGTAAAGACATGTGGCAAGCACAGGGCCACCGAAACCAAAGGTCTAAGGAGGACCTAAGGGATTCAAGAACTTTAAACCCATGCACATATCCAAGCTCTACCTCCTCCAGCAGGAAAAGTGAGAGTTCAGACCACCCAGGCCATCAGTTGCCCTGCAACTTGCTTGGCCCTGCAAGGCCAAGCAAAGATCAAGAAGAGCATGTTCTCACAGGGAAGGCATCTGCCAAAAGAAATTATAGTTTTCCCCAATGTTTTAGCCCTGTTCAGAGCTCTGACTGTATGTCTTCCTTGGAATCTTCTAGGGAAGAATGGAAATAGCTGGGGAGGGGGGGGCTGGAGGAGAATCAGACAGCTCAGGTTGATAGACTTCACTGCAAAGCTCTTTCCCAAGATGCTAAGTAAGGAAGTGCCTCAGTTTTGCTGCCGCAGCAACTTCCGAAGTTCCTCTGTAACTAAACATGCTTCCATCCCCAAAGCTATTTTCCCACAGGGTCCAGCCCAGCTGACAGTCATACCCTTTTTGGAAACCTTCCAGCGAATATTTGATTCAGCATGATCTATGTCAATCCAATTCAAGCACACCTCAAGTCTAATAGCAAATTATACTCCCTCCCAAAACAGATTGTGGCTTCTCTTAAAGTACTAGGCGAAAACAGATTGTGGCTTCTCTTAAAGTACTAGGCGTGGATGCATCTGTGGTGACTCTTTTCATCAACCATTTTTCAATTAGATGGGGAAGAGGCCCAGCAGGATTCTTGCAGCAAGCACACAGAGGCAGTAGTCAAGAAGAATTTGAAGCTTCCTAACAAGTATGGCATGACTCAGCTGCCAATTCTGTCTTTGTAAGGGGCGCCTTCCTTTGAACTGAGGAACATGCACTCAGTCCAGAGGACATGCACTATCTGAACTTTGCTTACCAAAGTTGACCAGGAATTCCCAAAAAAATTGCTCTGGCATCTGCATATAAACATAAGAATAGCCCTGCTGGATAACGCCAAAGGCCCATCTAGTCCAGCTTTCTGTATCACACAGTGGCCCACCAAATGCTTCAGCAAGCACACAAGACAACAAGACACAACCTTTGTCCTGGTGCCCTTCCCTGCATCTGACATTCTGAGGTAGCCTACTTCTAAAATCAGGAACTTACATATACATATCATGACTTGTAACCCATGATGGACTTTTCCTCCAGAAATTTGTCCAATCCAATCTTAAAGGCTTCAAGCAAAATGCCATCTCTACTTCCTGTACCAAAAAGTTCCACAGACCAACCACATGCTGAGTAAAGAAATGTTTTCTTTTGTCTTTCCTAACTCTCCCAACACTCAATTTTAGTGAATGTTCCCTGGTTCTGCTGTTATGTGAGAGGGAAAAGAGCTTCTCTCTGTCCACTCTTATCCATTCCCTGTTATATAGTGGGTCCATGCGAATAAAGGAAGGCATAGAGATAACAGCTCAGTAAGTTTATTCCATCTTCAGAACAGAACCTGGCAATGAAAATACAAGACAAACACCCCTGGCTTTTATACCCTTTAGCTCTGCCCAGACTCCCCATGATTGGTGCAGTTGATACACTAACTAGAAGTCCGATCAGACGGTAGGATTTTGATCCACCACCCAATTGGCCAGCCATAAGACTGGGCCAATGCAGGATTTCGAGACTGCATAACTTGCATTCCTAACACCCTGCATAATTTTGTATATCTCAATTATGTCCCTTTCAGGTGCCTCTTTCCTAGACTGAAGACTCCCAAATGCTGTAGCCTTTCCTTGTAAGGGAAGTGACCCAACCCAGTAATCATTTTTTTCACTCTTCTGCACCTTTTCCATTTCCACTATATCCTTTTTGAGATGTGGCGACCAGAACTAGATGTAATACTTTTGGTGTGATCTTACCATCGATTTGTACAATGGCATTATATTAGCTGTTTTATTCTCAATACCTTTTCTAATGATCCCAAGCATGGAATTAGCCTTCTTCTCCACTGCCGCATATTGAATTGATACTCTTATTGAGCTGTCCACCAGCTCCCCAAAGTCTTTCTTCTTATCTGTCACAGAAAACTCAGAACCCATGTGTTTATATTTAAAGTTTTCTTTGCCACAATGTGCATGACTTTACACTTACTTACATTGAATTGCACATGCCATTTTGCTGCCCAGTCTCCCAGTTTGGAGAGATTCTTCTGGAGCTCTTCACAATCTCTTCTAGTCTTCACCACTTGGAAAAATTTGATATTGTCCACAAACTTGGTCACTTTGCTGCTCAAACCTAACTCCAGGTTGTTTTAAAACAGATTGAACTGGTCCCAGGACAGAACTTTGGGTCACACCACTTTTCAACTCTCTCCCTTCCTCCTTTGTGGTACACACTTTCGTTGGGCCTCTATGACTATTGTTTTAAACAGCTTCCACACACTCTGGAGAGATTGGACCATTATACCTCTGTACCTTCTCTTTCCGCTTATTTCTAACTAGTCTCATTTGAGGGAAGTTCACCCTTTGGAATTCAAGGGTTTTTGTGTCAGATTTGCTTGGTACTCTTCTCCCAACATGGATGGCAAAACTAATTGCAGTATGGTCACTTTTCCCCAATGGCTCCGTAACACTGACATCTCTAACCAGGGGCTGAGTACCATACAATATTAAATCCAGATTCACCCATCTTCTGGTGGGCTCCATGACTAGTTGTTCTAAAGCACACACATTTATCATGTCAAGAAATCTGGTCTCTTTCATGATCAGAGTACAAATTGACCCGGCATTACAAATTGATCAACATTATAGTCGATGAAGTCCCCCATGATTACATCCCTATCTCTCCTAGATACCTCACTGATCTGTTTCTTCATTTCAAGGTCCCCTTCAGGTTTTTGGTCTGGAGGATGATAGCATGTCCCCAGTATTACATCTTTCCTTGAACCAATAATTTAACCCACAGCAATACAATGGAGGAGTTGGACCCACCTTTAATCTCTACTTTGCTGGATTCCACCCTTCCTTTAACATAGATGGCTGCCCCACCACCAACACAACCTTTTCTACTCCTCCTTTAGAATTTATAGCCTGGGATTGCAATATCCCACTGGATCTCCACATTCCTCCAGGTTTCTCCACTACATCTATGTTTCCCCTAGCCACCAAACATTCCTGTTCTACCATCTTTGCTCGGAGACTTCAGGCATTAGCATAAAAGCACTTGTATATGAAGTCACCCCAGGATGGGCTGCTTATTTGCTCCTTATCCCTGCAGTCTTTCATTTGTTGGACAGGCTATCACATCCCATCATGCTTTCACTCCCAATTCCTCAACAAATGATAAGAGAATTGGTAAGCTGCTGGTTTTAGAGGTAGGTTACCTCTGATTGCCAGATATAGGAAAGGGCACCAGAGCACAGGTTGTGTCTGTTGTCTTGTGTGCTCCCTGAAGCATTTGGTGGGTCACTGTGAGATACAAGAAGCTCGACTAGATGGACCTTTGGCCTGATCCAGTGGGGCTCTTCTTATGTTGCTACTCTGTCCCTTCCTTGTTGTTCTCTGACTTCCCTGTCCACATCCCTGTGGGTCCCGAACTAGATGCCCCTCGGCTTCTGTTGGCTTTCCCCAGGGATCAGTTTAAAAGCTGTTTTGCCACCTTATTAATATTATCTGCCAACAGTCTGATTCCATTTTGGTTCAAGGCAAGCCCGTCCCTCTTGGACAGGTCCTGCTTACCCCAAAACGTTCCTCAGTGCCTAACAAATCTGAACCCCTCCTCCCAACTGCACTGTCTCACCCATACATTGAGACCCCTGATCTCAGTCTGCCTAGCTGGCCCTTTACATGGAACAGGAAGCACTTCCCAGAACACTACCTTTGCTCTCTTGGCTTTAAGCTTTCTACCTAGCAGCCTAATTCGGCTTCCAGGACCTCCCAGCTACATTTCCCCACATCACTGGTGCCAACATGCACCACAACTGCTACTTCCTCCCCAGCACTCTCTACCAGCCTATCTAGATGAGATGAGTCTGCAACCTTCGCACCAGGCAGGCAAGTAACCATGTGGTCTTCACATTGATCACAGATGTCCCCCTATGTTTCCTGACAATCGAATTGCCCACTACAAGCAGCCCCTGACCCCCCTCCCGCAGAGAAGTATTCTTAGTGTGACTGAACATGGGCCCATCCCCTGAAGAAGGGGTTCCCCCTAGGGGATTGTTTCCCTCCTCTCCAGAATGATGTTCTCCAACCCTGAGACTTCCTAACCAGGCAGCTGGAGAGCTGCCTGTCTGAGAGTGGGACAAAGACTACACATCCCCAGAAGTCTCAATAAGGTCCCTTTCTGCCTGCCTCTGCTTCTCCAGCTTGACATCCAAGGCTTCAAGGGAGCAAACTCACTTAGACCCGGAGACCCTGGAGCTCCTTGCACCAAGGACACACCCATGACATGCCCCAGAGGCATATAGTCATACATGTGATACTCTGCGCAAAGCACACTGGATAGTCCCCACCCTGCTACTGGTTCTTTGGTTCTTTTTTGTCTTTGTCTAGGGATCCTTAGAAAGCTTACCAGATGCTTACTGCCTCCAGATGCTCTGCCCTGGAGTTCACACGCCCTGATCCACAGGCAAAGAGCCACAGGCAAAGAGCCATTTAGCTCTTACCCTTCAGCTTGTGCCTAAAACTTGTGCCTTTGACAGACCTTTGTGAGGAATATTATCACCTGGTAAACAGGAGGAGAATGGAGATCAATCAATCCCCTGGGCAACAGGCTCCATATTCAGCAGTGGTGCTTACTCTGTTGTCCTGCAACTGGTCTGCAGTGGAGTTTGTAGCTATTTTCTCCTTGGATGCCCTCTGGTTCAATGTCAGAGCCATCAGTTCAAATGTGGTTGCCCAGTGCAACATGTGGGTGCACCACTGGGAAGTAGACCCAGTTCCCAATTCCAACTGGGAAGTAGTTCATATCCTGTTCTTGGGTTCAAGGGAGCAGAACCCTTACTGATTGAGAATAAGGATTAAGTTCAAGGTCCTCCCTATAAGGATGAGACAAGGTAGCAAGAACAAAGCCCAGCAATCCTTTTGGTCCTTCAGATTCTCTACCCATTCCTACCCATTCCATTCATCTGGTCCTTCAGATTCTCTACCCAGAGGATCAGGCTAAGCCTACATACGAATGGAATAGAAACAGATTCTTTCCCAAGTAGCAAACCTCAGGGGAACCCCTTCCCAGACTTCCAAATGTAGCATGGAATCCCAGATTTGCTGTGTAAATGCTGTGGAGCATCTCACTCCAGGAGTCCCCAGCCTCCCACCACCATCAAGAGCATCTTTAGAACTTCGCAAGTGGGTGGTTCACATTCATCACATATTCATAGCTAATGGAGATATCTCCCAAGTTCACCAGCAAACCCAGGAAAAGATTTTGGTCGGTGCCAATCTCCAAGGACACACTAGAACACTCCAGGATGATGGGGGTCATCCAACATCTCCTTGATGTCTGGTGTCTGTCTTCTTTTTGGATCCCAGTGGCAATTCAGGACCTGAAATATTGTTTATACAGGTTCAACAGTTCCTTTGGATATACAGATTCAAAATGGAGACTTTGAAATCCATAATATGTGCCCTGGAAAAGGGGGGATTTCTAGCATTCATAGTCCTCTCTGAGGCCTATCTGCATTTTCCAAAATAATCATGCCATTGCAAGTTCCTGAGGTTTTACTATGGCCCATACCACTTTTATTATCAGCAGCTCTAATTCTGCTTAACCACAGTACCCACGGTCTTTAGCAAGATCAGGCTGGCCCTGGTATATCATCTACCACTAAAGGGTATCTTCCTCTATGCGTTTCTTGACAACTTCTTAAGTCAGGTCCTCCATCTAAGTTACAAGCAGTGCAAAACTCATACTTCACTGTCTTGAGGACCATGGCTTCACAGTAAGTGGTAGAAGAATTGCCTTGTTCCAACACAGGAACTGAAAAATTTAGGACTCCAGGTCCAGCCACTTCAAAATATTTCTAGCAGAGACAGGCAGTGCACCCTATTGGATATACTAAATTAATTGCAACAAACCAGTCAGATAGACATTATGGCCATAGCTAGACTTCTGGGATTGGTGTGTCTTGCCAGAATGCAGTGAATTGGATTCACTTCCACATGTGTTATCTGCACTGCCTGTTGCTCCCCTTTCAGTGCCAGAGACATGCACTTACTGAGTACTCCCAGTAACAGAGCAGCTAAAGGAAGAACTCCGTTAATTGTCACATCTTGGTTGGTTAATGGACACATCTCTTGAGAAGTGAAGCTGCAAGCTCCAGAGCATATGCTTCTAACAATGGATGCCCACCTTGTGGACAAACCCAGGACTGTCTGGCACAGGGAACATGGTCCAGCAGCAAGTTGAGCCACAGTGATTGGAGCTCAGGGTCATCTGACTATCACTCCTTCACTTCCAAGAGAGTTCAAGGCAGGTACATACTGATTCAAATGGATAACATCACAGCAGTCTTATGTGAACAGACAAGGAGAACCTGATCCCATTCACTTCAAAGAGGGGCAAGGAAGTTGATGGCATGGGCAGAAGTGAACCTGCCCCCACCCTTGAGGGCAGAATATTTTGCAGGAGTAGCCATGTTAACAGATTTGCTCAGCCATTACAAGCTGAAGGAATACATGGAAGTCACACCCAGAGGTATTTCAGGAGATAGCCAGGTGCTTTGGTCAGTTGCAAGTGGACCAGTTTGCTAGAAAACGCACAGCTTCCCTAGTTCCTTGTGAGGGGACCTACCCCTGGAGCAGAAGGTATGGATGCTGTCTAGGGCAGGGGCTAGACAAGCTTCTGTACACCTTTCTGCCTGTTTTTGATACTGTTGGTTGACCGCAAGATGACAGCTTCAGGCAGAAGTCATTCTGGGTGGCTCTCAAATGGCCCAGGAAATCCTGATTTCCAGGACTAATCATGTGTTCAGTCCAGGTGCACTGGATCCTTTCCTTACTGAGGGATCTACTCTGTCAGGGGCCATCGCTACATCTTTAGCCATAGCTCTTTTACTGCATGGAGGCTTGCAAGCACACTCCATCCCATTTTGTATACTCTTCTTGGGTACTCATCACCTTATTAACCTTGCAATAGCATTCTACCAAGTGCCAACTGGTGTTCCTAGCCACAGCTCCTCTTGGGGAATTGACCCACAATGTATTACTACACCAGCATCAGAATTGGAGTTTCTGTAGGAGATCCCACATCTCTGCATTTTCCTCAGTGACAAGGTGAATCCAATCTTTAATCCAAAGATAAACATGTTTCACCACACCCAGAAGCTGGAGTTTCCATCCTTCTATATAAGGATGCACAGGAAGTGCACAGGAAGGAAAAGACCTAGCACAGCATAGATATGTGTAGAGCCTATGTTTCTACACTATTACACATGGGATCAGAAAAATAGAGGCCATGTTCATCTCCTTCCACTGCACTGTTACTGGGAAGAAGATGTCAGCCAATGGATTGTCCTGCTGGCTAAGTCCCACTATTGAGATGACCTACATGGCCTCTGGTTCGATTTCACTGGAAAGCATCACGGTGCCCTCCATCATAGGTGTGCCACTTGGTGCCTTCAATGGACATCGTTCCTTAGCTGAAATATACAGAGCAGCCACTTGGGCATCAGTCCGCACCTTCATTAATCATTACAAGGTGGATGTAGCAAGTCCTTCAAAGGGTAATTGGGCCCTATTACTGTGCCTCTTTCTCATAGAAAGGACATGGTGTGGCTCTTTTATATCCCCAAAGAGTAAGGAATGCTCCTTCCTCTTCCAGAGAAAAACATAATTCTTACCTGAAAATTCTTGTTTTTGGAAGAGGAAGGGAGGCATTCTTGCCTCGTTCACAGGCTGAAATTCACTCTCCTGAATTAAAGGCTACATGGGGGTGATGATAGATATATCTCTGCCAGCTTGTTCATCTAGGGCAGGTGAGTTCCCTTGGGGGATCCACTGGTCACCTTTTTTCTACTGTATTTGTGTAATGCCTTGAAGTCTGTGTTTTTTTCTACCCTTCTTGTTGTTCTGATCTCAGGCTCTGGGGTTCACAGTGCTACAGAGACTAATGGAGGAAAATTTTCAGCTCTCCATGAGAGATCTGGGAAAGAAATGCCCTCCAATATGGAAGATGAATACTTCTGTAACTATCAAAAGGTTAACGAAGGTTACCAAAAGGTTAAGACATTAAGGAGCTTTATAAGGAAAAGGCTTCCAGCAGAGATGGGATACTGTGAATAGACAGAGTTTGCTTCAAGAATGCAGCAGTAAAATGGAACTCTAAGCCCCCTAGTTTCTTGGCTGCTGTTTCTGGCTTGCTCTCTAGAAACATGTCCTTTCTAGGTGTGTTTTCCTGGATGAAGTTCTGAAAAAACAGAATGTTGAACTTTTTGAACAACATGGATTCTAATTCTTTGACACAATAATGGTCTTCTTACCTGAAAAAATATATGTTAAAAAGGAATATTTGGCTGCAAAATCAGGAGGTAAACTTTGGTTTGGCTAATCCTGCTTCTAGAAAATATTCATGATGAAATAATGAACAAGAAGAAGGTTCTTCTTTCTGTTAGAAACACAAGCTTAGGACAAAACAAATGTTTCATCTCTCCAAGCAGCTACCAGCTTGCACCTTTAAGGATACAAATCCAGTTGGTACAACTCAGATCCTACCACAGAGGATCTTCTTAGGAATCATTTTTTGCATTCACCTTCCTGTCCAAGGGATCAAAGAAATCCACTACAAATGAGAGGTCACTGTTCTTAACAATCAAGAGATGCCTCTTGATTTTCAGAGTCTCTTGAACTCAGTATCAGACAAATGGATTCTGGAAATAATCATTCACTCCCTAGAGCAGCAGCAGTCCCATGTGCCAGATCTAGTCTGCGAGCAAAATTATCTGGCCTGTGTGGGGCTTGACTTGAGAGGTATAACCTTCTGCTCAGTTTGCTGTGAGCCAGGTGGGAAATGGCAGTACTGCTGGCACAGGGACTCTGCAGGCCTTGGCTGGTGGCATTGCCATTCCTTCTCTGGTGTGCGGCAAACAAATAGGAGGCTTTGCCTGCAAAGCTGAGCTTCAGCTGTTCAGCATCCTGGAAATTCAACTATGACATGGTTATGTTAACTTTTAACTAAAGGTTGCTGAACTGTGCCCTAGAGTTTGCCATGAGGCTCCAGGAAAAATATGGGACATCGTTGACAACATAAAATCAATGTTTTCCAGATATTGGTTAAGAATTATTGTAGGTTATCTCGTACTTCTCATTCAAAAGAGTGCTAGAGTCAGTATTTCCATTTCTTGATTCAGAGTCTATTCTAAAATCTAAAAATTCTCTAGTCGGATCTCCATGTTCGGGTCCGTTTTCACACCTGGATGGCTTCTCCCTTACAGATAGGGAGGCCAGTGTTCAGAACTTCCTGGGGGGACCCTCAGCTGCCCCCCCCGGAAGAGGAGGAGGCTGACCTGGGTCCCTACCCAAGAGGCAGAATGGTTAAGAAATAAGAACATAAGAACAGCCCTGCTGGATGAGGCCATAGGCCCATCTAGTCCAGCTTCCTGTATCTCACAGCAGCCCACCAAATGCCCCAGGGAGCACACCAGATAACAAGAGACCTGCAAGGCTTCCTGGGAATTGTAGTTAAGAACATAAGAACAGCCCCACTGGATCAGGCCACAGGCCCATCTAGTCCAGCTTCCTGTATCTCACAGCGGCCCACCAAATGCCCCAGGGAGCACACCAGATAACAAGAGACCTGCAAGGCCTCCTGGGAATTGTAGTTAAGAACATAACAGCCCCACTGGATCAGGCCATAGGCCCATCTAGTCCAGCTTCCTGTATCTCATAGCGGCCCACCAAATGCCCCAGGGAGCACACCAGATAACAAGAGACCTCATCCTGGTGCCCTCCCTTGCATTGGCATTCTGACATAGCCCATTTCTAAAATCAAGAGGTTGCGCATACACATCATGGCTTGTACCCCGTAATGTATTTTCCCTCCAGAAACTTGTCCAATCCCCTTTTAAAGGCATCCAGGCTAGACGCCATTACCACATCCTGTGGCAAGGAGTTCCACAGACCGACCACACGCTGAGTGGTAAAAAATTCCTACTTTCTCTGGGAAGGAAGGACTGGCATTCCTACTGCTGGGATATACGAGCCAACCAGAAAGGATGGACCAGAGAGGGCTTTGCTCATGGCCTCACCACCTGTTGCAACACCTTATGCCCCATAGCGATGTCCAGTGAAGCAACTACGGTTATCCGGGAATGCTTGACGAAGGTGTGAACCAAAGACCACGTCGCTGCCCTACAGATTTCAAGAAAGGATGCATACCCGTCAAACGCTGCCATAGTGGCAGTGCTCCTGAGGGAGTGGGCTGTGATCCCCTCACAGGGTTCACAAAGGAAATGCCCCATTACATTCCTAAGAGCTATTACTGCTTCTTTGCCATTATCCATTTCATTGACAGGAAAGATGGTGGCATTCCCTGAACATCAGAAGGGCATTTAATTTCTATTTAGATAGAATAATAGAGCTTAGAAAGGTGAAGTGTTTGTGTTTTTTCAGCTGCTAAAGGAAGAAGGTGTCCATAGCCATCCCCTTTTGAGGGGACTTCACAGCATATGCATGTCTGGGCAAGCATCCACTGGCCAGAATCATATCTAACTCCTTGACATCCAAGTGACAACCTCAGCAACCTTTAGAGTGTTGTGGGCTTTTATAGAACTAACACCACTAGGTGTTAGCTTACAGTTTTTCCAAGCACTGTAAGATTGATGTGGTTTCCTCTGCAAATCCTCCTATTTTACAAAATGTTGTCTTCAAATAATAAACTGGTTGCTGTGGATCCAACCTTGGATACTGCTGCTATCCCACTTGGATAGTGCTGCTATATTCTAATAGCTCTGGAATCCTTTGAGAGTCTAGAGAGGATGGAAATTTCCTACTGTACATTTTTGTTCTCTGGGACTCCTAGAGGGTATTTCATTCGCCTCATTGTCAGTTAACCAGCAGGAATCAGGCAGCTATCAATGCTTCTATGTTAATATGGACTGGGCAGGACCTCCAGAGTGAGTTCCTTCTTTTTTCTCTCTCTCTCTCTGTTTTCTTGGTCGTGTGGTAACAGTTATTATCTTCAGCATCTTCTATCACAGTTGAGGTAAGGTGCAGGGTTACTTTAGCTCTCCTAGTCCAGTATCTTATGTTGGATTGAGCCTTGTCCTCACAGAGAAATATGCTAGATTGATTATTTTGGAATGTCATTTGGGAGTTTAGGAAAATAGGAATTCATGGTATGAAATGTCCTTTTTTTCCTCCAGTCAAAAATGCCAACACACTTGAGTGGTTCTTCTGCATTCTCACACTACCAACTTTGATGGCCAAAGCTCCTGTTTACATGAAAGTCTTGTTTGCTCGAAATGGTTGCTTCAAAACAAAGTAGGGATGCTAGAGCATCACACATTTGTAAAGGAAGATATATTTTACAATTGCAGGGTTGTTGTAAAGACGAAAAGCAAGAAGGAACTATGTACACCACCCTGAGCTCCTTGAAGGAAGGATGGGATTTAAAATATTTTGGAAAAAAACTTCTATTGTTGTTTTTAAATGCAGTCTTCTACTCCTTCAAAAAACACCCTACAGAGTTCTTTAGGTTGATAGAATTAGATGATCAATGACCAGTTTATATGACCAGTTTCTCTCTCCCTCCTCCTGGGAATATGTTGTTTTAGGCTGTGTGTAATAAAACTATGGTTTAAGCCAGGGCTGCTCAAACTCCGGCCCCTGGGCCACTTGTGGCCCACAGGGGGCCCCAGTCCGACCCCCCAGGGAGCCCCCCATCTCCAATGGGTGCTTGGCGCAGCTGGAGCCCTCACTGGGCACAGCGACAGCAAGGAAAAGGCAAAGCACTCATAGGAGAGCAAGAACCCTGCCCATCTGCAACCCTCCCATTAGGTTGGGGATGCTATAGCTGAGTCCAGGCGTCGGATGGGGGTGAGAAGTCCTGTTTGCCCTGAAGTTTGCCTAGAAGTCCTGGGTCTGTTTGCCCTGCTGTTTGGGTTGGGAAGGCAGGGGGAGACACTGAGAATGGATGGGAAACTGTGGGTCTATTTGTGCTGCTTGCATGTGCTGGGGGTGGGCGCTGCAAGGGAGAAATTGTGGGATGTTTGAATGCCGCTGGAGAGCATGTCTAATCGGCAGTAAATCCCATCAAACTCAGTGGGGTTTATTCCCAGGAAAGTGTGGATCCAGTTAGGCTGTGAGTATGGGAGGGGCTGGGAGACCAGCTGGAGCCCTCACTGGGCACAGCGACAGCAAGGAAAAGGCTAAGCACTCACAGGAGAGCAAGAACCCTGCCCATCCGCAACCCTCCCATTAGGATGGGGAGGCTACAGCTGAGTCCAGGCGTCGGATGGGGTGAGAAGTCCTGGGTCTGTTTGTCTTGCTTGAGTTTGGCTTTGGGAGTGCAGGCACTGAGGAGGGAGGGGAAACTGAGTCTATTTGCTGCTTGCGTGTGCTGGGGGGTGGGTGCTACAAGGGAGAAATTGTGGGATGTTTGAATGCCACTGGAGAGCATGTCTACTCGGCAGTAAATCCCATCAGACTCCCGTGGGGTTTACTCCCAGGAAAGCGTGGAGAAACAAACTCCTGTCCTGAGGGGGCAGGTGCCCATCAGATTCCTGACTTATTGTGTTCCTTTGCTGCTGCTTGTTGCCAGGATGGGGGGAGGAGAGAGAGTAAAAACATGCTCCTGCATGGGAGCGGAAGGAGCCCATGCTGACTCCTCTTAAGTTTGTTACTTTTCCCTAAGAAGAGGTGTGTTATATGTGTCAGGAATTATTTTAACAACCCCCCTTTTCTGGATCTCATGTGTATTATAAATAAGCTCAGTAAAATTAGTTTACTCATATAAGTTCCATCGCAAATATATTTATTTTTGAAAATTTATTCAAATTTGAAATGTAAATCCCCCCCGGCACCCGACACAGTGTCAGAGAGATGATGTGGCCCTCCTGCCAAAAAGTTTGGACACCCCTAGTTCAAGCTACTGAAGACTTGCCTAGCATGAATCTTGCTATAAATTTACATAAGAACATAAGAACAGCCCCACTGGATCAGGCCATAGGCCCATCTAGTCCACCTTCCTGTATCTCACAGCGGCCCACCAAATGCTGCAGGGAGCACACCAGATAACAAGAGACCTCATCCTGGTGCCCTCCCTTGCATCTGGCATTCTGGCATAGCCCATTTCTAAAATCAGGAGGTTGCACATACACATCATGGCTTATAACCCATAATGATTTTTCCTCCAGAAACATGTCCAATCCCCTTTTAAAGGCACCCAGGCCAGATGCGATCACCACATCCTGCGGCAAGGAGTTCCACAGACCGACCACACGCTGAGTAAAGAAATATTTTCTCTTGTCTGTTCTAACTCTCCCAACACTCAATTTTAGTGGATGTCGCCTGATTCTGGTGTTATGTGAGAGTGTAAAGAGCATCTCTCTGTCCACTCTGTCCATCCCCTGCATAATTTTGTATGTTTCGATCATGTCCCCCCTCAGGCGCCTCTTTTCTAGGCTGAAGAGGCCCAAACGCTGTAGCCTTTCCTCATAAGGAAGGTGCACCAGTCCAGTAATTATTTTAGTTGCTCTCTTTTGCACCTTTTCCATTTCCACTATGTCCTTTTTGAGATGTGGAGACCAGAACTGGACACAATACTCCAGGTGTGGCCTTACCATTGATTTGTACAATGGCATTATAATATTAGCCGTTTTGTTCATAATACCTTTTCTAATGATCCCAAGCATAGAATTGGCCTTCTTCACTGCTGCCGCACATTGAGTCAACACTTTCATCGACCTGTCCACCACCACCCCAAATTTAAAAGATGGCCTTAGGTTAGCACCTCCATCTCAGCTTCAGTTTCCCAGCTAATACATGGGGATAATTATATTTACCTATAGAGTGGTTTCAAGGACAACATCAAGAATAATTCATGTGAAACACTTTGAAAGCTTGAAATTGCTACTGAAATTTTTGCTACTCAAATTCTTTTTTAAGACTTTCCTTCTTACGCAACACTAGAACCATGGGACATCCACTAAAATTGAATGTAGAGAGAGTTAGATCACAGAAAATTCCATCACAGGTTGCAAGCCATAATGGTCATAATGGTTTTGAAAGTAGGCTGTCTCTGAATGCCACATGCAAGAGAGTGACCACAGGATGCACATTCTTTTATACTCCCTGAGCCATCTCCCTGAGGCAGTCCTGTGAGATACAAGAAGCTGGATTGAATGAACCTGATCCAGTGTGGCTCTTGTTTTTTTAGGGAAGTTTTTGCATTTAAGAAAATAAGAGCCCCACTGGATCAGGCCCATCTAGTCCAGCTTTCTGTATCTCACAGGAATGCCTCAGGGAGATGCCTCAAATGCCTCAGGGAGTACACAAGACTGTGCATCCTGTGGTCACTTTCTTGCATGTGACATTCAGAGACAGCCTACTGGGGATCTATAGAAAGTTAGCATGTCAAGACTATTCATTCAGGCTAACTTTGTGTTTAATGTATTTATTTCTAATCAGGTGATGGTATTTTTTGTTTTAGTGGAAACATTCAAGCATGCAACCCCATTCACAGTTTATAGTGCATATTTGAAGACCTTAGAGTAGCTGAACCCGTACTATGTTTGGCAAGGGTGACTCCCTATCTCAGGGGTTGGCAACCTGTGGCTCTAGAGCCGCATGTGGCTCTTTCAGCTGTCTGCTGCGGCTCCTCCCGGTGAGAGTGGCAAAGGAGTTAACAGGAGGCACCTGTGTTGGGAGGGCAGGCTGCTTCCCTCTGCCCCCTGAGCTCACTGCCCTCCTCTCCCTTCACCCCCACCTGCCCCGCATTGGTTTCCCTTCTCAATTTTGCCCGCTCTGCAGGCTTCAGCTCCCTGTTTTTCCCTTCCCCAACTCTCCAGCAGGCTCAGCCAATCAGCATCCAGCAGGCTCCTGGCTTTTTCTGTTGGAATGGCTCAGGGCCCTTCACTGGCTGACCACCAGCCAATCCTGAACCTCCCTCCTCCTCAGCCATTGCCAGCCCTTGCAGCCCACCTTTCCCTGAGCAGGTCCCCACTCAGTGCAAGGAGAGGCTTTTCCTCCACAGCAGAGGAGACATCCTGTGTGTCTACTCAGTTGTAAGCCCCATTACAGTGGATGAAGCTTACTCCCAGGAAAGGGTGCCTGGGATGGCAGCCTTGAAGCCTACTCAAGGACGGGTGAGTGGGAGCCTGCGCAGGTCTGTTCCAGAGTAAGCCCCGATGTAGTCCCTGGGCTACTCCCAGGAAGGTGTGGAGGACTGTAGTCTCAGCCCCCTCCTGTGCAGGTCTACTCACAAGTAAGCCCTGCTGTAGTCAGTGGGGCTTCCTCCCAGGAAGATGTGGAGGGCTGCAACCTCAGCCCCCTCCTATGCAGGTCTACTCACAAGTAGTCAGTGAGGCTTCCTTCCAGGAAAGTGTGGAGAGGACTGCAGCCTGAGAGCTCCAACCAACTTGTCTGCTCAGAAGTCCCATTGTAGTCAATGGGGCATACTCCCTGGATAGTGTGGAGAGGGTTGCAGCCTGAGTGAGGGCGGGCGGGCGGGCAGGCAGGCAGGCAGGGCAGAAGCTGGCCTGTGGTTCCCCCCCAGCTCTGGCTTCTTCTCTTCCCCACCTCTGGAGTCTGTGTCCTTTTTTCCTTCCAGCAGGGTGCCTCTGGAAGGTGGGGGGAGTTCTTTAGTATCCATGTAAAATAAGCAGATGTCATAACCGCCATATGTATTGGAATCCTCGAAGATTTGGTGAGGAGGGAGATGTGGTGTCAGCAGTGGCCCCTTTAAGGGTAAGGCCTGGGCATCCAGCAGAGTGTGCTGCACAGCTGCAGCCACTTTGAAGGCAATAGGGCCCTCAGGGATATAAGGAGCACCTGAGGAAGGGGGTGTGGGTTGTAGAAGGAGTGCAGGTTGGAGGTAGGAGAGGAGACTGACTGGCTTGGCTTATTGACTTTGACTTGGATACTCTGACTGATTTGACTGACTTACTTTAGAATCTGATCTTGGACTGTGACTTAGCTTGTTGACTTTGGACTCTGCCCTGGATACTCTGACTGACTTTGTGACTAATGGACTGCTGTAGACACTGGAGTTTGGTGTGTGGCTGCTGTGCCCAAGATCTGCTGAGGACCCAGGGTCTGCTGTAGTGGTGGGAGGCTGCTGGCAGGAGAGAGGACCTCTGCAGGTTGAACAGGCGAGCTACCCTGGAGGTGGGGTCCAGCAGGACTGCAGGACAGAACCAGGGTCATTTGTTGGGGGAAAGAAGGGGAGCTAATTTGCTTAAAGTGGGCCTAATTCTCCAGGCAGAGAATGGCCTTGGAATCAGGCAAAACACCATAGAGGACCAGGTGTCTGAAAACACAGGACAAGAATGTATGACAAAACTAACTAAAAGTTACAAGAGGGGGCTACATTATAAAAATGGGACCTATAAGAGCATAAAGGTAAAAAAAAAACTATATATGCAGTACTATCTTCATTTTAGATGTCAAAAGGGTTTTGTGGCTCCTGAGGTTTTTTCCTCTGGAAAATGGGTTCAAATGGCTCTTTGAGTGTTTAAGGTTGCCGACCCCTGCCCTATCTTCTTCAGGTGAAAAGTTACAGAAAGCATCTGCCTTCAGGTTCAGAGAGCTACAGCTATTAGCCTGATGATATAAGGCAGTGAAAGAGCACATACCTGACATGTCTAAGGTTACTAAGTTCATTCCTTAGATCTTGGACATTTAGATTGAAAAAGACCTATTTTCCAGATCACAGAGTGACTACTGCAATAGAGCAGCTGGCTCTGGTGGAAGTAGACCATTGGTCTGCTTCTCTGTCTAATTTTTATCCTGCCTTCTTCCAAAGAGCTTGATTCATGGTTCTTGTCATTTTATGCAGTGGCGTCACTAGGGTTCACGTCACCTGGTGCAGAAGGCCAGTGTATCATCCCCTGCGGTGGGCAGGGCAATACTCCATGTGGTGGCCATTGTGATCTACCATTGCTCCGTCCCCACTGGTTTTTTGGCTGTACCTTTTGATAGAATACAGATATTTCAATGCAGTTTTTTCATTGCATTCTGCATGAAATTACACATTGATTGATATATAACATTATGGTATTATTTTTACAAACTGTGATTTTGTAATCACTAATGATGTCACCTCTCCCCAGTGTGTCAGCTTACTTACTGGAGCAGTTCTTAAACTTTTAGCACTGGGACCCACTTTTTAGAATGACAATCTATTCAGGACCCATCATAAAGCAAATTAAAATAAAAAATTATAAATAATTAAAGTAAAACAAATAATTAAATAAGGGGAAGCCAGCCCTGTTCCACCAAGTGAATTTTCTCTGTAGCCTGCCTGCAATAACACCCCTCCCCCAAAAAGAATCAGTAAGATTTTCACCCCTACCCAGTAGCCAGTTCAATTTAAGTTCTTATATTTCAAGCATATCACTATCAGAACTCACCTGTCTTTACAAGTCTGAGAGCCCAATCCTGTGCCTATCTACTCAGAAGTAAGTCCCGTTATCATCAGTGGGGCTTACTCCCAGAAAAGTGTAGATAGGATTGCAGCTTAAATCAGAAAGAAATTCACCTTACCCTGTCAAGCCTTTGCTTCATTCTTTTTATGCTGCCTTCTGGAGCATTTGCTGAGCTCCAGTTACACCAAATCAGGACCATTCTGGTGGCCTCACATTTCCCTTTGCCTGACCTACCCAGGAGCCAAGGCATGTTTGCTTACTCATGAGTAAATGTGACCATGTGACTTAGTTTTGCTTTCCATAGGGTTCAATACATTTGCAAGCTTGGAGGGAGGGACCTCCTTCTTGGGTGTTTTTGGGGGCTACCTTCATTGAATCAGGACCATTCTGGTGTTGTTGGATTTCTCTCAACCTGCCCTTTCTGATTAAGGCACGTTCACCTACTTGCGAGTAAACACACAATTGAACTCGGTTTCACTTTGCATTGGGCTCCATGCATTTTTTGTTTTCTGGGTTTTGGCCAATAACTTTTGATAGAAAGGAGATATTTCACTCCAGTTTTTTCATTGCATTCTACTGGAAATTCCACATCCAATGGTGTATATTACACGATGGGGTTATTGTTAACCACCATGATTTTAGCGCGACACGCCCCCCCAGTGCGCATTACCCCTGCTTGCACATCACCTGGTGTGGTCCGCACCTCCTGCAGCCCCCTAGCAATGCCACTGCTTTATGTTCTGCAACAATCCTATAAAGTAGTTAGAAACAGTGAGTGACAGAGTCCCAGGTCTTCCCAGCCTAAATCCAACAATTAAACTATTGCTATAATAATTAATACTATTAATTCAACTGAGATCCTCCTTCCAATTGTTCTGCAGGGACTGCACTGGTGCTGGCTAGGCTTCCTCTGGAGAAGATATCAACATGTCTCAGTGAACTCTGTGCTGTTCAGGTGATGGCTCTAAAAAAGGTACATGGTCTGCAGTAATGCTCTTTGCAGTCATGCTATTTTGCTGTGCTGTGCTTGACTTGGGTGAAGGAAGTAGATTTGTTGTTACCTTGGGGGTGTGAGAGAGTTTACTGGGGAAAATGAAGTTTAGAATAGTGACTGCCACCTAAGGTAGAAGACAAGTCCCAGTATTTAGAAGATAAACCAGCACTTCCAAATGCTCTTTGCTTATTTCGCTCAAAATACAGGCTATGAAGAAAAGTGACCTGCTACCTAAATGGCATTCTTACCTGGAATGAGTTCTCTCTCTCTCTCTCTCTCTCTCTCTCACACACACACACACACGCACGCACACACACACACACACACACACACACACACACACACACACACACACACACACACACACACAGAGGGATTTCCCCTCTGGCAGAACATCTAGCTCTCCCCATATCTTGTCATTCTTTACTTGCTTCCCTACATCACTGGTTGTCATTAGTGAGAGTGGAGCATACAAATGTGTATCATAATGATATCTGAACATGTTGAGCAAGAAGTTAGTGAGCTCAAAGGAGATTTGAATCTGGGCTGTTTGTTTTCAGTAAAGTATGGAATCTTTATTGGCATTTAAAATAGCATCAGCATCCCAAGCAAAAATATATACATGGTTAAGACAAATCCATGCTTTAGCAATTGTCCAGTAATAAGTAATTAGATCATACATATAAACAATCCCAGACTATTTAACCACAATGCAATCAACATGGTTATATTTGAAACCTCTGGAGCTCAGAACAGCGAGGACAAAAGAGGCTACATTTTCAAATTTCTCCCTCTCCTCTAGTGATAAAAAGGCATGGAGAACACCCATGTTAGCCCATCCGCTGAACATAACAAGTGTAGAAGCAAGAAACTTCCAGCATGGGACTTTGTAAAGGGCAGGAAAGAACCATGTGTTTGAGCGTTTCCATATGCTTCATTTCACAGGGACAATCTTCAAGTTTAGATATAACATTAAACCTACCTGTCAGCAGGGCTGAAAGGATGCAATTGCATCTTTCCAGCATAAAGGCCCTCCTTGCCTGTAGTTTATATAGGTGGTATAAATAGATGCTGTTGCTGGAAAGCTGATAGACAAATGAAAGAACAGTAGGGAGCATGTGGTATTTGCTCTGCTAAACTATTCCTGGTGTTTGATATCTAAAGATCTTTTTCTCCATATCTAAAGAAAATATTTCTTTACTCAGTGTGTAGTTGGTCTGTGGAACTCCTTGCCACAGAATGTAGTGATGATATCTGGCCTGGATGCCTTTAAAAGGGGATTGGACAAGTTTCTGGGGGAAAAATCCATCATGGGTTACAGCCATGATGTTCAACCTCCTGATTTTAGAAATGGGCTATGTCAGAAGGCCAGATGCAAGGGAGGGCACCAGAATGAGGTCTCTTGTTATCTGGTGTGCTCGCTGGGGCATTTGGTGGGCCGCTGTGAGATACAGGAAGCTGGACTAGATGGGCCTGTGGCCTGATCCAGTGGGGCTGTTCTTATGTTCTAATAACTAAGTGCCGCAGCATACCCTAGCATGCCTAGCCCCACAATATCTAAACCCAGTGCTTTTTTGTTTTAAAAAAAAAAAAAGGTGCAAGAACTCACAACTTGTTAATCTTTTATTTATTTATCCCATGCATGTATACTCAGAAGTAAGTCCCATTATAGCCAATGGGGCTTACTCGCAGGAAAGTGTGGATAGGATTGTAGCCTGAGAGCCCAAGCCTATGCATGCCTACTCAGAAGGAAGTCCCATTATATTAAATGGAGCTTACTCTCAGGGAAGTGTGGACAGGATTGTAGCCTGAGTTCCCTTGGGATTAGACTGCCAACTTTTTCCACCAGCTCTTACTCCAGTGGTGTTTATCAGCAGGGTAAGCTTCAGTAGCTGGATTTCTGCATATCAACCTGCTGCTAAAGCTTTGCACACTAGCAGCAGGTTGGTTTTGCTGGCTAGTTCACGGTGGTAGCTGGTTGACCAGTAAGTGTGGGGCACTGGGGCTTCAGGCTGTGATCCTAGCCACACTTTCCTGGGAGTAAGCCCCATTGACTATAATAGGCCTTACTTCTGAGTAGACATGCATAGGGTTGGGCTCTGAGGCTGCAATCCTACCCACACTTTCCTGGGAGAAAGCCCCATTGACTAAAATGGGCCTTACTTCTGAGTAGACATGCATAGAGTTGGGCTCTGAGGCTGTAATCCTACCCACACTTTCCTGGGAGTAAGCTCCATTGACTAATGGGACTTACTTCTGAGTAGACATGCCTAGGACTTGGCTGGCAACTGATGCAGGAGGCAGAGACACTGAGCTGGCAGGATGAGTCCCTCTGAAGCCTGCCCTCTCCACCCTCCTCTCACCTGCTCGCTGCTCATGGCTGCGCAGCGGCTGCTGGTCCCTACGCTGAGTATAATGGAAAGGGGGGTGAAAGTGGCATGGGGTGGGTGAGCAAGATCTACAACGTCCCACTGGCCCACTGCGGGACTGTCCCAGGAGCAGCTGTGTTGAGGGTAGTCCTGTTGCTCCGCAACCGTTTCTGACTCATAAAGCGCCGTGATTGGCTCACCCCGCCCTGCCTCCCTCAACCCAGAGCCGAATCTCAACCACCCAGCTGCCCGAAAACCCCAGGGCTCTGATTGGCTGAGAGAGGAAATGGGTGTGCCCATGAAAAGCACTGCCCTCCATGGAATTGTGAGTACCTCAATTATGTGGGGAGAGCATTGCAGGGCTCTCATCACGCGCTTCTTCTCTCTCCTTGTAGTCCTGCTTGGTCTTGATTGCTGCAGGCAGTAGATTGTAGTCCTATCTAAAAGGTGCCAGAACGCCGTTCCGGTGCGTTCTATTAGAAAAAAAGCCTGGTCTAAACCTAACTATTTTATCTTGGCATAGAATTCAACAACCTCACAGGGTAGAACCCGTCTGATAGAAATTGAATTAGAAGGCCATCCTTCTCTGCACTAAAGAAGATGCCCATCCAAAATCTGGCAGGTCTTAACCAAGCCTACATATTTAGTCATACAAGACCAGTTTCCATTCTAGAATTCAGATAATGGATAGCATTTTGCTCTGCTGTACTAAGCAGCTTCAATAAGGAAAAGACACTCTCATTGAATTTTCCCTTCCAGATATTTATGTGTGTTGTTTCTGTCTTTCAGCTGCTGTCTCAGGAGACAAGCAACGGCCTCTCCTCAGACCCCACTCTGCCCTTAGATCGCCTTGCTGTTATATTTAGGTATGTAGTGCTGACATTGGAACATCTGGAGAAAGTTGTAGGATTCTTCTTTTGTGCCTCTAATAACTGGAAAAAAAACTTATAAGTAGTATCCCCCATGTTTTTAATATTTACATGAAATCACTGGGGGAGATGGGGGGTTGGAGTAGGGTGTCACCAATATACTGATGACACCCTACTCTCCTTGCCATCTCACCCTTAGAAAGCCTCCTGGTCAGGAAATCCTTGATACAGGTATTGAGTTCTCTACCAGTCTGAATAGTGCTGCACTCCCCTTGCAAAAACAGATGTGCAGTCTGGGAATGCTCCTGGACTCACAGCTCTCTTTGGAGAACCAGATGGCAGCAGTAACTAGGAGTCTGTTTTCCCAGCTTTGGCTAGTGTGCCAGTTATGATCAGAACTGGTCATGGTGATCCATGCCTTAGTGACCAAGACTGAACTACTGTAATGCATTGTACATGGTGCTAACCTTGACAACAGAAGTTGCAATTAGTGCAGAATGCAGTCACCCAGGCACCTAAGGGATGGTGGTCTGACTCTATTATTTCAGCAACTACATTCATTTCCAGTCCCAAATCAAGATGCTGATATTGACCTTTAAGACCCTTCACAATTTTGGTCCAGGTTATCTGAGAAACCATCTTCTCCCATACATTCCAGCCTGCCCTCTTCGATCATTTGAAGGGGATTTCCATTGTGCCACCTCTATCCCAAGTAAGAGGGCTGGCTGTCATAAGAACATAAGAACAGCCCCACTGGATCAGGCCATAGGCCCATCTAGTCCAGCTTCCTGTATCTCACAGCGGCCCACCAAATGCCCCAGGGAGCACACCAGATAACAAGAGACCTCATCCTGGTGCTCTCCCCTACATCTGGCATTCTGACTTAACCCATTCCTAAAATCAGGAGGTTGCGCATACACATCATGGCTTGTACCCCATAATGGATTGTTCCTCCAGAAACTCGTCCAATCCCCTTTTAAAGGCGTCTAGGCTAGACGCCAGCACCACATCCTGTGGCAAGGAGTTCCACAGACCGACCACGCGCTGAGTAAAGAAATATTTTCTTTTGTCTGTCCTAACCCGCCCAA
Source organism: Tiliqua scincoides (assembly GCF_035046505.1). Classification (NCBI taxonomy): domain Eukaryota; kingdom Metazoa; phylum Chordata; class Lepidosauria; order Squamata; family Scincidae; genus Tiliqua; species Tiliqua scincoides. The sequence goes on along the minus strand of NC_089827.1, from coordinate 76,379,846 downwards.
CACTCAATTTTAGTGGATGTCCCCTGGTTCTGGTATTATGTGAGAGTGTAAAGAGCATCTCCCTATCCACTCTGTCCATCCCCTGCATAATTTTGTATGTCTCAATCATGTCCCCCCTCAAGCGTCTCTTTTCTAGGCTGAAGAGGCCCAAACGCCGTAGCCTTTCCTCATAAGGAAGGTGCCCCAGCCCCGTAATCATCTTAGTTGCTCTCTTTTGCACCTTTTCCATTTCCACTATGTCTTTTTTGAGATGCGGCGACCAGAACTGGACACAATACTCCAGGTGTGGCCTTACCATAGATTTGTACAACGGCATTATAATACTAACCGTTTTGTTCTCAATACCCTTCCTAATGATCCCAAGCATAGAATTGGCCTTCTTCACTGCCGCCGCACATTGGGTCGACACTTTCATCGACCTGTCCACCACCACCCCAAGATCTCTCTCCTGATCTGTCACAGACAGCTCAGAACCCATCAGCCTATATCTAAAGTTTTGATTTTTTGCCCCAATGTGCATGACTTTACACTTACTGACATTGAAGCGCATCTGCCATTTTGCTGCCCATTCTGCCAGTCTGGAGAGATCCTTCTGGAGTTCCTCACAATCACTTCTGGTCTTTACCACTCGGAAAAGTTTGGTGTCGTCTGCAAACTTAGCCACTTCACTGCTCAACCCTGTCTCCAGGTCATTTATGAAGAGGTTGAAAAGCACCGGTCCCAGGACAGATCCTTGGGGCACACCGCTTTTCACCTCTCTCCATTGTGAAAATTGCCCATTGACACCCACTCTCTGCTTCCTGGCCTCCAACCAGTTCTCAATCCACGAGAGGACCTGTCCTCTAATTCCCTGACTGGAGTTTTTTCAGTAGCCTTTGGTGAGGGACCGTGTCAAACGCCTTCTGAAAGTCCAGATATATAATGTCCACGGGTTCTCCCGCATCCACATGCCTGTTGACCTTTTCAAAGAATTCTATAAGGTTTGTGAGGCAAGACTTACCCTTACAGAAGCCATGCTGACTCTCCCTCAGCAAGGCCTGTTCGTCTATGTGTTTTGAGATCCTATCTTTGATGAGGCATTCCACCATCTTACCCGGTATGGATGTTAGGCTGACCGGCCTATAGTTTCCCGGGTCCCCCCTCTTTCCCTTTTTAAAAATAGGCGTGACATTTGCTATCCTCCAATCTTCTGGCACTGTGGCCGTTTTGAGGGACAAATTGCATACCTTAGTCAAGAGATCTGCAACTTCATTCTTCAATTCCTTAATAACCCTTGGGTGTATGCCATCAGGGCCCGGTGACTTATTGATCTTTAATTTATCAATGAGGTCTGAAACATCTTCTCTTTTAATCTCTATCTGACTTAACTCCTCGGTTAGGAGGGGCCGTTCGGGTAGCGGTATCTGCCCGAGGTCTTCTGCCGTGAAGACAGATGCAAAGAACTCATTTAATTTCTCTGCCATCTCTAAGTCTCCTTTTATCTCCCCTTTCCCTCCCTCACCATCCAGAGGGCCAACCGCTTCTCTGGCGGGTTTCCTGCTTCTAACATATTTGAAGAAGCTTTTATTATTCCCCTTAATGTTGCTGGCCATGCGTTCCTCATAGTCTCGCTTGGCCTCCCCTATCACCTTCTTACATTTCTTTTGCCACAGTTTATGTTCCTTTTTATTCTCTTCATTAGGGCAAGACTTCCATTTACGGAAGGAAGCTTCCTTGCCCTTCACAGCCTCTCTAACTTGGCTGGTTAGCCATGCGGGCACTCTCCTGGATTTAGTGGAACCCTTCTTTCTTTGCGGTATACACCTCCGCTGGGCCTCTATTACTGTTGTTTTAAGCAGCCTCCATGCACTCTGGAGAGACTGGACTCTTTTTACCCTCCCTTTCAACCTCCTTCTAACCAGCCTCCTCATTTGAGGGAAGTCCGCCCGTCGGAAGTCAAGGGTTTTTGTGAGAGATTTGCCTGGTATTCTTCCCCCAACATGCACGTCAAAACGGATCGCAGCATGATCACTGTTCCCCAATGGCTCAGTAACGTTTACATCTCTAACCAGGTCCTGCGTACCGCACAAAATTAAATCCAGAGTCACCTGTCCTCTGGTGGGCTCCGTGACTAGCTGATCTAAGCCACAGTCATTTAGCACGTCAAGAAATCCGGTTTCCTTATCGTGACCAGAACACAAATTGACCCAGTCAATATGAGGATAATTGAAGTCCCCCATGATTACAACCCTGTCCCTCCTTGTCACCTCCCTGATCTGTTTCCTCATTTCAAGGTCCCCATCAGATTTCTGGTCTGGAGGATGATAGCACGCCCCCAGTATTACATCGCTGCACAAGCCTGGTAATTTAACCCACAGAGATTCTACGGTGGAGTCGGACCCACCTTCAATCTCTACTTTGCTGGATTCTATCCCTTCCTTAACATAAAGGGCCACCCCACCTCCAACACGCCCCTGCCTGTCCCTCCTGTAGAGTTTATAGCCCGGGATTGCGGTATCCCACTGATTCTCCGCATTCCACCAGGTTTCCGTTATGCCCACTATGTCAATATTTTCCCTTGTCACCAGACATTCCAGTTCTCCCACCTTTGCTCGTAGACTTCGGGCATTCGCATAAAAGCATTTATACACGGAATGCCCCAGGATGGGCTGCTTATTCGCTCCTTTGACCCCGCATCCTCTCATTGTGCCAAACCGTCTATCACATCCCATCACCCTACCTTTCCCAATTTCTTCTCCTACCCTGCCTTTGTCTTGTTGTTCTCTAACCTCCCCATCCTCATCCCATAGGGATGAGGAGTCCCGAACCGGATGCCCCTCGGCTCCTGTCGGCCTTCCTCCAGGGATCAGTTTAAAAGCTGCTCTGCCACCTTTTTAATGTTATGCGCCAGCAGTCTGGTTCCATTCTGGTTCAAATGGAGCCCGTCCCTCTTGTACAGGCCCCGCTTGTCCCAAAACGTTCCCCAGTGCCTAACGAATCTAAACCCCTCCTCCCTACACCACCGTCTCATCCACGCATTGAGACCCCTGATCTCCGCCTGCCTAGCTGGCCCTGCGCGTGGAACTGGTAGCACTTCAGAGAACGCTACCTTTGAGGTCCTGGCTTTCAGCTTCCTGCCTAAAAGCCTAAATTTGGCCTCCAGGACCTCCCAGCTACACTTGCCCACATCGTTGGTGCCAACATGCACCACAGCCGCTACCTCTCCCCCAGCACTGTCTACCAGCCTGTCTAGACGAGAAGTGATGTCCGCAACCTTCGCACCAGGCAGGCAAGTCACCATGCGGTCCTCACATCCGTCGCAAACCCCCCTCTCTATGTTTCTAATAATCGAATCCCCCACTACAAGAAGCCCCCGACCCCCCTCCCGCCGAGGAGTATCCCGTCCAGATACTTCCAGAGGAAGACAGGCTTCCTCTGTGGAGGCACCACAACTATGGAATTCCTTTCCAGGGAAGTTTTGGCAGGGAATCCTTTCCAGGGAACTGGCTTTTTGGCAAGGACTCAAAACATGACTGTTTTGGCATTTGGTTGATGGATAGATGTTTGCTCTTTGTGCCTCCGCAATAGTCCTGTGACTTGACTGCTTCCCTGAATTAATTTATTTTACCCCAATGACTTGACAATGTTTGTTGGACTTTACTTTGTTTTGCTTTCTTTTTTATTTATGTTTTAGTGTTTAATGTTAAAATTAATGTTTTAATGCTTTGTTTTGATTTTTTTTTACTTATTGTTGTGATACATTGTACATTTATTATGAAGCTTTTGTTTCTGCATGGGAAAGGGAGGATATAATTTTTCAAACAAAATAAATAAATTATCTGGAAACTCCATCTCTGGGCCCAAGAAGGAGAATTTTGCAGTCTAGATTGTGCAGTAGGAAGAAAACCAAGAATAAGCTACTACTTTTCCTTTACCAACATTCTGTTCCGACTTTCCTGCATTTCTGTGACTCCCTTTTTAAGAAGCTGCCATCAAATATCACTATGATGGGCTATTTTGCCTCCCAGCAAGTGAGATAGCTCTGTCTAGGTGTTCATTACTTTATTTGTCCAACAGACTGTGCTATTTATGGGTTCCATGCAACACATTCCATTTCAGAAAACTTTTGCAGCCTCTGACAAAGAGGAGAAAAGAGATTTCACATCTGAGTGTGCCCCCTTTAGATGTGCATCTGGTGGCCTTACTAGCAGAGGCTGTCATTCCCATTAGTTATGACTCAGATGTTCCATAACCAACTTGAGAACACATATGTAGAACTTATTTGCTGTTTCCAACCTGGCCTCCAGTAATGCCCAAAGAAGTTAAGAAGTTAATACTCTAATACTGTTAGAACAGGTTAGAAGGTTATCAACAAACTGAATTCTACCCAGGTTGCTTGCAAACCAAGGCACAAAAGAAACTTAGGCCAAAGATTCAAGTTGAAAGGAAATTTACTTATAATCTGATGTAACCTCTAACAGACACTTAGTCACTTCAAGGTTCTCTACTCTGAAAGACCAGGAGCTCTAAGTAGCTGCCCCTGGATGCATGCAGGTATAATATAACAGTGACTAAAAACAGACTAGGAAACACACAACTGTAGTACAACAAAGGTCAGCAAGAAGGAAGCTACACACACACACACAAAGAGGAAATAAGCACATACCCTTTACAATGATCATTAAAGGGACCAGATACAATATTACTTCAAAAGAACTAGATGCTCCATCTACTGATGGACACTACTCAGTGTTGCTGTTCTCCAACAGGATGTAATGCCATCTGAAGTTCTAAAAATTGAATGGTGCTCTCCCAACTGGTGCTCTCTTTTGGATGGTAGACTGGCCTGATACTAGAGGCATTGAAAAATGCAGTGGTGGTGCCTTTTTATAAAAAGGGAATAGATCAGCTTGTCTCAATCAGTGGTACTGGTACCACTAGTGGCATCTTGAGGTGGTGTCTGGTACTCATGGGTCTCAGACACCCAGCAGCAAGACTAGTGATGCAACATAACAAACAGCAGTAGGAGGCTTGGCTTGGTGGACAAAGCTCCAAAGCATGCTTTTCGCATGCTTGAAAAAGCTCTCCCATCCACCCTGAGCCTATAGTAAGTGTTTGTCATGTCATATCTGTTCTCCCAACTAAAGTAACTGGTGATGATGTCATCGTCAGTTACTTCTGGTGGTAGTTCAAATAGATGAACCATGCAAAATGGTATAGCAGAGGACAAATGTTGAGGAACTTTGGAATAGATGTTTTGAATTTCTAGATAATAGACTTGAATTATTGAAAATCAAAAATTATTGTATTCTCTAGAACATGGAAACCCTATATCAGGAAGGAAATAGATATTATTGGTCTATCCTTGGACTATTTAAGCAGGCATTCTCAATTGGATGCTTACTAGAAGATACAGGTTTTTTGATATAGAACTGCAGAAAGCTAACCAGGAATGGGCAGCTCAACTTGGAAGACTTGAGTAGCCAAACACTTTTTTGGTGGCTCCTGTGAACTTGAGTCACATATGTTTTGAAATCAGAAGTGACTTGGGAGTTTTTCTTGGGAATAAGTGGAGATACCAGTCCGCTTGCTTACTTTTTTCCCCCCACTTTCACAGCCCCTAAAAGACCTTGTGGGCAACACAAAAGACAATTTAAGCAGCCGAAGTTTACTTTGCATTTCGTTATGTTCCCTGCCATCCCTACCAAGGGATGCAATTCCCCTTCTTTGATTTAGATATTTTATTTTATTTATTAACACCACTGGAGATTAGAATCTTTGGCCCCATCACTTACCTAGAGGAGTTACTGACTGCTTTAAACCACTGGGCTATTTAAGGCCCTAGTGTCTAAGCAGAGAGAGGATATAGCTACCAAAAGGCAGGTACAGGTTGAGTCTTGTTACTCACAAGGATTCTGTTCCCAGAACTTGTGGATGGCATAAATCACATTAAAGCAAATCCATTGAAAAAATAATGTCCTTTTGCTAGGCACTTTGTAAACATCCTTTCTAACCTTTGTGATGTAAGACACAGTCATTAGGCAGACAATCCATCAATCAGTCTCTCTCTATGCACTTAGAAAGACCACTCTGAGCCAGCCACCCCTCCCTTCACCAATGCAAAGTGATTATCTTTCTTTCATGTGCTCAGGGGAAGGAAGGGGCCACTTACTTGGAGTGAAGCCATTCTAAGTGCCTGGAGAGAAAATGATTGATGGATTATTAGTTTGCTGCCCTCTGTCGAAATGAAACTATTGTTAAAAGACTTTTTCCTTTAATTTAAAGGGCTCCTCTCATTGCCTTGAGATAAAACCTCAGGTGAAAAGTCAATGGGTAATTAGGTTATACTTGTATTTCAACAGAAGCTATTTATAGAGAGGCAGGAAGTTCAGCTACAGTTAAACACACACACACACACACACACACACACACACAGACTTTATGTAACCACATAATGGATTGTTTTTCCTATTTAGCAAAGCAAACGTCTTACTTTTGAATTGATTTCCTGCTCTATGAATTCGTTTCTCAGGAATTGGAAAGCCAGTGATCTTGTCTGATCTTGGAAGCTAAGCAGGGTCAGGCCTGGTTAGTACTTGGATGGGAGACCGCCTGGGAATACCGGGTGCTGTAGGCATATACCATAGTCCTTCGAGACTGAAGGTTGCCAACCATGATGTAGTGGTTAGAATGTTGTACTTGAATAATGATTAAAGTTGAAGCTTCCCAGGTTCAAATTCTTCCCTCAGTGAATTGGCCAGTAATTTACTCCTACTAGTGAAATTGATTCCCTGGTTTGGAGAATGACTTTCATGAAGTCACATTCAAAACAGTTCAGCAGGCCACACTTGACTCATTTATTTAAAAAACTCAAACTCTTGTCAACCTAACCCTTTAAAACTACACCTAACCCTTTAAAACTACATACAATTTAAATCAAAAATCCACTCATCCACTTAGTGACATATTATAAATCCTTAGTGAATAAGTGAATTTTTCAATCTCAATAAGATGCCCACAACTCTGTTCTTTCTATTCCCCAGGTTAACCTGGTTATGAACTAGCTTCACCCTTCTTATTTCTTTCTATAGGCATACAAATCCAACTGTAGAAAATGGACAAAACCATCCATGTCAAAAAGTTATTAAAGAGGTAAGTGAGAATCTAACTTATCCATATTCACATCTGAATTTCTGAGAAGCAGTGAAATACCTCGGTATTCTCAGATCACCTGGAATTTCTTGCTCTTTTTCTATAGGTCTGTTTTTTTCTGCCAATGGCACAGTGAGACCCAGATTGCATCAGGGAAGCTTAGGGCTTGTGTATAGCAAATACAAATTTTGATCAAAATGAGTGAAGCTGAGGTTCCTCTCTACTAATCTGGCCCAAAAACCTCAAGCGAATTCCAGGCCAGATAGCAGGCTAAAATGCAAATCATAATTAATTTAATTCAATCAGTTAATTTCAATTGTTTATAAAAATTATCAAACTATACATTTCTGTCTATTTCTGTACCTTATGATCTTGTCTAAGCTATACAAACTGCTTAGCTATTCTAATTGGGTCTGTAAAGTATTGAAATATCAAAAAGTGTTTAGCATAAGATGAACTTTAAGGTGTTTTCAGTTTTCACTCATTTTACAGAGAAAATAAAAGTTGGAAATCAAGATGATGTCAATATTTACACTATGTAAACTGTAAACACTTTGTGCAATCTCATATATTATCCTAGCTTTACCCATTGACCCTTCCATTCACACTTTTCCTCATCTTTCAACCTGATATTGGGCTGGGAAGGGATTCATCTAGGCAGAAATTTAGTTGGCAAAGCTTCCACAATCACTTGCTAGGTAGGAACCTGATTATTACTATCTGCCAGGGCATTCCCACAAGACGCAGTGGAGCCTACTATAGTTAACCTGGCATTTTCTACTAATCTTAGCTTGGATACTGTTGCCATTATGGTTGAATATGTATGCACATATGTGTGTGTAAAACCACTCAGACCAAACAGATACCATGCACTACAGCTTCATAGTCTTGTCATCAAGGAATTGTGTGTTGCTCCCTCCAGGCATATGCTTAAACACTTCTCATGATTTTTTCAAAGCATTCAGTCACAGCATCTTTTGACATGGAATTTAACACTGCTCTTTCCAATCAGTAGTAAACTGTGTAAAGATATTCTCCAGAAGGAGGAAGGGAGGCATTTGACTTATGGGATGCACTTCCTATATCAAGAAGCACGATTGGTTGAAGCTGGAAGCCTCATCCCTCATTGGAGGGCATTCTACCCCCCTGTTTGGGGCATCTCTGCCTCTTTCAGATAAATGTCAGGTGTTTTATGAGCTCCAAAGCGCTCAGTATTCTTTTGTCTGTGAAGCTGTCTGAGAACAGCTTTTGTCCTACCTGTTCTTCCTTTGTTTTTCTTCTTCTTTCCCCATTTCCCCCTTTCTTGCCTCATTTTCCTCCCCACCTCTTTCCTTAGGGCCTGAGCCTTTGTCAGAGGGAGGAAGCACTTGGCTGCTTCATCAGTGCAGTGCAGTTGCAACCTGGAAGCCTGACCTATTGCACTAGAATGTGGGAGAGGCCTGAGGCCTCAAGCCAATAAAAGGAAGGGCTGGAGATTGCATAGGAAAAGGAAAAGAAGACATTCTGCTACCAAGGATTTCCCTAGGGAGGGGTCAGCTGTGCAGGGCACCAGACCCAGACCCAGACACACAGGCTAGAATGCTAGTATGAATGAATGAATGAATGATTTTACTGACTGACTGATTTACTTGCCTACTGTATTTCTATTCTTTCTCCCTAAAGGGACCCAAGGTGATGTACAACAACTGGAAATATAAAAATATAGAAAGTAAAATATAAAAATATAAAAAATATAGCCACCTTGGGTCCCTTCACGAGAAGGGCAGGGTATAAATAAAGTAAAAATAAAAACATAAAAACACAATTAAAAGCACAAATTAAAACATTAAAGCCCTTCACAATAAGTAGAACCTTAAAAACGTGATCAGAGGTTAATATAAGAAAAAAGCAACAGTGGTAATTTTGTTAAAGCCCCAAGCCTGTAAGAACCAGATGTTAAAAATATGTTTTTAAAAAGATATTTAAAAGGCCGAGAACTCAGAAGGCTTGTCTAAAAAGAAATGTCTTCAGGCCTCACTAGAAAGTTTCCAGGGAGGGAGCAGTTCGTAAATCAAGAGGGAGGGAATCCTATAATGCTGAGAAGACCCTATTTCTTGCTATCTCCACATGCACCTCTTTGTGCGGGTGCATTTCCCGCACAAAGTTCAAAAGAGAGCCTTCTCCAATGACCTAAGGCAGTGTTTCTCGAAACAGTGGGTTGGGATCCACTAGTTGGATCACGAGCCAATTTCAGGTGGGTCCCCATTCATTTCAATATTTTATATTTAATATATTAGATGCTACCATTTTATGTGACTGCATTTGGGGAAATTTTATGTATGTATGTATGTATGTATGTATGTATGTATGTATGTATGTATGTATGTATGTATGTATGTATGTACTGCCTTTCTTTTGTCGTCGGATTTCTGCTCAGACTTTAATCCAAGGCGGTTTACGTAGGCAGGCTGTTCTAAACCCCTGTAGGGATTTTTACAGTTGACTAGTTCTAGTCTTTCATAGAACTCCTCCTTCCAGCTAGATTCCTTCCCGGCCTGGCCTCTCTCTAGCCCTTCGCCTCCCATGCTCCATTTGACAGCAACTCCTCTCTGCCACTGAGGGACAGCTCATCAGTATATCAGCATGTCCTCAGTTCTCGGGTACTTCCGGTTGTTTTGAACTGGCAGCCTTAGATCTTCAAGCATACAAGGTGGCAGCTCTACCAACTGAGCCAGACCTTCTGTTACAGATCTGTACTTTTAGCAGGCTACTATGCATATGCTTTTAACAATGATAGTAAATGGGACTTACTCCTGGATAAGTGTGGGTTGGATTGCAGCCTAGGATTGTTAAAAAATTTTCCTGCTTGATGATGTCACTTCCAGTCATGACATCACTTCCAGAGGGTGCTGACAGATTCTCATTATAAAAAGTGGACCCAATACTAAAAGTTTGAGAACTACTGACCTAAAGGAACAAACCGTATTAAATGGAAGTAAACAGTTTCTCAGATACCTTGGACCCAAGCTGCATGGAGCTTTAAAGTTCAAAACCAGCACCTTGAATTGGACCCTGAAATGAATGGGCAGCCAGTGAGCCACTGGAGAAGCAGCCTGACAAACTACCTACCTCCAGTGACTACACAGGCCACCTCATTTTGCACTAATTGCAGCATCCAAACTGTCTTCAAGGGCAGTCTCATATAGAGTGAATTACAATAATCTAACCTTGCTATCATTGTGGCATGGATCACCATGGCCAGGTCTACACAATCCACATACAGCTGCAGCTGGTACACCATTAAGTACCTTTAAGCTGGTACAACATCCTACACCATGGAAGTGCAACCCTATTCAGTGTAGGACAATACTCCAGTTACCTACATCAAGGATTTCCAAACAAGAAGAACCTTGGTCTTGTTTGGATTTAATTTCAGCTTGTTAACCTTCATCCATACCCCCACCTCCAGACAATGCTCCAGGACCTCAACCATCATCCTGGAATCTGGAGGAAAGGAAAGATAGATCTGGATGCTATCAGCATATTGATGGCGTCCCCCTCCAAATCCCTGGATGACCTCTCCCAGTTGTTTCATGTAGATGTTAAATAGCATGGGGGTCAAAATTGAAAACTGTGGTACCCCTCAACTTGTCTGTCTGTTGGCAACCTTCAGTCTCGAAAACTCTGGTATCACGCTCTGAATGGTGGTTCTAGAACAGCGTCCAGTGTGGCTGAAAAGGCTGATTCGGGAGTGACAATCCCTTCCACACTGGGAGCAAGTGCAGTCTGTCCCTGGTCTGTCTCCCTGGCTATGGGCCTTCCTTCTTTGCCTCTATGCCTCAGACTGTTGGCCAAGTGTCTCTTCAAACTGGGAAAGGCCATGCTGCACAGCCTGCCTCCAAGCAGGCCGCTTGATATCACAGGCATCCACCAGCACCACCATCTGGGACCAATCCTCCAAGTAGGAGCAGAACCATTGCAAAACAGCACTTCCAATTCCCAGCTTGGCCAATCGGCCCAGAAGGACACCATGGTCGATACTATCAAAAGCTGCTGAGAAGGTCAGTAGAACTAACAGGAACACACTCCCACTGTTCCAGTCTCTGGTATAGGTCATCCACCAAGGCAACCAAGTTCCTTCCCAAAGCCCAGCCTGAAACCAGATTGAAAAGAATCCAGATAATCTGCTTCATCCAAGACCCTCTGGAGTTGAGATGCCACCTCCCACTTGCCCAGAAACAGAAGGTTAGAGACTGGCTGGTAATTGTCTGGTGCAGTGGAGTTCAGGAAGGGCTTTTTCAGGAGGGCCCAAACCACCACCCACTTCAAAGCAAGTAGCAGTATGACTTGGATGATGAATGTAAACGATTGTATCTGCAAAGTGCTTTGCAAACATATCACAGTGCACAACTGTGTGTTCTTCCTTCAGAGCAAGCTGATGGAGGAGGCCATACAGAACATGGAACAATTCCACTGGATGGCTTTGTGCAATTGAAGTGGTAGCAGAGAAGAGAGATCTCCTTGCTGCTACTACCACCATGGAATAGATTGTATAGTGAGATCTATTTATGCAATCAGTCTTAGCATGAGTTTTCTGCCACCATATCTTCCCTGGCCAGTCGCTCTCTTGATAATGTTACCCCATCCCTCCCCTGAGTTCTCTCCTGGTAAAAACACATACTCTCATGGCAAGGCCCACTCTCTGAAACTAGCCTGCACAGTCAAATCATCCAGCTGGGCTGCTTATAAAGCAGACAAAAACAAGCTAACTCTATGCTGAATGCATAGTAGATTCAGGCATGGAAACACTCTTGCCACCCCTCCAACCATCAAAGCTGTTAACAAACTGTATTGCTGTAAGGTGTTTGTTTGCTCTTCTCTCCCCTGAAACAGAAGGGAAGGATCATCCAAGTGCTGTATCAGCAATTCTGGGTAGGAATGGATGTTCAGTCTCCTGGGCACAATCCCTGGGCTAAGAGCCATGGGCAAAGAGCCTTTAGGCTCTTGCCCTTTGGCTTGCACGAAAGGTTCATGCCTCTAGCAAGCCAGAGGCTTTAGCAGTGTACCTACAAGAAAAGGGGGCCAGTCAACCTCAGAAATCCAAGACACAGGTATTAATTATCAGATCCTTTCTCTCCACCCTCCTGACAGGCTGGCCCCTTGCTGACTCAGCCCCAGCCAGGGAAATAAAGCTTTAGTAGTGTACCTGCTAAATGGGGGCCAATCACCCTCAGAAGTCCAAGACACAGATGTAAATTATTAGCTCCTTTCCACCCTCCTGGCAGAATTCAGAATGGGTTAATGCTGCTGTTGAGGAGTAAGTTAACCCACTCCAGCACCCAGGTCTAAACACAAGTTCTTTTTCTGCAACAGCAGATGTCGCCAGTCACTCAGCCTCATTTTCCTCTCATCAATTCAGTTCAACAACTTGTCTGAATGCCTCATGGCCCTCACACACAAGAAGCATGAAAAAGCTAGGACCAAACCCCTTAGGTCCATCCCAGGAAGAAGCCCACTTCCAAGTGCAGGCACAAAGTGTTAGTAAGCTCTAGCACAACTCAGAACTTTAGAGCTCTACCACCTCTTTATCCTCTGACTCAGACAAGGAGAGTGGTCTTTCAGGTAAAGAGGAGGAAGAAGAGAAGGAACACAAGATGTATAGACTATTTCCATCTGACCCCCAGAATGCTAGCCAAGGCATCCCAGGCTTTCAATCTGGCCTCTTTGCCCCAGCCATCTTTTGAGCCCATTCGTAGCAGGGCATCCTTGGCCAAGTCCATCTCCCCCCAAGGTCCTGCCAAGCCAGTGGTTATGCCTTTCCCTGAGATGTTCCATCATGTGGTAGACACAGAATGAGAGCTCCAGTAACAGCCAAACACTCGTCTGTTCAATAAACTGTATTCTGTACCAGAGCAAGTCTTGACATCTCTCAAAGTTCCTGCAATCAGTGCCCCAGTAGCAGCTTTTTATCCTCAGCAGTGTTACCAGTTTTTATGCACTACATGCTTCAGCAACCAATTTGCTTATTGCTTGCGAAGCTGTGTGTGGCCTGAGGATCTGGCCGTCTCACAACCAGGCTGTTGAAGAATGATATTGCCTGAAGAAGGTAGCACTGGCAGCGACCTTCTCCAAGGAAGTCTCATTAGATTCCATTCATCTCTGTGCCAGGTCTCTAAGAGCCAACATCATGGCTTGACACAATATATGGTTGCCGCAGTGAGAGATTGACCCCACCTCCTAGTCACAGCTAGTAGGGGTTCCCTTCCAGGAGACTAAACTGTTTGACCAATGGAGCCCCTTGTGATTCAAAATAAGTTTAAGAGGAAGTAACTATAACTTCTGTCTGGACAGAAGAAGACTAGCAAGAACAATCCCTTCACTTTTTGCTTCTTTCGTACTGACCACTGAGTCAAGGAGACCACGTATGACAGCAAGTGGAACAAGGCTAGTGTTCCCAGAAACAAAGGGCAGGATGAAACATCTTTCAGCACATCCAAAACCAGCAAGGACCAAAGTCATACTTTACACTGGTCGAGAGATTCCTCTCAATCTATAGGAGACTATCTACTGGAGTTGGTTCACAGACTGCTGGCAAGTGATATGTGGATCCTTGAGTCAGTTTTCAATGCACTGGAATTTACCAAATTCTACATTCAGGAGCAGGTTCTAGAAGTAGTCTGTGTCTAGTGATACCACCAAACACCAACAGACACTCCAGGTCATTCAACAGCTGATAGACATTTAGGCAATAAAGCACGTTTTCCCATGACAGAGGAGAATGGGAGTATATTTGGTCCTGTCTTGGTCCCCAAGAAAGAGGCACAAGGGCCATCCTTGGCTTGGTGGCTCAACCTGTTTCCTTCAGAAATGCAAGCTCATGGTAAACATAGATCCATCATGGCAACAATGGAAGAGGGTAGCCTATCTCCATGTTCCCATCCTCCCTCAACATTGCTAATTCCTATAATTCACCTTCAGGACCAGACTCTACAAATTCCCGTCACTCCCCTTTGGGCTGACAGCAGTGCTACATGTATTCACCCAAGGTCCTCACTGATGACGCACCTGTGCTAGAAGGGCATCTCACTGTTCCCACATTTGGAAAACATATTGATAAAGTCTCTCTCCAGGGCCTAGGTGGTCAAGGACCTGCAGCAAACTATGTCTACAAACCTGGGCTTTGTAGTCAGCAAGACTACACTAACTAGCTCTGTCACTAGAGCTGGAACGTTGGGTGTGTTAGTAAACACACAAATCTTCCACATATATCTGTCTGAGAAAAGGAAAAGTGCTCTCAGACAAATGCTCCTTCACATAAAAGCAGTGAACCAAATGGACCTGATCTCTCCCTAGGAGTGAACCTAGCCAACTTGAATGCATCATTAACCACTGACACCAGTCTGCTAGGGTGGGGGACCATATGGTGGACTCTTTCTTCCAGGGGACTTGGTCGCCCAAGGAGTCCAAGTACAGCATCAATCAATGCAAACTTAGGGCAATCAAACTGTTCTTACTTCAATTTCACCACAAGTTCCAGGACCTGCATGTCCCAGTAAACATGGACAACATGGCAGTGAAGACTTGTGTGAACAGCCAGAGGGGACACTTCCTGTCTGTCTTCACCAGAAGGCAATTAAGCTCATGGAGTGGGCAGAACTTGGCATTGTTGAAGGCCGAGCATTTGACCAGGTCCTCCAAAATGTCAGCCTACTGGCTCAGCAGGCACACCTGTGTCAGAATGACAGCAGCACCCAAATGTTTTCACATGGTAACGAGGAGGTTCAGGCTTCCACTAGTGGATCTTTTCATGTACAATAAGCCGCTCAAAAGATTCGTTTCAAGGTCACAGGAAAAAGGAGCAGAAGGTGTAGATGCTCTCCTGTGCCAATGGCCAACAGGTCTGCTATATGCATTTCTTCCAGTATCTCATCTACCATTGATTCTGCAGAGGAAAAACCCTTTCTCATAAAGGTGCTTCAACCAGAGGTCATTCTGATCACTTCAAAATGGCCCAG
Organism: Tiliqua scincoides; assembly: GCF_035046505.1. Taxonomy (NCBI): domain Eukaryota; kingdom Metazoa; phylum Chordata; class Lepidosauria; order Squamata; family Scincidae; genus Tiliqua; species Tiliqua scincoides. The sequence goes on along the minus strand of NC_089827.1, from coordinate 76,364,721 downwards.
ATAACTCTGGTATTTTGACTTGGTCAGGCCCTCGGTCAATATCCTTTCCCGCAAGGTCCAAGATGCCCAAGGTCCTTATGCCCTAACCCAAGCATCCTTCTCCCCCAACCCAGTACACCCAAAGGAGAAGGCCTGGCAAACGTTCTACACTGAAAGAACCAGGGAGGTATGCAAGTCAGATGCCTGTGGTGGTCAGGGGTTTCGTTACTGGGAGAAGAGAATTTGCCACTTCTGTGTCTCTGTGACTGAGGGTCACTATTGGTCATTGGCTAAAATGCCACCAGACGGTATCATTGCCCACTCCCTCAGGGGGACCACCACTTCTGCTGCTTTTGAGGATTACCACTTGCTGGTGGAGATCTGCAGAGCAGTAACCTGGTAATCTGTCCACACCTTTCTGAAACACTACAAATTGGACATGGCACAAAGGCCTCTTTCAGCATGAAGGTCCTTCAGAAGGTGGCAGGCTTTGAGTAAGTCGCCTCGATTGGCCCACCCAAATATGCTGTTCTGTTATACCTCACAAATTAAGAATGCCCCCCTTCCTTCTCTCACAGAAAAATGGAATTTCTTATCTGAGAAATTCTCTTCTGGGAAGGGGGTATTCAGCGCACCAGACTTGGAGCCTCACTCTTCTTGGTGATAGGCTACATGTAGGGTGGTAGATAGATAAACCTGCTTTTCCTGCTTCTGCAGATAGGGTCAGTATTCTCATCTAACCAATCCAGTTCCTCTGTACATAGGCTGCAACTTCATGGCTGCTTTTTTAGGTTTGTTTCTTTTCATTGTACTTGAGGCTAATATGGCACAACACTTTCAAGCCACTTCGGGTTGTGACCATGATGGGGAGGGAGATTTTGTTTTTGTTCATGTTCTTCAGTTGTTGGCTTGAGGTAGGATATCTTCCTACAAGACTTCCAGTTTCATCTGGCCCTACCTCTTGGAAAAGAAGGGGCATCTCATAGATCAAGAATTCTCCCTTTCTAGAACAGGAATTCTCATGTTAGAAATTCTGGTTTGGGAGAAAGAACAAAACTTCCACTTGCATCTTGTTTTCATGATTCACTCTGTTTTCAAGTTTCCAAAAATATTATCAAAAACTGGAGGCAAGAAAATACTATAGACATATCCTCTTCCATATCATTCATTCCTGCTCTTTTACAGCTTACATTGGTTATTTAACAGATACACTCTGCCTGTGTTGTTAATTCTTAAAACACTAAGAGTAATATGTTGTATGCAAGTGATTGGGAAAACTTCAACTGTTGAACATCTGCTTGAATGTGCCCTCTCCACCTCAGTATCAAACTGAAATAACAACACAAAATAAGAGTGCATGGTTTCTAATTGGTAAAGCCAGCATAATATACAAGTTTGTACAAAGTTTTAATTATTTACATTTCATTTATGTATTTAAATTCAATCTTTCCTAACCTGATAATAAAATTCAAAGTGGCTTACAAGAAATAAAATTGATTCAAACTGAATAAATCCATAAGAACATAAGAACAACCCCGCTGGATCAGGCCATAGGCCCATCCAGTCCAGCTTCCTGTATCTCACAGTGGCCCACAAAATGCCCCAAGGAGCATCCTGGTGCCCTCCCTTGCATCTGACATAGCCCATTTCTAAAATCAAGAGGTTGCACATACACATCATGGTTTGTAACCCGTAATGGATTTTTCCTCTAGAAATTTGTCCAATCCCCTTTTAAAGGCATCCTGGCCAGATGCCGTCACCACATCCTGTGGCAATAAGTTCCACAGACCAACCACATGCTGAGTAAAGAAATATTTTCTTTTGTCTGTTCTAACTCTCCCAACACTCAATTTTAGTGGATGTCCCCTGGTTCTGATATTATGTGAGAGTGTAAAGAGCATCTCCCTATCCACTCTGTCCATCCCCTGCATAATTTTGTATGTCTCAATCATGTCCCCCCTCAGGCACCTCTTTTCTAGCCTAGAGAGGCCCAAAGGCCATAGCCTTTCTCATAAGGAAGGTGCCCCAGCCCAGTAATCATCTTAGTCGCTCTCTTTTGCACCTTTTCCATTTCCACTATGTCCTTTTTGAGATGTGGCGACCAGAAATGGACACAGTACTCCAGGTGTGGCCTTACCATTGATTTACACAATGGCATTACAATATTACCTGTCTTATTCTCAATGCCTTTCCTAATGATCCCAAGCATAGAATTGGCCTTCTTTACTGCCACCGCACATTGAGTCGACACTTTCATCGACCTGTCCACCACCACCCCAAGATCTCTCTCCTGATCTGTCACAGACACCTCAGAACCCATTAGCCTATATGTGAAGTTTTGATTTTTTGCCCCAATGTGCATGACTTTACACTCTTCATTGAAACGCATCCATCATTTTGCTGCCTATTCTGCCAGTTTAGAGAGATCCCCCTGGAGCCCCTCACAATCACTTCTGGTCCTCACCACTCAGAAAAGTTTGGTGTCATCTGCAAACTTTGCCACCTCACTTCTCAACCCTGTCTACAGGTTGTTTATGAAGAGGATGAAAAGCATCGGTCCCAGGACAGATCCTTGGGGCACACAGCTTTTCCCCTCTCCATTGTGAAAATTGCCCATTGACACCCACTCTCTGTTTCCTGGTCTTCAACCAGTTCCCAATCCAGGAGAGGATCTGCCCTCTAATTCCCTGAATGTGGAGTTTTTTTTAGTAGCCTTTGGTGAGGGACCGTGTCAAACACCTTCTGAAATTCCAGATATATAATGTCCACGGGTTCTCCCACATCCACATGCCTGTTGTCCTTTTCAAAGAATTCTAAAATGTTAATGAGGCAAGACTAACCCTTACAGAAGTCATGCTGATTCTCCCTCAGCAAGGCTTGTTCAATTAGGTCTGAAACATCTTCTCTTTTAACCTCTATCTGACTTAACTCCTCAGTCAGGAGGGGCCATTCGGGCAGCAGTATCTGCCTGAGGTCTTCTGCCATGAAGACAGATGCAAAGAACTCATTTAATTTCTCTGCCATATCTAAGTCTCCTTTTATCTCTCCTTTCCCTCCCTGATCATCTAGAGCAGGGGTATCCAAACTTTTTGGCAGGAGGGCCACATCATCTCTCTGACACTGCAGGGGCCAGAAAAAAAAAGAATTCATTTACATTTCAAATTTAAATATATTCACATTAATTTACATAAATGAATATATTAGAGATGGAACTTATATGAATGCATGATGGTCTTGCAATAGCTTAAGGCCTATAAAAGACCTTGTATAAAGCAAGGCTGGCCTTTCCTTCAGTGCTGCTGCTGTATCACATATGTGAAACAGCAAGCAGTGGAGAAAGCCCTCGTCCCACAGCTCATGCAAGAGGTACAAAGGTCACCCTCATGCTAAGAGCAGTTGTGTTGGGCCAGCACGGGCTCCAGCAAGTCTCTGGAGGGCCAGAGGCTGATTGGAAACTGGGGGCTCCCTGCGGGCCAGATTGGGAGCAAGTGGGCCCATCTAATCTAGAGGGCCAACCGCTTGGTGGGTTTCCTGCTTCTAACATATCTGAAGAAGCTTTTATTATTCCCCTTAATGTTGCTGGCCATGTGTTCCTCATAGTAATGAGGAGAATAAAAAGGAACATAAATGTGGCAAAAAAAATGTAAGAAGGTGATACGGGAGGCCAAGCGAGACTATGAGGAACGCATGGCCAGCAACATTAAGGGAAATAATAAAAGCTTCTTCAAATATGTTAGAAGCAGGAAGCCCGCCAGAGAAGCGGTTGGCCCTCTGGATGGTGAGGGAGGGAAAGGGGAGATAAAAGGAGACTTAGAGATGGCAGAGAAATTAAATGAGTTCTTTGCATCTGTCTTCACGACAGAAGACCTCGGACAGATACCGCTGCCCAAACGGCCCCTCCTGACTGAGGAGTTAAGTCAGGTAGAGGTTAAAAGGGAAGATGTTTCAGACCTCATTGACAAATTAAAGATCAATAAGTCACCAGGCCCTGATGGCATCCACCCTAGAGTTATTAAGGAATTGAAGAATGAAGTTGCTGACCTCTTGACTAAGATATGCAACTTGTCCCTCAAAACGGCCACGGTGCCAGAAGATTGGAGGATAGCAAATGTCATGCCTATCTTTAAAAAGGGAAAGAGGGGGGACCCGGGAAACTATAGGCCGGTCAGCCTAACATCTATACCGGGTAAGAAGGTGGAATGCCTCATCAAAGATAGAATCTCAAAACACATAGATGAACAGGCCTTGCTGAGGGAGAAACAGCATGGCTTCTGTAAGGGTAAGTCTTGCCTCACGAACCTTATAGAATTCTTTGAAAAGGTCAACAGGCAAGTGGATGTGGGAGAACCCGTGGACATTATATATCTGGACTTTCGGAAGGTGTTCAACACAGTCCCTCACCAAAGGCTACTGAAAAAACTCCACAGTCAGGGAATTAGAGGACAGGTCCTCTCATGGATTGAGAACTGGTTGAAGGCCAGGAAACAGAGAGTGGGTGTCAATGGGCAATCTTCACAGTGGAGAGAAGTGAAAAGCGGTGTGCCCCAAGGATCCTTCCTGGGACCGGTGCTTTTCAACCTCTTCATAAATGACCTGGAGACAGGGTTGAGCAGTGAAGTGGCTAAGTTTGCAGACGACACCAAACTTTTCCGAGTGGTAAAGACCAGAAGTGATTGTGAGGAGCTCCAGAAGGATCTCTCCAGACTGGCAGAATGGGCAGCAAAATGGCAGATGCGCTTCAATGTCAGTAAGTGTAAAGTCATGCACATTGGGGCAAAAAATCAAAACTTTAGATATAGGCTGATGGGTTCTGAGCTGTCTGTGACAGATCAGGGGAGAGATCTTGGGATGGTGGTGGACAGGTCGATGAAAGTGTCGACCCAATGTGCGGCGGCAGTGAAGAAGGCCAGTTCTATGCTTGGGATCATTAGGAAGGGTATTGAGAACAAAACGGCTAATATTATAATGCCGTTGTACAGATCTATGGTAAGGCCACACCTGGAGTATTGTGTCCAGTTCCGGTCGCAGCATCTCAAAAAAGACATAGTGGAAATGGAAAAGGTGCAAAAGAGAGCGACTAAGATGATTACGGGGCTGGGGCACCTTCCTTATGAGGAAAGGCTACGGTGTTTGGGCCTCTTCAGCCTAGAAAAGAGACGCCTGAGGGGGGACATGATTGAGACATACAAAATTATGCAGGGGATGGACAGAGTGGATAGGGAGATGCTCTTTACACTCTCACATAACACCAGAACCAGGGGACATCCACTCAAATTGAGTGTTGGGAGAGTTAGAACAGACAAAAGAAAATATTTCTTTACTCAGCGTGTGGTTGGTCTGTGGAACTCCTTGCCACAGGATGTGGTGATGGCGTCTAGCCTGGACGCCTTTAAAAGGGATTGGGCAAGTTTCTGGAGGAAAAAGCCATTACGGGTATCAAGCCATAATGTGTATGTGCAACCCCGATTTTAGAAATGGGTTATGTCAGAATGCCAGATGCAAGGGAGGGCACCAGGATGAGGTCTCTTGTTATCTGGTGTGCTCCTTGGGGCATTTGGTGGGCCGCTGTGAGATACAGGAAGCTGGACTAGATGGGCCTATGGCCTGATCCAGTGGGGCTGTTCTTATGAGAAGGAATTGGGAATGGAAGCATGATGAGATGCAATAGATGGTTTGGCACAATGAGAGCTTGCAGGGATAAAGGAGCTAATAAACAGCCCATCTTGATGGATTCCATGTACAAGTGTTTTTATGCAAATGCCTGAAGTCTCTGAGCTGAAGCTGGGGTGTCTACTGCTGACGGTGGAAGAACTGGAGAGTTTGGTGGCTGTGGAAAACATTGATATAGTGGGCATAATGGAAACATGGTGGAATGCGGCGAATCAGTGGGATACTGCAATCCCAGGCTATCAACTCTAGAGGAGGTACAGAGAGGGTTGTGTTGCAGGTGGGGTGACCTTTTCTGTTAACGAACATGTTAAGGAAGGGGTAGAATCCAGCAAAGTAGAGGTTGAAGGCTGGACACCACCATAGAATTGCTGTGGGTTAAATTACCTGGTTTGAGGAGAAATGTAATACTTAGAACATGCTATCGCTGGACCAGAAACCTGCAGGGGACCTTAAAATGAGGAAGTAGTTCAGGGAAATTTGAGGAGAGACAGGGTTGTAATTATGGGAGACTTCAATTATGCTCATATTGACTGAGTCAATTCTTGCTCTGGTTACGAAAGAGAGACCAAATTCCTTGACTTGCTAAATGACTGTGCCTTAGAGCCGTTAGTCATGGGGCCCATCGGAGGACACGTGATTCTGGATTTAATATTGTGTGGTACTCAGGACTTTGGTAGAGATGTAAATGTTACTGAGCCATTGAGGAACAGTGACCATGCTGCAATCCATTTTGGCATGCACATCAAGTGAGGAGCACCAAGCAAATCTGACACAGAATCTCTTGACTTCCGAAGGGCAGACTTCCCTCAAATGAGCAGGTTATAAAAGGAGGTTGAATGGGAAGATGAAAGGAGTTCAGTCTCTCCAGAGCGCATAGAGACTGTTTAAAACAACCCACCAGAGAAGCGGTTGGCCCTCTGGATGGTGAGGGAGGGAAAGGGGAGATAAAAGGAGTTTTGAAGATGGCAAAGAAATGAAATGAGTTCTTTACATCTGTCTTCATGGCAGAAGATCTCAGGCAGATATCGTTGCCTGAACAGCCCTTCCTGAACAAGGAATTGTCAGATAGATGTTAAAAAAGATGTTTCAGGCCTTATTGACATATTAAATAATAAGTCACCAGGCCAAGATTGCATCCACTCAAGAGTTATTAAGTAAGTGAAGAATTATCTAATCTCATGGCTAAAATATGCAACTTGGCCATGATACCAGAGGATTAGAGGATAGCAAATGTCACGCCTATCTTTAAAAGAGAAAGGAGAGGTGACCCAGGAAACTATAGGCCAGTCAGCGTAGCATCTATTCCGGGTAAGATGGTGGAATACTTCATCAAAGATAGAGTCTCAAAACACAGACGAACAAGCCTTGCTGAGGGAGAATCAGCCTGGCTTCTGTAGGGGTAAGTCTTGCCTCACGAACCTTTTAGAATTCTTTGAAAAGGTCAACAGGCATGTGGATGCGGAAGAACTCGTGTCTATATCTGGACTTTCAGAAGGCGTTCAACATGCTCTGTCATCCAGGCTGCTGAGGAAACTCCACAGTCAGGGAATGAGAGGGCAGGTCCTCTCAGCCACGACCTGGAAACTGGTTGAAGACCAGGAAACAGAGTGAGTTTCAATGGACAATTTTCAGAATGGTGAAAAGCAGTGTGCCCCAAGGATTTGTTCTGGGACCAATGCTTTTCAACCTGTTCATAAAGGACTGGAGACAGGGCTAAGCAGCGAGGTGGCCAAGTTTGCAAATGACACCAAACACTTTTGAATGTTGAAGACCAGAAAAGATTGTGAGGAGGATTGTGAGATGTCCCTTGGTTCTGGTATGTGAGAGGGAAACGAACATATCTGTATCCCCTTTGTAGACATGGATCTAGAGGAAGAACCACAAATACCTAAATTAAGTTTAAACCATTTATTAATGGTTCTTTTAATAGTAATATAAGAAATTGGAACAAGATCTTAACCAGATTGTTTCTCAGCCAAACTAGTACCAGATTTATTGTATACCTAGGCACTAGCAAAGAGGCCCACTGGAGCTTGGCTTAAGGTTCTGGCAACACTCTATCCCATGAACAAGTTTTAAAAGTCTCAATTATGTTCCCCCTCAAGTACCTTTTTTCTAGATAGAAGAGCCCCAAATGCTGTAGCCTTTCCACATAAGGGAGGTGCCTTAGCCCAGCACATTTTGGTGCCCTCATCTGCACCTTTACTACTTCTACTATACCCTTTTTGAAATGTGGTAACCAGAACTGTACACAATACTCCAGATGTGGCCTTACCACTTATTTATACAATGGAATTATAATATTGGGCATTTTATACTCCGTCCCTTTTTAAATTATTCTGAGCATGGAATTGGACTTATTCACAGCTGCCAAACACAGGATCAGCACTTTTATTGAGCTATTAACCAGTGCCCAAAGCTCTCTCTGTTGATCTGTCACAGACAGCTCAGAACCCATCAGCCTATATGTGAAGTTTTGATTTTTTGCCCCAGTGTGCATGACTTTACATTTATTTGCACTGAAGCACATCTGCTATTTTGCTGCCCATTCTCCCAGTTTTATCCTTCTGGAGCTCTTCAAAATCCCTTCTGGTCTTCATTATCCAGAAAAATTTAGTGTCATTTGCAAACTTGGTCACCCTGCTGCTTATCCCTGTCTCCAGATCATTTATGCAAAACACTGGTCCCAGGACAGATCCCTGAGGCACACTACTTTTCACCTCTCTCCATTGTGAAAATTGCCCACTGAGACCCACTCTCTGTTTCCTGGTCAAGAAAACCTACCCTCTGATTCCTTGACTGTGGAATGTTCTCAGCAGTCTTTTTGTGTGGGACCATGTCAAATGCCTTCTGAAAAACCAGCTATATAATATCCACTGATTCGTTTGCATCCCCATACACATTACTAACAGGCTCTTGACCTTTTCAAAGAATTTCATAAGACTTACCCTTACTGTCAGGTCAGCAGAGGAGGATAGCCCTTGCTTTCCCGATAGCAGAATGGTACAGGAGCGTAGGGAGATTGCAAAAGAAGCAGGCGATCCTAAACAGAGCCAAAGAAGCAGACACAGGCTTGTTTGTTGCAGAAGCAAGTATTGGTAAACAGAGCAGGCAGAAGAGTAGTCAGTCAAAAGGTCCAGAAGTCAGGGATACAGCAGGTCACAGTCACGAGAAGGTGGTCCAAATCAGTACACAAACCAGCAGCACGGCATGCAGAAACTCCACCACAACAACCCACACCTTGGTGTCTGTGCTTGCCCCATATATACCGGGGTCAGCCAATCAGAGTAGGGTGACCTCATAGTCACAAGACAGTCTTGTGACCCACTCTGATTGGCTGTCCACTCCACCATGGCCTACGTGACTCTGCACACATCTTTCGCCAAGTCACATGACTACCACCTGTAACAGGTGCAGCTGATTGCTACTCAGCATACCAGGCCTGGACATCAAGACCCCTCCTGCCACATCCTGGCTTATAACAATTCAGGGCCTGGGATGCCAAAGGCCTGACACTTACAGCAGACATGTTGATTCTTCCACAGCATAGCTTGTTCTTCTGTGGGTTTCACAATTATATGTTTGACCGTCTTACTTGGAACAGATGGTAGGCTGACTGGTTTGCAATTTCCTGGGCTCCCTCTCCTTCCTTTTTTAAGTGTCATTTAGTGTGACATTAGCTATTCTCCAATCCTTTGGCACAGTGGCAGTTTCATGGAACAAGTTGCATACTCTAGTCAAAAGATCATCAACTTCAGTCTTCAGTTTTTTGATCCACTCAAGTGGATACCACTGAGCTTGATGACTTATTGATCTTTAATTTGTCAGTTAAGTTTGAGATGTCTTCTCTATTAGTCTAGATTTGACTTAATTCCTTTCTTAGTCACAAGGAGCTGTTCGGTCAGCTTGAGGTATTCTGCCACAAAGACAGATGTAACAAACTCATTTGATTTCTCTGCCATCTCCCTTTCCTTCTCTCACCGTACAGCAGGCCAACTGCTTCTCTGACAGGTTTCCTAACATATTTGAAGAAGCTTTCATTATTCGCCTTAGTATTACTGCTGGCCATACACGCCTGAAATACTTTCTTGGTCCCCATATTATAATCTTACAATTTGGAGGGGGGGGGGGCACAGTCTATTCCTTTTTATTCTCCTCCTTGACCTTTACAGCCTCTCTAACCTCTCCTCCAGCTAACCCTCCTGGACTTAGTCAAGCCCTCTTCACAGAATGCAGTTTCACTGGGCCTGTACTACTGTTGATTTAAACAGCCTCCATGCACCCTAGGGACATTGGACTCCTTTTATCTTCCCTTACAACTTCTTTCTAAATAGTCTTCTCCTTTTGAGGGAAGTCTGCTCATTGGAAGTGAAGGGTTTTCCTGTCTGATTTGCTTGGCACTCTTCCCCTGATGTGCATGGTGAAACAGATCACAGCATGGTCACTGTTCCCCCAATGGCTCAGTAACATTCACATTCCTAGCCAGGTCTTGAGTACCACATACTAGCAAGTTCAGAGACGCCTGTCTTTGGTGAGCCCCATGACTAATTGGGCAAGGCACAGCATATTAAGAAATCCAGACTCTTTTTCATGACCAGAGCATGAACTGACCTAGATATGAGGATAATTATATCAAATTATAGGTTCGAATCCCCCCTCAACCATGAAGCTTCCTGGGTGAGCTTGGGCCAGTCTCTCAGCCTTACCTACCTCACAGGGTTGTTGGGAGGACAGAAGGAGGGGAGCAGCTGTGTACACCACCCTAAGCTCTTTGGAGGAAGGGCGGTATAAAAATTTGAAAAATAAAATAAATAAAATAATTGAAGTCCCCCATGATTGCAACCTTATCCCTCACTTATGCCTTCCTGATTTTTTTTTTTTTTTCGTTTCAGGGTGTCCTTCAGGTTTTTGATCCAGATGACAATAACATGCTCTCACTATTATATAGCTCCTTGGGGTTGAAAGTTTCACCTACAGTTATGTGAATTGAGTATTTCTGTGAACTGAGGACTCCTTGGTTCCCAGTTTAGTTTCATAGTCACCATGCTTGCAGTATAAGCTTCCGTTATAAGCTAGGTATCAGTTAATTCTCTACTCCAAACTAATGAAAAAGAGTTTTGTTCATTGCAAAGCAATGTGTGTGAGCTATTTTGTTACAGTTGGATTTGGGTGTCTTTTGAAGCTCCTTGTGATAATTTTCACTGAAAACTATTTTTTTCTCTGTCACATCTTTAATCCTTTTGTGCAGATCTGGCCAGTTCTGTCAGAGACCCTGAACAAATACCGTGCTGATAACCGCATTGTGGAACGCTGCTGCCGATGCCTGCGCTTTGCTGTCCGTTGTGTAGGCAAAGGGTCAGCAGCACTCTTGCAGCCACTGGTCACTCAGGTAACAGAGAAAACTCACACACATGCATGCATGACTTACATATAAGTTTATTTTTATTGGATATACATGTTCTCTAGTGGTTCCAAGGTGACTTAGTCTCCAGTTTCTGGGAAGCTCCTCCATCTTGGGCAGGTAAGGTCCACATGGTGTTGTTCGGGAGGGAAGGGCTCCCTGGAATTCCCAGACTGATCTTGCCTCAAATGCAGGTAATAAGTTCTTCGGCTTGCTCCTAGAGAATCCATGTCTCAGTCATCTCTCTTCTCCAATGGTCCTGTAGGTGGCTCAGTCTTGGCATCTGGGAGGCAAGCAGGGTCAGATGAACTGAGTCTTCTGGGATGGGGGCTCTCAGTGTTCCCCAAACTGATCTTGTCCTGCAACCAGGCAACAGAGTCTACTCTTTATTCAGCAAAGAACAAGTCTTCAGAAAAGGGTGGAGACCTTTTTCTCAGCACTTGTACTTCAGCAGCAGCAGCCCTCAGTTTCTCAGGTACAAAGGGAAAGCTTTATTGGCTACAGCACACATGAAGATCCAGCAATGCAGCACAATAGCAGCTCACCTCTTTTTCACATTTTATTTATTTATTTACTTCATTTGTGCCCCGCCTTTCTCCCTGAAGGGACCCAAGGCAGCTTACAACAATCATTAAAATCACAAAAACATGAATTAAAACAAGATTAAAACATTAATAACAAAAAATATTCTTAAAAACAGCAATCAGATAGAAAGATATAAAAGTAGCAGACATCAGCAGTTTATTAAAAGACCCCAACCCTTTAAAAGTTAAATGATGTTAAAAAAGCCAGGAACTCAGAAGGCTTGTCTGAAAAGAAATGTCTTCAGGCCTCACTGGAAAGTTTCAAGAGAGGGAACAGTTCATAAATCAAGGGGGAGGGAGTTCCAGAGTGTTGGTGCCACTGCTGAGAAGGCACTATTTCTTGCAGCTGCCCCACATACCTCCCTGGGCGGTGGCACTTGTAAAAAGGCTTTCTCCAATGACCTAAGGCTGAGGTATTAAATCTGTGTAGGGGTTCCCCAGGGAGGTGTGGCTAGCCCCAGGAGTGTCATGAGGCATCTTCGGGAGAGAGGTGGACATAGCTGCTCAGCTCAGCTGCACATGCTGCCTCCCTACTTGCTGCTTTTCTGCAGCTATGGTGGGTGGGGCAGTGTGAGGTGGGAAGGGTATGTGAAACATGTTGGGGGGAGGTGCCATCCCACCAAATCAAGAGAAGGCTGGCTGGGCAGCTTCAGAGGTGCTGCCTCTCATCAGCACAGGGCACGCTCCTGTCAGGCTTCAAACTGGGAGGGTAGCTTGACCTAGAGAGAGCGACACAGCACTTTCCTCCACTTGGAAAGGAGGGAGCCCAGCCTGCTCTTAGTGGGGGGAATGTCCAAATGCCCCAGCCTGCATTCCTCCATCTTGCCTGGGGGGAATAGGGGCGGCATCTGCATGTTGGGGTGTATGTGTGTGAGCATGCCCCCATCTACTTTGGGGTGAGTTGTGATCTTGCTCTGTGTGGCTGCAATCCTATGCACGCTTTCCTGGGAGTAAGCCCCATTGACTCAAATGGGACTTACTTCTGAGTAGACCTACATAGGCTTGGGGTCTGTGTCAGCTTAACCAAGGATCTTCACCTTTCTCTTTTTCCTCCCCCTTCAGAAAAGAAAAAAAAGCCACTCTTGATGGCTTTGTCTCCAAAAATTGATTAAAAAATAAAAATACCCATTCCTTTTCAGCCACCCCCTTTTTCCTGGAAAAACACTGGAATAGTCCCAAGGCCCAAACGCTGTAGCCTTTACTCATAGGGAAGGTGCCCCAGCCCAGTAATCATTTTTGTTGCTCTCTTTTGCACCTTTTCCATCTCCACTATATTCCTTTTGAGATGTGGCGACCAGAACTGGATGCAATACTCCAGGTGTGGCCTTACCATTGATTTGTACAAGGGCATTATAATATTAGCTGTCTCATTCTCAATGCCTATCCTAATGATCCAAAGCATGGAATTAGCCTTCTTTACTGCCGCCACGCTTTGGGTCGACACTTTCATTGAGTTGTCCAAAAGGACCCCAAGATCTCTCTCATCTGTCTCAGACAGCTCAGAACCCATTAGCCTATATCTGAGGTATTCAATCGGTGGGGAGGTATGGCTAGCCTCCAGGGGCTTGTGGAGAGTTGGCCACAGCTGCCCAACTCAGCTCAGCTGCACAGGCTGCCTCCTGACTTGCTGCTTTTCTGTGGCTGTGAACGAGGTGGGTGGGGCAGTGTGAGGTGGGGAGGGCCTGTGAAACATGATGGGGGGAGGTGGGAGAGAAGGCTGGCTGGGCAGTGGCAGAGGTGCTGCATCTCATCAGCACAGGGCATGCTCCTGTCAGGCTTCAAACTGGGATGGAAACCTGACCTAGAGAGAGCTATGAAGCTCTCTCCTCTGCTTGGGAAGGAGGGAGTTCAGCCTGCTCTTAGTGGGGGGGATGTCCAAATGCCCCAGCCTGCATTCCTCCATCTTGCCTGGGGGGAATAGGGGCGGCATCTGCATGTTGGGGTGTATGTGTGTGAGCATGCCCCCATCTACTTTGGGGTGAGTTGTGATCTTGCTCTGTGTGGCTGCAATCCTATCCACGCTTTCCTGAGCATAAGCCCCATTGACTCAAATGGGACTTACTTCTGAGTAGACCTACATAGGCTTGGGGTCTGTGTCGGGTTAACCAAGGATCTTCACCTTTCTCTTTTTCCTCCCCCTTCAGAAAAGAAAAAAAAGCCATTCTTGATGGCTTTGTCTCCAAAAATTGATTAAAAAATAAAAACACCCATTCCTTTTCAGTCATCCCCCTTCTTCCTCCTGTCTCCTTTTTTGGGGAGGGTACTTCCCATGTTGGCTGCTATTATAAGACAAAAGGCACAATCCTAGCTAGGTCTACTCTGAGGCAAGTCCTATTGTGTTGAATGGGACTTACTCCTGGAAAGTGAGGTTAGAATTGCAGCCAAACAGTCTCTGGGTCTCAGTTTCACATCAGTTTGCAATTAGCAGATTACATAAAATAAAGTCTTCCTCTCCCCCAGCAAATTCATCACTCCCCCCCCCCCTTAAAAGAAAGAAAAAAACATCCATTTCCAAAACCCTCCAGGGGTGCTGCTTACAAACTCAGGGCACAATCCTAACAGGTTTACTCCGAAGTAAGTCATATTTTGTTCAGTGGAGCTTACTCTCAGGTAAGTGTGGTTAGGATTGCAGCTGTAGAGTGCTGGCAGCTCTGCTGAAGATTTGACTTCTCTTGTTTTTTTGTTTCTAGTGTATAATTATAACACCTTCTTCCCCATTTTGGGGGTAACTGAAGTGAGGTGATATAATGGGGAGCCGTGGCCAATGATCACAAGGATCAGGGGAGATGTGGGCCAAAAAAGTTCAAGAACCACTGACCTAAGGGGAAGGGCCAGATTATATGGGAGTAGGTGATCTCTAAGATACCCTGGCCCAGAGCAGTATAGAGCTTTAAGGTCAAAACCAGCACCTAGAATTGCACCCAGAAACGAATGGGCAGCCAATGCAGCCACTGGAGAAGTGACCCAACAGAGTCAAACTGCCTACCTCCACTAACCACACGGGCCGCTACATTGCGCACTAATTGCAGTTTCCGAACTGTCTTCAATGGCAGCCCCACAGAGAGCGTGTTACAATAATCTAACCTCGATGTCACTGTGGCATGGATCACCATGACCAGGTCTGCACAATCCTAGTACGGCCACAGCTGGCATACCGGCCAAAGGTGAGCAAAGGCCCCCCTGGCCATAGCCACCACCTGAGAATCCAGGAGCAGCTGTGAATCTAGGCAGACCCCCAAGCTGCCAACCTGCTCCTTCAGGGGGAGTGCAACCCCATTCAGTGCAGGCCGATACTCCAGCACCTGCATCAAGGATTTCTGAACCAGGAGAACCTCTGTCTTCTCCGGATTTAATTTCAGCTTGTTAGCCCTCATCCAGATCCCCACCGCCTCCAGACAGCGCTCAAGGACCCCAACCACTACCCTGGGGGAAAGGGGAGATAGAGCTGGGTGTCAGCAACATATTGATGGCACCCCACTCCAAACCTCTCCCAGTTTTATGTAGATGTTAAATAGCACGGGGGACAGAATTGAACCCTGTAGTACCCCGCACCTCAAAGGTGAGGGTGTCGAACAGGCATTCCCCAGCACCACCATCTGGGACTGATCTTCCAAGTAGGAGTACCAATCCACTGCAGAACAGTGCCTCCAACTCCTAACTGTGTCAATTGACCCAGAAGGGTTACATGGTCAATGGTATTGAAAGCCACTGAGCAGGCAGGTAGATGGCCTCACACTCCAAAGGAGTCTGTCCACATCTTCAGGCTGTACCCTCCCTGTCCACTTGGCCAGCCCCCCCCCCAGCAGCTCTTATTAGCCAAGCTGGGCAAGGGTCAAGCAGGCAGATGGCCTCACTCCAAAGTGTCTACATCCTCAGTCTGTACAAGCTGAAAAGAATCCACAAAACTGGACAGGCAGTTGCCAAAGGGACATCACTAGACATTGTCATTGTGGCATCCAAGTTGTGATGTGTTCATTTCACTTGTACATTAAGGGCAAATGCAATCTTTATTTGAACATCCCACACAATGAGCCAGGTGGCAGAAAGGAACGAGCTGCACAAGAAGAGGAGATCAACCTGTGGGTATTGTCAGCAGGCACTAGTAGCAGCAGAAGAAGAAACTCAACCCTTCTTTAACTCATGATTTCAAGAATCCTCAACAGGAAGGTGACCCGCAGCACATTTAGGAGAGATCCCACTCCTTCATTAAGGGTGAGATGAGAAAGCTAGGCAGCTTTGTGCTGCGCAATTGACACTGAAATGTGCCCATCTCCCCCATCATTCTGGCAGCAGAGACTGTGGCACACACACTGCTGGTGTGGCAAAGAGCAGGTTAATTCTCCCTATTGAACCACCTAAAACTCATAGCTGAGGACAGGAGCACTGAGGACAGGTGCTCAGGAGCTGAGGACAGGTGGTGAAAGAATTATATTCATTAGTACAGGCAATTGCCCTGGAAACAAAACTGAAGAATCTGGAAGAGTTTTTCAACCATTTTCAACCACTATGCTCCAAGTTCCTGCATCTGCATCTGTGGACCTTTCACAGCATACCAGTGTGTCACAGCACACTGGTTGAAAATTGCTGGCCTAGAGTAGTGATCTCCAAATTGAGGGATTGCTGCTTCTAGCAAATGCCTTCCCAATGCAGTGCTTAGAGTTCTGTGCTGCAGCCACTTATCTTTCCAACCAATCACTCCAGAAACTTGCTTCTGCTGCCTGTCACTCCAGCAGGCTATGCACCCAGATTTCCAGGCAGAAGCAGCTGCTCAGTGTGAGTTTCTGTAGTGATCAGCTGGAAAGAGAAGTGGCAGTAATGCAAAAATTTGCATGGGGAAGGTATTTTTCTGACATCAGACAGTCCATAGGCCATGGTTCACCCCTACTGACCTAGGGGAACACCCCTGAGGTCCCCTCTAAGGATGACTACCTATCTGGTTTGTTGTTAGAGAAAGGGGAGCTATCTGATCAGAAGCAGGACAGGTAGGAGCCCCGCCTGTTCTCACCTGAATTTTTTTTCAGATAATGCTCCAGAAGGTCACAAGAGTCTTGGACAGGAATCTGGGCAACTACAACAGGACAACCAGCCTGATGAGATGGGCAAGCCCTGAAATGTGTGGGGGTGCAGTGCAGCATTCCCAACACAATGGGACACCTCTTGTAGATTCCCTCTTCCCTCAATCCTTTCTGATGCTGCTAGAGAGTGGCCAGCCCAGTCAGAAGCAGAGACCCACCACCAGGTTCTGTGCGCAGTCACAGAGGGACATACATCAACAAAAGACTCCCTAGTAGATGCACCAGTAGGTACCTTGGGTTTCACCACAGTACTGGTCAAGAAAAAAGAAAAACTTTACCAGAGAGTGAGGAAGCTGTCACTACAGGCAGCTATGGTGGAACCCAAGGCAGCCATTTTGTGTGTACCAACACAGCAATACAATGCCCAGAGGCAGCAACAGAGGTTTCTCTTAAGCCTGGCAACCTTGCAAACTCAGCTACAAGTCCCACTACCAGCAATCTTGCCTCCTCAACCAAGAACCAGCAATCATGACATCACAGCCCAATCTCCCACAGCCGTGAGGAGGGGGAATCTCCGGAGATTCATAAACCAGTGGGTGAAGCATGTCAGACCACTGGGTTCTTGAGACGGTCCAGAGAGAGTATGCCCTGGAAGTGTGTGCTTACCCAAGGAACAGGTTCATTCAATTTCTTAGGCCCAGGCTCAACACAAAGCACAGCCTGACACTAGAAGCAATCCAGCACCTCCTGCAGATCAGGACCATGGAGCCTGACACATTGGACGAGTATCATTCTTCACAGTCTCCAGGAAGTCAGGGGAAGTTCGAGTGATACTTTACCAGAAGTGGCTGAACATGGGATGAGAAAGCAACAGAATGGAGACACTCAGATCCATCATGATGGCAATAAGGCAGGGCAATTTCCTGGCCTCCAAGGGACCTACCTCCACATTTCACACAGCACACAGGAGGCTACTTCAATACACAGGCAGTGTTTCCAGTACTGTGCATTGCCATTCAGCCTGTCATCAACCCTGAGGGTGTTCTTCAAAGTACTTGTGGCACTGATAGCACAGGTACACCAATAGAGTGGAAGTCTACCTGGATAACATCCTCACTCACTCAGAGCAAGAAAGACATGCAGCTCACTGTTGAGCATCTCCAGCAACAGCAGCAATTTGTGATAAACTTCAATAACAGCAAACTCCACCTGCCTCAGGCAATAGAGCACCTGGGTGTGACCCTGAGCACCTGGGTATTTAGAGTCAGGCTGTCAGAAGAGAAACAGTCCAAGATATCATCTCTATCTGTCAGCAGTTCTGAAGCCCTAACATTCATATGTTCTGACCTTAGCCCAACTCTTCAGGTTGCTCACCTTCTCATACCAGAATGTGATCCCATGGGCAAGATTCAGAACCAGGACTCTAGACCAGGGGTCTCCAAACCCCAGCCCGGGGGCCAGATGTGGCCCACAGCAAGCCTCTATCTGGCCCACGGCCAACCTCTTGTCCCCTGAAAGCCTCTGGCCTACTCAGCTGAACATGACCAGAACTGTGCTCTGCTTGTGTCTGGAGGGTGTTCTGAGGGCCAGAGAGGTTGAATGAATGAGCCCATTCATTCATTGATTCAATCATCTAAGTTCCACCTTTAATTTATTTATTTAAATTTTATATTTAAATTTTTTTCCACCCCTCAACATCATGCCAAATATTGATGCGGCCCTCTGGCCAAAACATTTGGAGACCCCTGCTCTAGAGTACACCCTTGCCACACCAAGAATACACTGGAAGGCACAAACGCAAGAGGGTCATACTGGGCTGGAATGCCTGCAACAACCTCAGTGCCTAGAGCAGTTATTTTCAACCTTTTTCATCTCAGGGCAAACTGGCAAGGTATTAAAATAGTCAAGACAAACCATCAGTTTTTTTTACAATTGATAAGGCACACTGTGCTATCAATGGGAGGCTCACATCCCCAGTGGCCCTACTAATAAATGACCCTCTCCCAAATTCCCACAGCACACCTGGGGACCATTCACAGCACACCAGTGTGCTGTGGCACAGTGGTTGAAAATGGCTGGTCTGGAGCTACACATACTGACTGCTGGGTCTCCAATACAAATCCTCAGCCAGTGACCACACCTGTGCCCTCAGCCAGAGTTGCTGAGTTCTTCAGGGTGCTTCTGGAGGAGTGGACAACCTCTACTAAGAGGTTGAAGGTCACATAGGCTCTCCAGCAAGTTTTACACCCTCTCATAGAATGATACTGAGAAGAACAGTGGCATAGCTAATGATTATATAGCCTGGTACCAAGCTCAAAATGTTGCCCCAGAAATGATGTGACAACGGAAGTGATGTCACACCTGGACTTTTTAAAAAGTGAAAATTGGGAGGAGGAACCTATCTACTCCCCCCAGCAGCTTATCACCCACTTGTTCTGCTGCCTCCCCCCAGTCAGTGGCATAGCTAAGGCATCTATCTGCTACCTGGGCTCAAAGAAGATTTGTAGCCCCCCCCCCCCCAGCAGACAAAATCAAATTTAATTAAGTAAATAAAAAGTGTGCCCCTGTTTGGTTCAAGACACTGTGCTGGGGTGAGGAGGGACAGTTATACCTTTCCAATGATATATAACACAATGGTATTAATTATTCATACATACCAAGATTTTTACAGTTTCGGTCACTAGTGTTAAGCTCAGCTTGTTGCCCCCCTAAAGCTTGATGTCCGGTGCCACTGCTACCCCCTGCACCCTCTTAGCTATGCCACTGGCGAAGAACACCCTTAGTTGATGTGCCAGTCACCATCTAGTGATCCACTTCCATCCTCTCCTCAGACAGCAAGGGAATTTCTAGGGATGCTTCAGACAGGTAAATAGAGGCTGCATTGTATAATAGGCATCAGCTGGCACACTGCAGGCTTCAGTCTTGAGCTCACTCTTTGTGTGGGCATCATACCTTTGGATCCAGGACCTGCTAAATGACGACTCTCTAGCAGTTGTCCTCAAAACTTTTAGTACCAGGACCCACTTTTTAGAATGCCACTCTGTCAAGATTCACCAGAAGTGGTCATTAACCTGGGAGTGATGTCATTACCAGAAGTGACATCATCAGACAGTATAAGGAACCCACCTAAAATGGGTTCATGACCCACCTAGTGGGTACCAATTCACAGTTTGAGAAACACTGCCCTAATGGCTTCCAAGATGACCTGAAGAAGTCACCTTGCTACCCTTGCTACTACCTTTTCTGCACACTTCTCCTTGGATGCTACCCAACTTTCCACAAGGGTCATGGCACCAGACCAACTGGCACGGTACAAAGCCCACTATCAGCATGTCAACCAAGCAGCAGTTGGCATGAGTCCCTGGGGCAGCTATCCGCTGCTGGGGGAGGTGGGTTACAGGAGTTTAGCAGCCAGTGGACAGAATCCACATCATACTGCTAGTTCCTCAAGATGGTGCCTCTAATGCAGGGTAGTTCCAGGTCTACTCCCATTTTTTTCACCTTTCCCAAGAAGTCAGGAGATGTCAGAGCTAACCTAGACCTCAAATGTCTGAACACATGGATGAGAAAGCAAAGAAGGAGATTCTCCTATCTATCCTATCCATTGCACTACAGGAGGCATAACTCCACATTCCAAAAAGACATGGCTATCCCATTCAGTTTGGCTTCAGCTCTGAGGGTATTCTCCAAGGTTCTAATAATAATAATAATTATAATTATAACTTTATTTTTACCCCGCCTTTCTCCCTGAAGGGACTCAAGGCGGCTTACAACAGATTAAATAATAATTTAAAACAAATAAAAACATATTAACACATATCATAAAAACAGCAGTCAGATAAAAAAATAGGTAAAAAGAGCATAGAGCAGCAGCAATCATAAAAGAATCAGGCCTGTAAAAAATATTAAAAGATGTTTAAAAGATGTTAAAAAGGCCAAGAACTCAGAAGGCTTGTTTAAACAGAAGGGTCTTCAGGCCTCGCCAAAAGGTCGCAAGAGAGGGAGCCATTCTTAAGTCTAATGGCAATGGCATCTGCAACTTCAGAAGGTGGCCATTTACCCATATCTGAATGATATACTGACTCGCTCTAACTGTCAGTAACAGGGGAAGCAGGACTTGCAAACAACTGTACTCTGTCTGCAAGAACACAGCTTTGTGATCAACATGAAGAAGAGCAGCCTGCAGCCATCGCAGATCCTGGTCACTAGCATACAAGATCTACCTGTCTAGGGAACTGCGCTCCCCTGTCAGAGCTTAAGGACCCACATCCTGTCATCATGGCCCAGCTCATGGAATGTTAATTTCTTGCCAGCGTACAGTTCCCTGGGTCATTCCCTGGGTACAGTTTAGGGCAAGGGTTGCAACATTGCATGTTGTCCCTACAGCCATACATCATTACGTACCACTAGCGGGGAATGCCCCTGGACCAGATGATACACAGCAACATGAGACGGTGACTAGAGCCACACAGACTGAGATGAGGAACCCCAATTCAAGACCCACCAAGGACACAATCTTCACATGTCTGTAGTTGAGAAGCACAAAAGGAGGGGTGACAGCTCTAGCGTGTTGGACAGTCATGAAAGCAACCACAGCATCAGCTGGAACTGAGAGCAATCTTCCTGGCCTTCTGGGCATCCCTGCCTGCAATAACTCAAAAGAACATCATGATCTACACAGGCAATATCTTGTCAAAGCATCCATTAACATGATTACCATAAACAGTAAGGGGGACTCTATCTGAAACTTGAACAGGGAGTCTTGCTGTCTATTCTTCTAAGACAACCTCTGTTCTTTCAGGGCACAGCACATCCCAGGGCATCACAACACAGCAGCTGATTGGCTCAGCTACCAGTCTGCTGAGAAGGTGGAGTAGCAATCGCACCCTGGAATATTCATAGAGTTGTCCCACAGGTACAGACCAATGGAGATAGACCTCATTGTGTCACCAGACAGCCAGCAAGTAGGAAATTTCTTCTCCAAGGGAGCCACCACAGGATTGATGCCTTAAATCACCCATTGCCCAGAAAGGTACTCTAGGCCTTCCTACCCTTCTCAAAGTGCATTTGGAAAAACTGGTAGGAAGAATCAGAAGTTGTCCTAGTGTCTCCTACGGTTTCCAACTTCCTAGATATGTCACTCCAGTTACTGCACTACCTAATACAGAAGGACATTCTCATCTAGCGTTTTGCTCTGCAACCCCAGCCAGACATGCTACACCTGACTGCCCAGAGGCTGAGCAACAGAGCCTATCAGGGCTAGGATGTTCTGACGTAGAGTTGATGAATCTCAGACAGAAAGCAGTCCACTAAACAGGTATTCAGATAGGCTGGCCCTTTCTCCCTTACAATGATGTCTCACGTGTTCATCAGGAAGTACTTGGGCAAAAATCAGATTTCCCTGTTTTTCAATAAGGCTTTTCTCAATCCTCTTTATATTTCTGATTCCATTGCACAGGCAGGGCAGCCTCTCTTTTTTGAATTTCTTGTGTCTTGTGCAATTGAGCCTCTTGCCCCTCTCCACGTGGCTGGGGTGCTGCAGGTGGGCCCACAAGCACCCCAGATGCCTCAGGCCTCCAGAGCTACATGGGCAGGAGGTCTGGCCTAGAGGGTAGAGCCTAGCCTGAAGATAACATCAGAAGGTCACTAGTTCAAGGACCTCTAGGTACTCTAGGCCTTCCTACCAACAGAGAGTACACCAACAGAGAGAGGCAGGAGGAGCATCAAGACACTTGGCTTTGCTTGGCAGCCCTGTCCTCACTCCGGCTGGCACCATCTTGGAGGCACATGTGGCCGTGCAGGCAGACACAGCCTTTCTGCCGGGCCCAGCCAACGTCAGAGCCTTGATGAGTCACCCGTCACCCCCAGCCCTGCTGGACACCCCCATGGCAAACCCCAGCAAGCCCTCCAAGATGCCCACCCCCCTGTGCAGGCCTCAGTGCCCTGGACTGGGGGGCAACTCTCAAGTGCCATCAGGGAGATGGTCCAAGCCAGCATATCTACTGCCATGGAATCTTATCATAGAACCAGAGGGCGGGCTCCATGCCTCCAGTCAGCCCCCACGTGGATCTCCCAACTGACACTCCAGTTCTGCCCCCCCAGGAGGCAGAGGGGACACACCGCTCACAACTCTGACTTGGAGCGAACCCCAGCCCACAGGACGCAGATGAAGTGGGATCCTATGCCGCCTCCAATAGAGGAAGATATTGGGTGATGAACAGAAACCTCAGGGGTCACAGCTCTTCACAGAGCAGTTCCAGAGGCTCATCTCCAGGATGATTCAGATGTTCGACCTGCAAGTCAACCAGGTCTCAGCAGAGGCTTTAGGAGCCAAGCTAAAGTGGGTGTCCCCAGCAGTCTTCCCAACTAGCTGGAGACCCCCAGTGGTTCCCAATGCCCCGTCTTCCAACAACTGATTAACAAAGTGTGGACCAATGCTGCCAAGGGCCGGGAATCCAGCAAGGCATCCACCAGGTTCTACAACCTACCCCCAGAGGTTATGGCCTGCCTTAAGTCTCCTCTTGAGACTTGGTTGTCTCTCTGGTCACAGCCCTGGGCGCTCCATCTGTCCTGCCCACAGATAGTGATGGCCTCCCCAAGGACCTCCCCAAGGAGCTTGCAGTCAGAAGGGGCTTTGAGGCTTCCATGAGCGACCTCCGTGCCTTTGTGGCCTTGTCCCTCTTTGCAAGAGCCTTTGTCCTTTGGCTCCAGCAATTCACTGAGAGCTACCCGTTGCCCTCCAAGGCCATCAGAAAAATGGCCTTTGCCAACACAGTGCGCCAAGGGTACTCCCTGGAGCTTCATACCATTTCCTGAGACCGGTTCCTCCAAATGCTCAGACCCAAGTGTCCACTGAGACACACCAACACTCTTGAGACCATTCAGCACCTCATCCAAGCTCGGTCCATAGAGCTGGTGCTGGAAGACAAACGAGGTTCCAGAGTGTTCACATGTGCCACCTCTTCACGGTGCCCAAAAGAACTGGAGACACCTGAGCTATACTGGACCTCAAGTGGCTTAATCAGTGGATGCACCACCAGAAGTTCTAAATGGAGACACTCCATTCCATCCTCATGTCAATACGGAGGCGCAACTATATGACCTTGCTGAACATCCAGGAGACGTACCTTCATGCGCCCATTTGCCCCGCCCACCAGCACTTCCTCAGATTCTGCTACCAGAACCAGCATTACCAATACTGTGCCCTTCCAGTCGGGCTCTCTTCGGCATCAAGGGTATTTACCAGGATCTTCGTGGTTCTGATTGCTCATCTCTGCACAAGAGGCATGACCACCTTCTCGTCCTTGAACAACATTTTCCTGAGATTACCATCTCCAGAATTCGAGGTGCTGCATCTGTCCCAGACCATCCAGTGCCTGCAATGTCAGGGGTTCATCCTGAACTTGGAAAAGAGCCACTTCACACCCTCACAGACAATAGAGCACCTGGGAGCAGTCATTGACTCCACCCAGTTCAAGGTGTTTCTGTCCCAGGAGCGTTGGGACAAGATGGCTACCCTACTCTCCATGGTCCTCAAGTCACCCAGACTGGACATGCTGATCCTCATTCTCCTCCTGGGCATGCTGACCTCATGCCATGACATCATTGCTGGGCTAAGACCAGGGTCCTGGCCCTGCAATGCCTGCTGCTCCCATTCCAGGACTTTATCTTCAGACAAAGGAGCAAGTGTGTCAGGTTGAACCCCACCACTATCACAGACCAGCGTTGGTGGATGTGGCCTCACAGATGTTCTCCCAGCACAGGGACATCCTGATCTACACAGACAACGTAGCAGCCAGGGCATACATCAGCTGCCAGGGGGGCACCCGCTCCTCCCTGTAGAGGGAGGTGCACAAATTTCTTCTATGGACATAGAAGAACCTCAGCGCCATCAGGATGGAACACATAGCTATACAACACAGCAGCAGACTGGCTGAGCAGGCAGGAGCTTGACCAGTCAAGAGTGTCACCTGTGCCAGCAAGTCTTTGTGTTGATCAACCACAAGTTCAGCCCTCTGACCATGGACTTGTTCACTAGCAACCTCAACCGTCAGCTCCCAAGGTTCTTCTCCCACAAGCATTGCCTGAGCACAAAGGGGATTGATGCCCTACACTGCCAGCAGCCCAGGGAGGTATTGTACACATTCCCTCCCATGAAGCAGAGGGTCCTAGCCAAGGTAAGGTTAGAGCAGGGCAAGGTCCTTCTCATAGTTCCAGATTGGCCGCAGTGGGCATACGCAGAACTGAATGAGTTGACTATAGCCACCCCAGACACCTCCCACTTTGGCTGGACCTCCTATCTCAGGATCTGATACTGCAAACCCAGACAGCAACACTCTACCTTGCTGCCTAGAGGTTGAGCAGCTTACAAAGTTAGGTTACTCCCCCTCCGTTCTCTCCACCCTTCTGTTCAACAGGAGGGGGTCCACTAACAGGGTCCATAGTGGGACTGGAAGGTGCTGGTTGAATGGTGCCTTCCCCAGCACATCGACCTGGAGAAGTTTAGAATCCGGGACCTCCTGAATTTCCTACAGGCTGGCCTCAACAAGGACCTTAGCATGGCCACCCTCAATGCTAGGTATCCGCCATATTCTCAACCCTGGGGTTTCCCAAGGGCAGGGCGCTGGCTTCTCACCCACATGTACACAAATTCCAGAAGGGGGTGAGCCTAGTCAACCCGCATCCCCTGCCCAGAGCTCCCACCTGGAATCTAACCCTGGTTCTCCAGGCTCTTATGAGACCCCCCCCCTTCGAACCCATGGCTACCTGCTCTCTTAAGCTTTTGTCTCAGAAGACAGCCTTCCTGGTGGGGGTAACCTTCGCCAGGAGGGTCTCAGAGCTAGCAGCACTCTCCATTGCCAGAGACCTATGATTGATTCTGCCTGATATCCTGTCAATGGAGGACAGGATAGTAGTTTGCACTGACCCTCCTTTTCTTCCCAAGGTGAACCACCATCCCAGGAGGTCATCCTTCTGACCTTCTGCCCCAACCCTCCTACCCCAAGGAAAGGGACTAGCACACCCTCAACATACGTTGGGTGGTGAGCTTCTACCTATCCAGAATCTTGAGCTTCCAACAGATTGAGGCTCTGTTCATAGCATACAGGCCCAGTGACCAGGGCAGGAAGTTGTCACCTTCTACCGTATCCAGGTGAGTGAGGGAGGCCATAACTGAGGCCTCCAAGGCCACTGGCATGGAGCCCCCAAGGGCATTATGGTTCACTCCTTATGAGGAGCCGCCATCTCCGCAGCATTCAGGGCTCATCCATCCCTGGAAACTGTGTGCTGGGCAGCCACCTGGTGTACTCCCAATATGTTTATCAGGCATTACAAGATCAATACCTTCGCCTCAGGGGATGCAACCTTTGCCATGCACATCTCCCAGAGCATGGTCACACATGCTTCCGGCAGTTCAAACCCTTGAGGAGCATGGCTTAGGCAATTCCCAACATGGAGACATGTTGATCCCACTGGAGATGGGATCTCCAGACATGGAGATCCCACTAGAGAACAGTGAGATTTGTACTTACTACAGGGTCAAAAAGGGGGCCCAGGAGCCAAAGGAAGGGGCCCAGAAATTTCCTGGGATCTTACATTTTCCTATCTCCTCAGACATGTTGTCCACATGGGATACTGGGGACACTACCATGAGCATGTGGCTGCAGCCACAGACAAGCCATATGTATCAGGCCAAGGAATGCATAGACAACACTCCTCAATACAGTTTCACTTGGGAGGAAACTGGTCTGCTACAGTAGCTCTTTGGCTTGTAGAACTGCTTACCATGAAGGAGTGCATGCAGAACTACAGCTGCTGCAGAAGTCGGTTTTGGTGTACACAGGACACTTTCCATTCTAGTGTGAGCCTAATTACAATGATGCTAATTATCTGCATGATTTTCTACATTTAAAAGATTTTAGAAACATAGGAGTGTGTTTGGTTTTCCATATTATTGTATCTAGCTGCCTATACCACATGGGCACATGCCTGTGCACCTGGGAACTTGCTCACTGTAAATCACTTGCTTCAGGTGGAACAGAAGGCAACGTGAAACCTGAACATCACTCTTTCAGAAGGTGCCAGAACTGCCAACCTAACATGTGTAGGAGTGTCAGAGCTGGTGACTCAGACTACATGCTCTGCTAAAGGCATTTTGTATAGTATTTAACTGAGTCATACTTTCATGAGGCTCAAAGGTTATAACCTGGCCAACTCTGGGAAAGGTCATTGGATACCATTTGGTGTTCTTGTAAAGGAACTGGATACACAGGGTAACCTTATCCTTTTACTTCTTGTCACCAGAGACCATATGAAAAGTGGGTTGCATTTAGGCTGTGGGAGAATATACTTTTGATTCCTTCATCCTTATGTTTCCATAAATTAAATGTTAAATGAAGTATGCTCCCCTCCAGTGCCACTCATTTTCCAATCTAGGAAGAAAAACATCTTTGATACTCTAGCCCTTTACCTGCCTCTCCTGCATTGTTCCTGTTCCATTGCACTGTTCCTCTTTGAAACTGGGGAACAGAAAGAGGTATGGCGAAGTCTGACGCTTATGTCTTGTGGCAGGGCCAGCCCGATCCTGTGGCTATGGAAGTCCTGACATATAATAAGTATTTTTAAAATTCTAAGTGTGTGGAACCATACTTTGTTTTGATCTTGTACTACCCCTGGAAGCTTTCAATCCGATCCAGTGGAGCATGAAACAGAGCTCAGGTTTTGGCTTTTAACAGTTCATTTAGAAGTTGGTGTACTAGGAATTTTGTCTAGGTGTCAAAAGCACTCTAACCCCTGGGAGATGGGGGATAAGAATAGGCACTCAGTTTGGCTGTACTTGTCGTAAGAGGTGACTAAACAGCCACCGGGTAGATGAGACTCGTCAGCCTGAGAAGGCAGCTCATCTGAGAGAAGGAAAACTCTGATCCCAAACCTCCACTGCCTTGTGGCAAGATCCAGTTATGGAAGAGGCTTCAGGAGTCAACCTCAAGGCAAAATCCGGAGCCGGAGTCCCCGAGGCAGTTCATGGCTGAACACAGTCACAGTCACGTTCTGGCAACTCCTGCAACGTCGCTGGAACCAACCATATTGGCCTCTGCCTTTCCATTGGACCATTTCAGCGACGTGGAGAGGGGGGATTTGCTGCATGGGTAACAGCCTATCCTCCATATCTACTTTACCCAGGCTTCGCGCACTGGAGAGGACACTCTGTTCCAGAACCACCATTCAGAGTGCGATAGCAGTCTTCTGAGACTGAAGGTTGCCAACAAGGCAAAAGCAAGCACTCTGCACAAAGCGCATGCCACATGGGCTCCAAAGACTTTTCCAGCTGTCTCCACCCTTCCCCACCTTGTTTTGCCCCTCCTTGCCCACATTCTGCTCTCCCATCACCACCCTCCCCCACTCTGTTTCACCCCTCTCCCTTTGCAAAGGGGCTCAAAAGAAACTTTGCATCCCCTGATTAATGTCCTCTCAGAGGCCCTGGGCTGAGCTCCCTTTCTTGAAGGGAGGAGTCAAAAGCTTACCCCAGGATACACTAATTGTCTCAGTTCAGGTGGAGAGTATGTGGAAATGAAGTGCTAACATGGTATATAACTTTTGAGTAGTTTTCCTTTATTTATGTTTTTAATTTCATAATAGGTGAAATGTTAGGTGAGAACAGTTTTATGTGACCACAGCCTATCAGCTTGAACATTTTTCATTTCAATGTCACAAATATGGACCATGAAAATCTTAGTATTTATATAAATAAGTGGTAATTTTGGTTGTTAAATTCTGAATTGTAAAATGCTGCTGATAGTTATTTTTCAACTGATCCTTGTTTGGTTCTGTCGGCAGATGGTGAGCGTGTACCAGGAGCATCAGCACTCCTGCTTCCTGTACTTGGGCAGCATTCTTGTAGATGAGTATGGCATGGAGGAGGGTTGTCAGCAAGGGCTGCTTGATATGCTCCAGGTAGGTCACCTGAGTTGAGTAGAAGTCAGCTGTTTACAAGACTTAGTACTTCAATGGATTTAGGTCCACTAAGAATCAGTGCTTTTTAGTATCAAACAAATTCCTTATTTGACTTATAAATAACTTCTTTGTATTGTTCATTTATGACAGGGATGCCCAAACCTCGACCCGGGGGCCACTTGAGGCCCTCAAGGACTTCCAATCTGGCCCTCAGGGAGCCCCCAGTCTCCAATGAGCATCTGGCCCTCCGGAGATTTGCTGGAGCCCGTGCTGGCCTGACGCAATGGCTCTCAGCTTGAGGGCAACTGTTCAACCTCTTGTGTGAGCTGTGGGATGAGAGCTCCCGCCACTACTTGCTGCTTCACCTCTGTGATGCAGCATCGGCATCACATCCTATGGGATGAGGATGGGGAGGTTAGAGAACAACAAGACAAAGGCAGGGTAGGAGAAGAAATTGGGAAAGGTAGGGAGATGGGATGTGATAGACAGTTTGGCACAATGAGAGGATGCAGGGACAAAGGAGCGAATAAGCAGCCCGTCCTGGGGCATTCCTTGTATAAATGCTTTTATGCGAATGCCCGAAGTCTACGAGCAAAGGTGGGAGAACTGGAATGTCTGGTGACAAGGGAAAATATTGACATAGTGGGCATAACGGAAACCTGGTGGAATGCGGAGAATCAGTGGGATACCGCAATCCCGGGCTATAAACTCTACAGGAGGGACAGGCAGGGGCGTGTTGGAGGTGGGGTGGCCCTTTATGTTAAGGAAGGGATAGAATCCAGCAAAGTAGAGATTGAAGGTGGGTCCGACTCCACCGTAGAATCTCTGTGGGTTAAATTACCAGGCTTGAGCAGCGATGTAATACTGGGGGTGTGCTATCGTCCTCCAGACCAGAAATCGGATGGGGACCTTGAAATGAGGAAACAGATCAGGGAGGTGACAAGGAAGGACAGGGTTGTAATCATGGGGGACTTCAATTATCCTCATATTGACTGGGTCAATTTGTGTTCTGGTCACGATAAGGAAACCGGATTTCTTGACGTGCTAAATGACTGTGGCTTAGATCAGCTAGTCACGGAGCCCACCAGAGGACAGGTGACTCTGGATTTAATTTTGTGCGGTACGCAGGACCTGGTTAGAGATGTAAACGTTACTGAGCCATTGGGGAACAGTGATCATGCTGCGATCCGTTTTGACGTGCACGTTGGGGGAAGAATACCAGGCAAATCTCTCACAAAAACCCTTGACTTCCGACGGGCGGACTTCCCTCAAATGAGGAGGCTGGTTAGAAGGAGGTTGAAAGGGAGGGTAAAAAGAGTCCAGTCTCTCCAGAGTGCATGGAGGCTGCTTAAAACAACAGTAATAGAGGCCCAGCAGAGGTGTATACCGCAAAGAAAGAAGGGTTCCACTAAATCCAGGAGGGTGCCCGCATGGCTAACCAGCCAAGTTAGAGAGGCTGTGAAGGGCAAGGAAGCTTCCTTCCGTAAATGGAAGTCTTGCCCTAATGAAGAGAATAAAAAGGAACATAAACTGTGGCAAAAGAAATGTAAGAAGGTGATAGGGGAGGCCAAGCGAGACTATGAGGAACGCATGGCCAGCAACATTAAGGGTAATAATAAAAGCTTCTTCAAATATGTTAGAAGCAGGAAACCCGCCAGAGAAGCGGTTGGCCCTCTGGATGGTGAGGGAGGGAAAGGGGAGATAAAAGGAGACTTAGAGATGGCAGAGAAATTAAATGAGTTCTTTGCATCTGTCTTCACGGCAGAAGACCTCGGGCAGATACCGCTGCCCGAACGGCCCCTCCTAACCGAGGAGTTAAGTCAGATAGAGGTTAAAAGAGAAGATGTTTCAGACCTCATTGATAAATTAAAGATCAATAAGTCACCGGGCCCTGATGGCATACACCCAAGGGTTATTAAGGAATTGAAGAATGAAGTTGCAGATCTCTTGACTAAGGTATGCAACTTGTCCCTCAAAACGGCCACGGTGCCAGAAGATTGGAGGATAGCAAATGTCATGCCTATTTTTAAAAAGGGAAAGAGGGGGGACCCGGGAAACTATAGGCCGGTCAGCCTAACATCTATACCGGGTAAGATGGTGGAATGCCTCATCAAAGATAGGATCTCAAAACACATAGACGAACAGGCCTTGCTGAGGGAGAGTCAGCATGGCTTCTGTAAGGGTAAGTCTTGCCTCACAAACCTTATAGAATTCTTTGAAAAGGTCAACAGGCATGTGGATGCGGGAGAACCCGTGGACATTATATATCTGGACTTTCAGAAGGCGTTTGACACGGTCCCTCACCAAAGGCTACTGAAAAAACTCCACAGTCAGGGAATTAGAGGACAGGTCCTCTCGTGGATTGAGAACTGGTTGGAGGCCAGGAAGCAGAGAGTGGGTGTCAATGGGCAATTTTCACAATGGAGAGAGGTGAAAAGCGGTGTGCCCCAAGGATCTGTCCTGGGACCGGTGCTTTTCAACCTCTTCATAAATGACCTGGAGACAGGGTTGAGCAGTGAAGTGGCAAAGTTTGCAGACGACACCAAACTTTTCCGAGTGGTAAAGACCAGAAGTGATTGTGAGGAGCTCCAGAAGGATCTCTCCAGACTGGCAGAATGGGCAGCAAAATGGCAGATGCGCTTCAATGTCAGTAAGTGTAAAGTCATGCACATTGGGGCAAAAAATCAAAACTTTAGATATAGGCTGATGGGTTCTGAGCTGTCTGTGACAGATCAGGAGAGAGATCTTGGGGTGGTGGTGGACAGGTCGATGAAAGTGTCGACCCAATGTGCGGCGGCAGTGAAGAAGGCCAATTCTATGCTTGGGATCATTAGGAAGGGTATTGAGAACAAAACGGTTAGTATTATAATGCCGTTGTACAAATCTATGGTAAGGCCACACCTGGAGTATTGTGTCCAGTTCTGGTCGCCGCATCTCAAAAAAGACATAGTGGAAATGGAAAAGGTGCAAAAGAGAGCGACTAAGATGATTACGGGGCTGGGGCACCTTCCTTATGAGGAAAGGCTACGGCGTTTGGGCCTCTTCAGCCTAGAAAAGCGACGCTTGAGGGGGGACATGATTGAGACATACAAAATTATGCAGGGGATGGACAGAGTGGATAGGGAGATGCTCTTTACACTCTCACATAATACCAGAACCAGGGGACATCCACTAAAATTGAGTGTTGGGCGGGTTAGGACAGACAAAAGAAAATATTTCTTTACTCAGCGCGTGGTCGGTCTGTGGAACTCCTTGCCACAGGATGTGGTGCTGGCGTCTAGCCTAGACGCCTTTAAAAGGGGATTGGACGAGTTTCTGGAGGAAAAATCCATTATGGGGTACAAGCCATGATGTGTATGCGCAACCTCCTGATTTTAGGAATGGGTTAAGTCAGAATGCCAGATGTAGGGGAGAGCACCAGGATGAGGTCTCTTGTTACCTGGTGTGCTCCCTGGGGCATTTGGTGGGCCGCTGTGAGATACAGGAAGCTGGACTAGATGGGCCTATGGCCTGATCCAGTGGGGCTGTTCTTATGTTCTTATGTTCTTATGGCAGCGAAGGAAAGGCCAGCCTTGCTTTGTGCAAGGCCTTTTAGAGGCCTTGAGCTACTGCAAGACCTTCATTCATTCATATAAGTTCCATCTCTAATATATTCATCTATGTAAATTTATTCAAATTTTAAATGTAAATTAATACATTTTTTCCCCGGCCCCCGATACAGTGTCGGAGAGATGATGTGGCCCTCCTGCCAAAATTGGGGTGAGGTTTCTCTATAGTGGCAAAACAAATATGAAATTCCCTACTGTGTTAACTGATAACTTCCTCCTCCCTCATGGCCTTTCAGTCTCAAAATGTTTTTGTTCCATCTTGCCTACTGCTGATTTGTTGTTGTGCATCTAAGTACTTTGGTAAAAATAATTGCTCTCCTCCAATTTTTTCTTGTCCTTATGATTTTATTTTTTGTTTAATATAGTGTATGCTTTTTAGTTCTTGAATTGTAAGCTGCCTCGAGCATTTGTTCAGGGATAGCAAAGGTAGGATAGAAATTCTTTAAATAAATAAATAAATAAATAAATAAATAAATAAATAATAATAATAATAATAATAATAATAATAATAATAATAATAATAATTGTACCAGTGTACTCTTGCACTGAAACTATTCACTTTGGTGCATATTATTGACTGAATCCTGACATATCACTGTATAGGCACCTCCATGTATTCAACTAAAAAACTGGAAATCATCAAAATGCAGAACCCAGCCTTTTTTAGCTTGCAAGTACGTTTTGGCCACACAAAAAATAAATAACACACTATATATAATTTGTGAATGCATGCAAAAACACAGTAAAATGCAGCACATGGTCACAGAAGTGTATGGAAGGTTGTGGAAACAAGACAAAATATGTTGAAAGAGAGGATCATGTGTCCAATGTATGGATTCTGGTGATAATTGAAGTTGAAAGAGCAAGTGGACTGTGAAAAAGTGGGGACACCTGTACTACTCTCATGTCTAGCATTGTCATGCATTGAATCTACAGAGAAGCAGATCTGCTTTTTTTCTTTTTTGTGTTCTATCTTGCAATTAAATTTAAGTAAGATGTTACATGACTCATTTGTGTTATCATCTGACATAAGATTGATTTATTTAGCACTTGTAGTAGATTGCTGCTCTCTTACATGTCAATGCCAATTGTATAGATCAGGGGTGTCCAAAGTTTTTGGCAGGAGGGCCACATTGTCTTTCTGACACTGTGTCGGGGGCCGGAGAAGAAAATAATTAATTTACATTTAAAATTTGAATAAATTTACATAAGTTTACATAAATGAATATATTAAAGATGAACTTATATGAATGAATGAAGGTCTTGCAATAGCTCAAGGCCTATAAAATGCCTTGCACAAAGCAAGGCTGGCCTTTCCTTTGCTGCCGCTACTGCATCACAGATGTGAAACAACAAGCAGTGGAGGGAGCCCTTATCCCACAGCTCATGCGAGAAGTCAAACAGTCTCCCTCACACTGAGAGCAGTTGCGTCGGGCCAGTGTGGGCTCCAACAAATCTCTGGAGGGCCAGAGGCTCATTGAAGACTGGGAGCTCCCTGAGGGCCGTATTGAGAGACCTCGAGGGCCGCAAGTGGCCCCAGGGCCGGGGTTTGGGCTCCCCGGTATAGATAATTAAGAGGGGGAAGCAAATGGATGTGAAGATGAAAGAAGCAAGCAAAAAAAAAAGGATTCATTTTAGCTCCAAACCAAAAGTTCAAACCTCGGGCTTAACTGAACTTGCGCACTCACATTTTGATCTAGATAGGCAAATTCTATGACTAACATGCTCTCACATTGGAGTGCTAGGGGAAGTGGTTAAAAGGAAGAAGCATGAGGAGAGGGGAGAAAAACTCTTTAGAAGAAAAAGTTAGAGCTAGAAAGAGGAAGATGTGTGAAGAAGGGATGTACGAAATTAGATAGGCTTCCTAGAGGAGCCCAGAAGGAAGAAGTGGTGGTTTTGGATATAGGGAGGGAGGAAAAAAAGAAGATAATGAGGACATTAATTAGGACATTCGAGAAAGAGAAGGAAGAAAGGATCTTAATGTTCAGGTGAACATTCAGCAATGAACAACTGTAGCTGCAAAGCAGCTCTCTGTATGCTGAACCCAGGGCTAATGGCATGCGGTGAGCCTCTCGGTAAGGTGTGAAAGCATTTCACTCATGTGCCTTGAGGGACCACCCCTCCCACTGAACAGATATTGATAACTAATAGTCCAAGTCTCTGAAGGTAGAGACTTCTTCCCCAGAGATAATGAGCAAGGGAAATTCTCATTCTTTGAAGCTCTTGGTGGATTGGTTAAAGGCCTCATTTGGCACATAAATCTGAGGGTGATTTCGGATTTCCACAAAAATAGTGAAAAACAGACCATTCCTTACACACCACAAAATAACAAATACCGTGTGATAATCAATGTGCATGAGACAAGAACAGGGAAAGACAGTAAAATTTTGTGGATCATTGGTGAGGCTGTACTAATTACCAAGTTCACCTGTCTTTTGAGACTGGAGAGGATTGAACCAAAGGGGCTGCAACAGCAAGGGTGCTGACTAAGGAAATATCACTGGGGAAAGAGATATCTCAGACAGAAAAAGGTCTATGTAGAAATTAGGACAAGCCCAATACCTCCTGATGCCTAAGGCTGCATGCCAAATGCAGCTTGCCCTTACCTGATGATGTCCATCCTCAGCTTCTCTCACTCTCCCATGTTCTAACTCAGCACTCTCCTTCCACATATCTTCTTCCTCTCTGTCCTCCACTTTCTTTTCCTAGCAAGGGAGGAGAAGGAGGAGCAGTGGAGGCAAGAAGGAGAAAAGAGATAAGTGCCCTCCACTAATCTGCTACCTGAGGCAACTGCTTTAGTTGACCTCATTGGTTGGCTCTTGAAACAAGCCCTAAGATGCAAGAAGGCAGTTGCCTTGAAGAGCCAAGCAGCGTTTTCAAAGAGGGGAGGGCACTTTTACACCTCTGACTCAAAAGCTTTAGTTGCATTAAGGGAGGAGAAGGAGAAGAACCAGAAGGGAAAGGATATGTAAGACGTTATCAATCCTGGCTGCTGGCTGGCAAGGTGATGCTTGAATGACAGCTGGCGTGAGGGTGAATTAATATAGCACTAGTAGTTACTTACTTACTTTGGTAAACCTTTATTGGCATATAGAAAGTCCATCGATAACAATAAATATAACAAGGCAAAGAGATACAAATATCAGTTATTAACTTCTGGCCTTTGCCATAGAAACTGCCGCCAAAAATTATGCCACCAAAACGGTGATGAAAGGAGAATAACTGAGAAGGACTGGGAGAGGATCAACAAGGGAAACGGGAAGAGAAGAGAGAAAAGGGCCAAGTAGGTGGGACCTGAGATTATGATGGGCAGTACACTGAAGAAGGATATGATCCAAATTATCTGGTTCAGCTGAACAAAACAGACGTGATCTATTTGAACGAGGGATTTTAGAAAATCTCCCTTGGTGTATTGCAGATGGAAATATGTTCAATCTTGCTAACATTAAAGCCCTTCTTTTGGTCGGATTAATAAATTGGACAAAATAATTCACAGGGCAGCCAAGGGAGGGGGACAATCTGAAGAAAAGGGGTGAACAGGTCGGATTTAAATTAGACAATAATGTTACGTATTCTTGCTCCCAGAGTTTGAGTTTAATGAGATGATGCACTTTTTGAAGGTCCTTATCAGCTAAAAGTTCAGGAGAAAGATCTAAGGAAGATAATTTGGCATAGTTAAGTTTAGACCAATTAGATGAAAAAGGGTCTTTTAATAAATCTAAGAGAATAGAATTCGGGTGAATATTAAGATGGAGTCTGAGCCAAAACTTAAAAGTGGAGGTCCAAGCTACAGTAGTGGGGAGTTGAATACCCAGTTCCAAAATCATAGTGGACAACCTAATTAAGTTTGGAACTCCAAGAATTCTTCGCAGAAATTTAGCTGCTGCCTTATCTATCTCCTGATTAGCTGCTTCAATCCAGACAGCTACTCCATATAATAATTTAGGATAAACTTGTGTTTGGAGAGCATGAATGGCAGCAGGAATATTACCTTTATGAAAATGGAACCGAGCAATCGCATTCTGAGATAACAGGGCTGAGGAGATGGCGGATCTACGGTGGTATAACAAAGAATGTCTATAATGAAAAATAATTCCCAAATATCTGAAGGATTTGACTTGCTGGAAAGTTAAATTGTCAATCCTTCAGGAGGACAATCACTAGTAGTTAATGCTCCACAGCCTAAATGCAAATCAAATTGTAAGGAGTGAAGGGAGAATGAAAAACAACCAAAGAGAAATAATAACCCAGAAAAATAAACACAAGGTTCTGAACCCTATGGTTTTTATAAATTTTCCATAGAATTCTATAGGATTCTTGGTGGGATAGAGCAATTTGGTCCACCATTGCTAGTTGAGGAACCCTGCTAGGTTCTGCTTTTTCCACCCAATTGATTTGGAAGTCTAGTGGCTTGAGTGCAATCATGGGTTAGTGAAGACCATTGAAATTGAGAAACAAAACAAATTGGAATTGTTTGTAAAAGTTTTTCCTTAGGATGACTTAGGAAGTTATTTTCCATTGTGATTTAAGAACATAGGAATAACCCTGCTGGATCAGACATAGGCCCATTTAGTCCAGCTTCCTGTATCTCACAGCGGCCCACCAAATGCCCCAGGGAGCACACGAGATAACAAGAGACCTGCATCCTGGTGCCCTCCCTTGCATCTGACATAGCCCATTTCTAAAATCAGGTGGTTGCACATACACATCATGGCTTGTAACCCATAATGGATTTTTCCTCCAGAAATTGGTCCAAACTCCATTTAAAGGCATCTAGGCCAGATGCCATCAACACATCTTGAGGCAAGGAGTTCCACGGACCAACTACATGCTGAGTAAAGAAATATTTTATTTTGTCTGTTCTAACTCTCCCAACACTCAATTTGAGTGGATGTCCCCTGGTTCTGGTGTTATGTGAGAGTGTAAAGAGCATCTCCCTATCCACTCTGTCCATCCCCTGCATGATTTTGTATGTCTCAATAATGTCCCTCAGGCACCTCTTTTCTAGGCTGAAGAGGCCCAAACACCATAACCTTTCCTCATAAGGAAGGTGCCCCAGCCCTGTAATCACCTTTTCCATTTCCACTATGTCCTTTTTGAGATGTGGTGACCAGAACTGGACACAATACTCCATGTGTGGCCTTATCATTGATTTATACAGTAGCATTATAATATTAGCTGTTTTGTTCTCAATACCTTTGTTAATGATCCCAAGCATAGAATTGGCCTTCTTCACTGCCGCTGCACATTGGGTCGACATTTTCATTGAGCTGTCCACCACCACCCCCAGATCACTCTCCTGATCTGTCACAGAAATCCCTTCTGGTCTTCACCACCTGGAAAAATTTGGTGTCATTTGCAAACTTAGCCACCTCGCTGCTCAAGCCTGTCTCCAGGTCATTTATGAAGAGGTTGAAAAGCACCGGTCCCAGGACAGATCCTTGGGGCACATTGCTTTTCACCTCTCTCCATTGTGAAAATTGCCCATTGACACCCACTCTCTGCTTCCTGGTCTTCAACCAGGTCTCAATCCAGGAGAGGACCTGCCCTCTAATTCCCTGACTGTGGAGTTTTTTCAGTAGCCTTTGGTGAGGGATCGTGTTGAACGCCTTCTGAAAGTCCAAATATATGATGTCCACGGGTTCTCCCGCATCCACATGCCTGTTGACATTTTCAAAAAATTCTATAAGGATCATGAGGCAGAAGCCATGCTGATTCTCCCTCAGCAAGGCCTGTTCGTCTGTGTGTTTTGAGATTCTATCTTTGATGAGGCATTCCACCCTCTTACCTGGCATAGATGTTAGGCTGACCAGCCTATAGTTTCCTGGGTCCCCCCTCCTTCCCTTTTTAAAGATCGGTGTGACATTTGCTATCATTCAATCCTCTGGCACTGTCACCATTTTAAGGGAAGAGTTGCATATTTTAGTCCAGAATGAAGAGTCACTTCATTCTTCAGTTCCTTAATAACATTTGTTATTTGTCCTTTCCTTTGATGCATTCAATCGTGTTGCTTACTATTTTTTATTGTTTATTATTTATGGTTTAAATATTGTGGGGATAGGTCCCTGCCCTGAGGGTCAGTCTATAATTTAAATCCTGAAAAAGACAGCATAAGAAGGAGAGGGAAATGAAGAATAAAGTAGACACAAATAATGTCTATTAATGTGCATTAATTAAATAATGCATTAATGTCTATTACATGTACTTTGTTATAGGTATAGTAGGATATGCTTCTAGGATGTTTCTCCATAAGCATCATGAAAAAGATTGGTTTTTGAAGAAAGTATTTTTGAAGATGTTATACTGGATTTGGAAATTGTAACAAGATGTGTGAGAACGAAAGTGTAGCAAACAAAGTATGTGTTCAATTTTTTACCAACCTGCTAATACTTCATGTAACCCTTGCCCTAGGCTCTGTGCCTCCCCACTTTCAGACTCATTGAGCAACCCAACGGCCTCCGAAACCACCCAGACACTGTGGATGACCTCTTCAGACTGGCAACCAGGTATTTGAGTCCTGTGCCAGCCTTTGTCTCTCTTTCAACGAATCTATATCAAGACATGGCAATCCTATCCAAATAAAATCAAATTGTATCCAACAGCTTATACTGCTGCATGCCCCAAAGTAATACTGTTAACAGAGAACTTCAGGCCTAGTGGAGCACAAATGTTTTACAATGTTCTGACGGTCAAAAGAAGAAATGAAGCACATCCCAGAGTGTTATGGCTCTGCAAAGGCCCTCCTTCATTTTTGGGATGTCCTGCCTTTACTTCCTTTAGTGGGGTGCTTTCTGGGTTTTATCAGTAAGATGGTAACAGGTGGAAATTCCTTTGTGGGAAAGTCCTTCTCTAAGATATAAAAGGCCTAGGTCATGAGGAGTGGTATATAGACCAACACTGCCATTTGAAGTTAGTTCAGAAAGTAACATGAAACCAATACAGTTGACTATGTTTGCCATCTTGCATTCCTGCTCCCTTTGCAATGAGACAGACTGAAAAGTATGGTCTAATGGGAAAATGTTGCCCTCTCTGCCCAGGTTTATCCAGCGCAGCCCAATTACATTGCTCCGGAGCCAGGTGATTCTTCCCATCTTGCAGTGGGCCATTGCTGCCACCACTC
The DNA here is from genome assembly GCF_035046505.1 of Tiliqua scincoides. NCBI lineage: Eukaryota > Metazoa > Chordata > Lepidosauria > Squamata > Scincidae > Tiliqua > Tiliqua scincoides. The sequence goes on along the minus strand of NC_089827.1, from coordinate 76,325,392 downwards.
TGGACCACCGTGATGCTAATTGTAGTGTCATGAAGTTCTTGCGTGACCTTCTCCACACAGGTGTTGCCAACAATGTAAGTGACTGGAAGGGATTGCATATAGGATTTGAATAAATTTCCCATCTGCCGTTATATGGTTTTAGGGATGAAATATGTCTTGTAGATCCTATCAAATTCTCAGGTTTGCGCAGGCCATATCCTGGAGGCAGGAGGTCTGGCTTAGTTGGTAGAGCTGCCACCTTGTATGCCTGAAGATCTGAGGCTGCCAGTTCGAAACAACCGGAAGTACCCGAGAACTGAAGACATGCTGATATACTGATGAGCTGACCCTCGGTGGCAGAGAGGAGTTGCCGTCAAGTGGAGCGTGGGAGGCGAAGGGCCAGAGAGAGGCCAGACCAGGAAGGAATCCAGCTGGAACGAGGAGTTCTATCAAAGACTAGAACTAGTCAATTGTAAAGATCCTTAGAACAGCCTGCCTACGTAAACCGCCTTGGATTAAAGTCTGAGGAGAAATCTGACGACCAAAGAAAGGCGGTATATAAATACCTGTACAAATAAATATCCAAGTTGCAAGCACTTCTTCCTTCTTTAGTTCAAGATCTTAGAGAGATCTTCACAAGACTGGCTTCCAGGAAGCACCATCTAGCTACTGTGCCTTGAGCCTGCTTGGGAAGAGACCCCATCTGATACATCTTACTCGTCAACCCACATTGCATAGGGTTTCTATACACAACTATGATTTCTTAAAACTAAGGGAAGTGTCCTATGCCTGTGCTCAGAAGCATTTTTTTATAATTATTTTTTATTTATTTAAAACAAAACAAAAACAAAGATATAAAAACATCTTCTTAAGTAACAGCAATAGTGAAGTCCCAAATTACTATTACTTATTTCTTATTATATTTCCAGTAATTCTCTGATAGCCAATTCCATTAACATTATCTTCCTCATCTGTGTTACAATCTATACAAAATATATCTATCCCTTACCTTATTTTGATTACTTCCCCTTCTCATCTCAAACAACAGGTTAACAAACACTTTTCAATTAATTTTCTATAATTCCCCCATTTATAAAAATATATAAGAAAAAATTCTTTAAAAAATTATTCTAATATGGATTCTCTTACCACAGCTTTTTTTAGTAAATAAAAGAAAACAACATTCATAATATACATGTACTAATTAAACCTTTAATTAATTAAAATCATGTATTTTAACCAATCCCTTCCCATTTACCCTGTAGATGCTCTACTAATTTCTCTCTTCTTCTCAGTGTGTTGTGAGATGAAAAAAGTCTGAAAAAGTTGAAATAGCATATACAAAAAGTTCTTAAAGTCATAAACTCTCTAAAACTAAACAAATACATCTATCTTCATATCTAATTACATTTTATATAATTCCAAATATATCTAGCATACATAATATTCTTTCACTTATTCTTCATCTCAAACTTCAAGTAAAAATATATACTTTTATATTTCAAAATTTACCTTGAAAAGAGAAAAGGAAAGAGAAAAGAAAAAATTATTTTCCTTTTCTCATTCTTTTCTTTACATTTCTCTAATGATTTAAAAATACAATTATTTAAAATCCAGTCACTTAAAGAAAAACATTTGTCTTTAAAAAATACATTTGATTATTAATTCTACCCTTTATCCAATAGTTTCTTCATATTCCCTTGTTTATTTCCCATTCCAAATATTTCATCTATCCCCTGCTTTACCCAACACCTTTACATCCAAAATCCAACTGTATCTCTCTTACAAGCTTGCCCCCCTTTTTATTGTATCTGTGTATCTCCTGTTCTTACCCACTTCTCATTCTCCCTAAGCAACCTGCACATACACTATTAGTCTCTCTGATCTTTGAATTCTTCTGCCTTCCAGTAAGCTTTACCTCATTGCTATAGTTCTGTATGTTTTCTTCTTGTCCTTTACCTGCAGGCCAAGTACAACTTGATTTTCCTTCTCAATTTTCTTACAACATCCCACTGCTGGCCACCATTTTCTATTCCATGTAGTTCCTCGGTTTCATAGATTTCCTTCTCCTGCTCTTCCAGATCTTCTTCCAACTTCACAGTGTTAATTCAAAACTTTTAGAGCAATCATTCAATTTTTGCTTCCACCTGTCTTTCAAATCAAATCTCTCCTCAGATTTTATTAAGAACTGTTCCAGAGTGCTGCCGTGTTTCCTTTTAATTCCAAGGAGCATAAATTCTCTTCGGCGTGGGCTGCTCCAAGGAGCTCTCAGAATAACCTAGTGATCCGCCATGTTACCCATAGGCATGTCCTCCCTGTGCTCAGAAGCATTAATGTAATCCAAGAAGGCCCCCATCCTTGAACTAAGATACTAGATCTGGGTTCAGGAAAAGCAACATAATATTAGCAATGTGCATATTGTTAAGGAGTTTTGAGCCCAGGAATTTTGGAGTTCTTCCCCAATGAGTTTATTTTCCATATTAGATGGAAGAAATCTGAGTTCCAGGAGATCTTTGAAAATGAAGACTACAACAGAGCTGAAACAAAATTAAATAGAAAGTTACAGTAGATATTTAAATGTGCTGCAAACACTGCAGTGAAAACTTCCTGAAAACACAGAGTAGTCATAGATATTGTCCGGGTGTATTTGTGATGGAGAAGTCAGAAAGTTCATCTCTGCTATGGCTCCTTTCAATATCACAATCCTTTCATATTACTGTTTTTCTTGTAGCACGAGGAGGACTTCAAAGGACGGAAAGAGCTCATAGGACAAGTGATGATGCAGTTGGGCCAGCAGCTGGTGAACCAACTTTTGCACAGCAGCTGCTTCTGCCTGCCACCTTACACCCTACCAGATGTGGCTGAGGTGCTGTGGGAGATCATGCAGGTTGATGGACTGGTGAGTAGACAATCAGTGAGGCTTCAAGCAGGTTTCCTGTTAGAGACAGAGGACATACTTGAGACTTCAGATTGCTCCTGCTGCTTTAGAAAAACAAGGTTAACTAACTGAATTGCGTCTTCCTCTATAGAAAGGCTGCAACTTTCCCAGATTGCTTTTACCTCATAGTCTGGAAGCATGTGCTGGAGTGAGCTGTAGAGAGTTCACCAATTGAACTTTTTTTGATAATGTATTTCTTATTCAATTTTTTGTTTAAATTGTATCTCTGATCTATTTTATTTACTTTCTCATTCCCCACAACAATGTCCTGTCAGGCAAAAGGTCCTTGTGGGGAGGGAGCAAGCTAAGCAGCACTGAGAGAATCCGTCCCACTAGTCTTCAGGCCTTCATTCAGGAGAAAATCCTTTTGGACTGTGCTAGAATATGGCTGTCTCTGGGAAGGAATTGGAGATGTTCTTGTCCATATGCAGTGTCTTCATTGTCAGGTGTGCATAAAATATCATTTAGGGCAGAAAGAGATGTAGAGAGTTTTTTCCCCCATTAGTGCAGGTATGCACTGGTATGAAAGCTGGGTGGTTTCTGCATGAAGAAATGCTTCTGAGAGGGAGGCTCCCATCATAAAAGAGCAGAAGTCATACAATGTAATGGAAATCATTGGACTGAAAATGTTTCTGAACCAGTGGTTCTCAAACTTTTTAACAAGGGACCCATTTCTTAGAATGACCGTCTGTTTGGGACATACCGGAAGTGTTGTCATGGCCAGAAGTGACATCATCAAGCAAATTAAAATTAAAAAAGTAAATTAAAGTAAAACAGATTAAATAAAGGAAGATGAGATGGGGATAGCCAACCCTGTTCCACCAACTGAATTATTTCCTTAGCCTGCCTGCAATAACTTCAAACATCCCCTCCTCCCCCTAAAAAAAAAAATCAGTAAGATTTTTGATCCTACTCAGTTCAGTGTGATTTGGGATAAATCCAGCATATTTTTTGTTTGGGCTGGATTGATATTCAAAACTTCCCTCTAAACAGCGTTAAACCACAGAGTGATGAGAAGATGAAATTAGGCTTCACTGGGTAGGAAAGGGTGGAGAGGACTATCAGGAATCACCTGACTTTAAAAGTCTAAAAAAAAGAAAAAAATCACCTTACCTACTGAATCCTCTGTTTTTATTCTTTTAGTGAGCGGGTCTGCCTTCTGGAGCATTTGCTAAGCTCCACTTTCATCAGATCAAGCAATCTGGTAGCCATGCATTCCCCTTTGCCTGACCTTCAACAGTCGCTAAGGCATGTTTGCTTACTTGCGAGCAGGACTGTATTATCAATTTGGCTGACTAGACAAGCATACAGGCCTGCAGGGTCTAAGGGCCTGTCAGTTTACCTACCCCCATTGTTTCCTGACCACTGGCTGAAACTACCAGTAACAAGGGAAGCTATCAGCCTATGGGGGGGAAACTTATCCTCTGGCAGCCAGCCTCTCATGGCATCCCCTTTGTTCCTTCTTCCACCTCCTCTGTAGATGATTGGCTGACTTGGCTAAAAGGATTGACAGGCTGTACTTGGGAGGAAAGTGTACTTGCTTCTCCCTTTCCATCTGTGTAGTTCAGCGCCTGGTGAGTGGATTTGGTGGGCTGAGTGGGATTTTTATACCATCCACCTCCTCTCAGCATTTCCATCTCTTCTTCCCCCCCCCCATATCCCATCCCTGTATTTGCACCTCACAATCAAGTTCCCTCTTAATTCTCCCACCTTTGTGCCTCACCACCCCCCCACCACCACCACATTAACCATCTAAGGAATTATTCTGGTGCCCAATTCCCTCTCTGTTATGCTCACCATCCCAGCGCTACCCCTCCTCTTTCAACCCCTGCAGCACCTCCTCTTCTTTTTGAACCCCCTCCCCCAGCCAGTCTATTTGGTGGCTGAAATGACTGCCTTCCCCCCACTACCCCTCCAGCCATCCCTGGAAAGAGCGTGCAGCTGACCAGGCCACTAGTGCTCTGGCTCTCCGTTTTCACACTTCATACTCTCCATCTTTCCTTCCTCTTCAACTTCTTATGTATTCCTCCTTTCTCTAGCTTTTCCACAACCCTGCTGTCTTGCCCCCATTTCCGACCCTTCCCTCCCCCACACTCCTTCTTCCCTCTGAACCTCCTGCTTTTTCCTCCTTTAAGAGTTCCTTCAACATGCCCTCCAGTTCTTCCCCCCCCTTTCAACTCCCCCCTCAGTCTCTGTCATTCCCTGCTTCCTTCACAAGACCTTCCTTCAAGGGTAATGGTGCCCTGAGCTCAGCTTGGCTCAGTTCCGTTTACTTTCATTTGGAGCAATGTATTTGAAACTATTTCCAACAGCATAAAGTGTGAGTGAGGCAGACCCTAGCTATGAGAAGTGAAAGTAAATAGGAAAATAACTTAGTCGCTCTCTTTTGCACCTTTTCCATTTCCACTATGTCTTTTTTGAGATGTGGCGACCAGAACTGGACACAATACTCCAGGTGTGGCCTTACCATAGATTTGTACAACGGCATTATAATATTAGCTGTTTTGTTCTCAACACCCTTCCTAATGATCCCAAGCATAGAATTGGCCTTCTTCACTGCCGCCGCACATTGGGTCGACACTTTCATCGACCTGCCCACCACCACCCCAAGATCTCTCTCCTGATCTGTCACAGTCAGCTCAGAACCCATCAGCCTATATCTAAAGTTTTGATTTTTTGCCCCAATGTGCATGACTTTACACTTACTGACATTGAAGCGCATCTGCCATTTTGCTGCCCATTCTGCCAGTCTGGAGTGATCTTTCTGGAGCTCCAAACAATCACTTCTAGTCTTCACCACTCGGAAAAGTTTGGTGTCATCTGCAAACTTAGCCACCTCACTGCTCAACCCTGTCTCCAGGTCATTTATGAAGAGGTTGAAAAGCACCGGTCCCAGGACAGATCCTTGGGGCACACTGCTTTTCACCTCTCTCCATTGTGAAAATTGCCCATTGACACCCACTCTCTGCTTCCTGGCCTCCAACCAGTTCTCAATCCATGAGAGGACCTGTCCTCTAATTCCCTGACTGTGGAGTTTTTTCAATAGCCTTTGGTGAGGGACCGTGTCGAACGCCTTCTGAAAGTCCAGATAGATAATGTCTATGGGTTCTCCCGCATCCACATGCCTGTTGACCTTTTCAAAGAATTCTATAAGGTTCGTGAGGCAAGACTTACCCTTACAGAAGCCATGCTGACTCTCCCTCAACAAGGCCTGTTCGTCTATGTGTTTTGAGATTCTATCTTTGATTAGGCATTCCACCATCTTACCCGGTATGGATTTTAGGCTGACCGGCCTATAATTTCCCGGGTCCCCCCTCTTTCCCTTTTTAAAGATAGGCGTGACATTTGCTATCCTCCAATCTTCTGGCACCGTGGCCGTTTTGGGGGACAAGTTGCATACCTTAGTCAAGAGATCTGCAACTTCATTCTTCAATTCCTTAATAAATCTTGGGTGGATGTCATCAGGGCCCGGTGACTTATTGATCTTTAATTTATCAATGAGGTCTGAAACATCTTCTCTTTTAACCTCTATCTGACTTAACTGCTCGGTCAGGAGGGGCCGTTCCGGCAGCGGTATCTGCCTGAGGTCTTCTGCCGTGAAGACAGATGCAAAGAACTCATTTAATTTCTCTGCCATCTCTAAGTCTCCTTTTATCTCCCCTTTCCTTCCCTCACCATCCAGAGGGCCAACCGCTTCTCTGGCGGGTTTCCTGCTTCTAACATATTTGAAGAAGCTTTTATTATTCCCCTTAATGTTGCTGGCCATGCGTTCCTCATAGTCTCGCTTGGCCTCCCGTATCACCTTCTTACATTTCTTTTGCCAAAGTTTATGTTCCTTTTTATTCTCCTCATTAGGGCAAGACTTCCATTTATGGAAGGAAGCTTCCTTGCCCTTCACAGCCTCTCTAACTTGGCTGGTTAGCCATGCGGGCACCCTCCTGGATTTAGTGGAACCCTTCTTTCTTTGCGGTATACACCTCTGCTGGGCCTCTATTACTGTTGTTTTAAGCAGCCTCCATGCACTCTGGAGAGATTGGACTCTTTTTACCCTCCCTTTCAACCTCCTTCTAACCAGCCTCCTCATTTGAGGGAAGTCAGCCCGTCGGAAGTCAAGGGTTTTTGTTAGAGATTTGCCTGGTATTCTTCCCCCAACGTGCATGTCAAAACGGATCGCAGCATGATCACTGTTCCCCAATGGCTCAGTAACATTTACATCTCTAACCCGGTCCTGCGTACTGCACAATATTAAATCCAGAGTCACCTGCCCTCTGGTGGGCTCCGTGACTAGCTGCTCTAAGCCACAGTCATTTAGCACGTCAAGAAATCCGGTCTCCTTATCGTGACCAGAACACAAATTGACCCAGTTAATATGAGGATAATTGAAGTCCCCCATGATTACAACCCTGTCCCTCCTTGTCACCTCCCTGATCTGTTTCCTCATTTCAAGGTCCCCATCCGATTTCTGGTCTGGAGGACGATAGCATGCCCCCAGTATTACATTGCTGCACAAGCCTGGTAATTTAACCCACAGAGATTCTACGGTGGAGTCGGACCCACCTTCAATCTCTACTTTGCTGGATTCTATCCCTTCCTTAACATAAAGGGCCACCCCACCTCCAACACGCCCCTGCCTGTCCCTCCTGTAGAGTTTATAGCCCGGGATTGCGGTATCCCACTGATTTTCCACATTCCACCAGGTTTCCGTTATGCCCACTATGTCAATGTTTTCCCTATTCACCAGACATTCCAGTTCTCCCACCTTTGCTCGTAGACTTCGGGCATTCGCATAAAAGCATTTGTACACGGAATGCCCCAGGATGCACTGCTTATTCGCTCCTTTGTCCCTGCATCCTCTCATTGTGCCAAACCGTCTATCACATCCCATCATGCTACCTTTCCCAATTTCTTCTCCTACTCTGCCTTTGTCTTGTTGTTCTCTAACCTCCCCATCCTCATCCCATAGGGATGAGGAGTCCCAAACCGGATGCCCCTCGGCTCCTGTTGGCCTTCCCCCAGGGATCAGTTTAAAAGCTGCTCTGCCACCTTTTTAATGTTAAACGCCAGCAGTCTGGTTCCATTCTGGTTCAAGAGCCCATCCCTCTTGTACAGGCCCCGCTTGTCCCAAAACGTTCCCCAGTGCCTAACGAATCTAAACCCCTCCTCCCTACACCACCGTCTCATCCACGCATTGAGACCCCTGATCTCCGCCTGCCTAGCTGGCCCTGCGTGTGGAACAGGTAGCACTTCAGAGAACGCTACCTTTGAGGTCCTGGCTTTCAGCTTCCTGCCTAAAAGCCTAAATTTGGCCTCCAGGACCTCCCAGCTACACTTGCCCACGTCGTTGGTGCCGACATGCACCACAGCCGCTACCTCTCCCCCAGCACTGTCTACTAGCCTGTCTAGATGAGAAGTGATGTCCGCAACCTTCGCACCAAGCAGGCAAGTCACTATGCGGTCCTCACATCCGTCGCAAACCCCCCTCTCTATGTTTCTAATAATCGAATCCCCCACTACAAGAAGCCCCCGACCCCCCTCCCGCCGAGGAGTATCCCGAGTGCGTTCGGATATGGGCCCATCCCCTGGAGAAGGGGTCCCCCCTAGGGGATTGTTTCCCTCCTCTCCAGGATGATGTCCTCCAGTCCCGAGACTTCCCACCCGGGCAGCCGAGGAGCTGCACGCCTGAGGTTGGGACGAAGCCTGATCGTCCCCAGAAGTCTCCCCACGGTCCTCCTCTGCCTGCCTGCGCTTCTCCAGGTCGCCCACCAAGGCTTCAAGGGAGCGGACGCGTTCCCTGAGACCCTGGAGCTCCTTGCACCGAGGACACACCCATGACTTATGCCCCAGAGGCATATAATCATACATGTGGCACTCGATGCAGAACACTGGATAGCCCCCACCCTGCTCCTGGCTGTCTGACTGCATAGCTTTTTTGTTGTTGTTGTTGTTGTTTTATTTAGGGGTACTTTTAAAAACCCTACACTGGTTAGCAGCCCTCTTCTCAAGGGAAGAGGAAGGGCAGTGTATGGGGCCCTGGCCTCCTTGCCCTGCTGCTGAACTCACCCCGATGCTAAACTCTCAGTTTACCTGGCACTTAGTTCCCAGAGGCACTTAGGGTTCCCAGAGGCCCCACGCGTCTGCAGAGAGCCTCACACAATGGCAGGCCTAGCTTTATACTCCTGGCTGGCTCCTCCTCCCTCCTTCCTTCCTGATTGAAAAGGGGGGCTGGTCTTCCCAGGTGAGTTTACAGAAGCTCAGGAAGACAAAAGGCTGCTGATGGGCGTAACCTACTCTGCAGGCTCCTGAATAGAGTGCTTGGATTAGCCTAATGGGGCTCTTATCACCTACTAAAGGTGGTGATGCTGAAATTCTAAAATGGACTCTGCCTGGGTGGTTGGGAATTGGCCCTTACTAGGTTCTTTCCCTCCTAGTTCTGTTCTCTTAGACTGGACTGGACTGGTTACACCTCACCAAAGGCTACTGAAAAAACTCCACAGTCAAGGAATTAGAGGACAGGTCCTCTCGTGGATTGAGAACTGGTTGGAGGCCAGGAAGCAGAGAGTGGGTGTCAATGGGCAATTTTCACAATGGAGAGAGGTGAAAAGCGGTGTGCCCCAAGGATCTGTCCTGGGACCGGTGCTTTTCAACCTCTTCATAAATGACCTGGAGACAGGGTTGAGCAGTGAAGTGGCTAAGTTTGCAGACGACACCAAACTTTTCCGAGTGGTAAAGACCAGAAGTGATTGTGAGGAGCTCCAGAAGGATCTCTCCAGACTGGCAGAATGGGCAGCAAAATGGCAGATGCGCTTCAATGTCAGTAAGTGTAAAGTCATGCACATTGGGGCAAAAAATCAAAACTTTAGATATAGGCTGATGGGTTCTGAGCTGTCTGTGACAGATCAGGAGAGAGATCTTGGGGTGGTGGTGGACAGGTCGATGAAAGTGTCGACCCAATGTGCGGCGGCAGTGAAGAAGGCCAATTCTATGCTTGGGATAATTAGGAAGGGTATTGAGAACAAAACGGCTAGTATTATAATGCCGTTGTACAAATCGATGGTAAGGCCACACCTGGAGTATTGTGTCCAGTTCTGGTCGCCGCATCTCAAAAAAGACATAGTGGAAATGGAAAAGGTGCAAAAGAGAGCGACTAAGATGATTACGGGGCTGGGGCACCTTCCTTATGAGGAAAGGCTACGGCGTTTGGGCCTCTTCAGCCTAGAAAAGAGACGCTTGAGGGGGGACATGATTGAGACATACAAAATTATGCAGGGGATGGACAGAGTGGATAGGGAGATGCTCTTTACACTCTCACATAATACCAGAACCAGGGGACATCCACTAAAATTGAGTGTTGGGAGAGTTAGGACAGACAAAAGAAAATATTTCTTTACTCAGCGCGTGGTCGGTCTGTGGAACTCCTTGCCACAGGATGTGGTGCTGGCATCTAGCCTAGACGCCTTTAAAAGAGGATTGGACGAGTTTCTGGAGGAAATATCCATTATGGGGTACAAGCCATGATGTGTATGCGCAACCTCCTGATTTTAGAAATGAGTTAAGTCAGAATGCCAGATGTAGGGGAGGGCACCAGGATGAGGTCTCTTGTTATCTGGTGTGCTCCCTGGGGCATTTGGTGGGCCGCTGTGAGATACAGGAAGCTGGACTAGATGGGCCTATGGCCTGATCCAGTGGGGCTGTTCTTATGTTCTTATGTTAAGCTATTTTTTGAGTTTGTTTAATTATTTATTGCTCTCTAGATCCTGTGTCCTGTGTCCCAATTTACTGAACTGTTTAGGTTATGTTCTAACTTAGATTAAGTTTAACTTGGGTTACGTATAGGTTTAATTTAAAACAAAGTAGAAAAACCTGCTTTCCACTTTATCCTCCTCCCTTCCTTCGATTAGGTGCTAACTTAGGTGAGTTTGGTGCAGCTAACTTTCAACTTTGATTTAAGTGCCTGACCCTTGGGCTCTTACTCACGATTAGGACTCTGCTCCTGCTCAGAGTAGACCTATTTACCTCCCTTAGGTGCTAACTTTCAACTTTGATTTAAGGTTGATTTAAAGTTAAAGTTAAGGTTAGAAGACAGGGAGTTAGAAAGACAAAGAGTTAGAAGGAGTACACTTACCCTCTCGTCATCTTCCTCCTCTCCTTCTGCAAAACTCAGAGGTCTACTTGCCTTCTCCTCGCTCAGATGCTAAACTCTCAGTTTACCTGGCACTTAGGGTTCCCAGAGGCCCCACGCGTCTGCAGAGAGCCTCACACAATGGCAGGCCTAGCTTTATCCTCCTGGCTGGCTCCTCCTCCCTCCTTCCTTCCTGATTGAAAAGGGGGGCTGGTCTTCCCAGGTGAGTTTACAAAAGCTCAGGAAGACTCTCTCTCTCTCTCTCTCTCTCTCTCTCTCTCTCTCTCTCTCTCTCTCATGTATGTAACTGGTGGAGCTGAAGGAAAATGCAGAAGACAGACTATGGTTCATACTTGGTCCTAAAAGTTCCTAAACTGAAATAAAGTCCCTAAAATTATTTTTTAATCCTAAAGTTCCTAAAACTGTATATATTAAATTTCTTCTGAATAATTTTATATAAATTTTTATGATTTTAAGTATAAATTTAGCAATTCAGCCCTGATGTTGCATTTCTCCTGGAGGTATTTTCCAGACACAATGGTTTTGACTTTTTACTTCTTTGACTTTTTTCATACCAGCCACCCAACGCCAAATCCCCAGATGACCTCTCCCAGTGGTTTCATATAGATATGAAGTAACATGGGGAATAGTAGAGAACACTGTGGCACCTGCCCCTCAAGGCAAACAGGAGTCTCCCCAGTACTTCCATCTGGCTCTGTCAGCCAAGAAGGATGGAATGACCATAAAATGGTGCTTCCAATCCCCAACTCATACAACTCTCCCAGAAGAACACTATAATCAATAGTGTTGAAGCAGCTAAAAGGTCCAAAAGGACCAAAATGAACAAGACTGTCTCTCTTCTGAATTCAGATAATTCTGGATCCAGATAATCTCCTCCAGAACTCTGTAGAGCTGAGATACCACCATCCGCTCAACAACTTTGCCCAGAAATGCGGGGTTCGAGACTGGCTGATAATTGTCTAATACAGTGGGATCCAGAAAGGGCTTTTTTTGGATGGAGTGAATCACTGCCCACTATAATATCATTGGCATCACTCTCTCCCTTAAATGTGGCTTTAATAATTAATGGACTTGAGTTTGAGTTAAAAGGCAAGCTAAAATTTGTGCTTGGAAAATTTGATATGCACTGAAAAGAGTTTTTAAAGGTGTTTTTTTTTAAATTTGACCTTAACTGGTTTAGTGGTATGTTTTTTTTATATTTAAAAAAAAAAGCAGCATTCTTTTGAGTGGCATTTTTCTTGATTCCATAGTTTTTATGATTTTGGTCACTTTTTTAACCTTAAAATACCGTAAAGTTCCTAAAACAGACCTGAATATGGAATATGAGTCCTGGAAGCTTCATCTACTGTTACAGATGGTGAATCAGAGTTTCCAAGGATAGACCACTTTACTACAGCACCGAATTGAGTAGTGAGCAGATTCATGGCACCGAGTGAGGTAGCTTTTTGGGCACTGAATAAGGGCAAGCAGCCTTCCTGCTGGTTCAGGAGGATCTCCTACTCTAGGATTCAGTCTTTCATCATCAACTTCATCTTTTTAAGCTAACAAAATTAAGATTGAATGAAGTTGGTTGGAGTTTGAGTACTTGGACAAAGTCCTGTTTGCTGTTCTAGCAGCTAGATGTCCCTCTGTTAAAAAGGTTATGGTTCCACATGAATGGCTTTCCTGAAACAATGCAATAAGAAGGAAGTGCCAGTAATTTCCAGATGTTCAGCATATATTGCAATTCCTGCAAGATGAGCTGACCATGGTTCTGGACATAAGCACTCTAGTGAGAAGTGGTATTCATTAACAGATTAATTGGTTGCAAAAAGGATAGGTCTTTATTGGTTCATCCACCATCAAGCCAAGAGATGATCTTGAATCTTCATACATCCCACCAATGTCCCTGCTGGAGTCTGAATTGGGTACTCAGAGCATTAATGGGACTGCTCTTTTTGGTCATGGATAATGGCTGTGTTCCCCACCCCTAAGAAACTAATACTGAAAACTCTCTTCCTGAAAAATCTCTTTCCAGCCAAAGTTCTGTTATTTTCTATAATAATAAAGTGGTTATCTGATCAAACTTGGTGTTCCTGCTAAAGTGTTCCCCAGGTCTTGGAATTTTTTTTCTTCTATCCTTTTATCCCAACTCAGTGCATCCACAGAAAGGAAATTTGATATAAATGGATTCTGCATTTTTTCTTGGGAAAAATGATTGGGTCCAAGAGTCAGAAGACTTTTTAATTCCTTCCAAGATGCAAGTCTGGGGCAAACAGTATCTACCACCACTCTGACCCACTGGCACTGAGTTGGCACACCTGTTGTTAGGGCAAGGGCTACTAGCAGGGACCTCAGTGCAGGGGGACAGTGGTTTCCATAGCTTTTGGGGCATACTTGGGAGAATTTTTTAAGGCAGCAACTTGGTAATCACTACATACAATTAGTAAGCACTACAAAACTGATGTGTTTCTCTCATTTGAGACAGTCTTTTGAATATTGCAGAGGTCCTAATCACTAAAGTTTCACTTATGTCAAGGATATGAAAAGGTGGGAACCCCTCCACATAGGAGAAGAATGCAATTCAGCTTGCTGGCTCTGACTCCAGTGTCATGGGAGAAACAGTTCTGAAAAATTAGGAATGCCCTTCTCTTTCTTCTCAGAGCGTAAATTTATAGTAAGACATTCTCATTTCCCTTCACATTCTGATGTGATTTTTTTAGAATTTGGGGGCTAAGGGTAATTATTCTTTAAAGAATTATTGTTAGAAGAAACCAGGGATGAGAATTCGAGTCAGATGACTCAAGTTCATCACAAAGATGTGCAGTTCTTGCTGACTTGTGCGAAGTCATGCACGTGGATGACTTGGGAAAGTATTTGAGTCTGGGGTTGCTTTGGGAGTTGCTGGGTCATTCAAGTCATCCAGAAACAGCTTAAGGTGCTCACAGCACCTCTGATGCTGTTGTACCACTGTGTTGCCCAAAAGATTTCATGCACCCATCCGGAAGTGCTTCTTCTGATTTTGCATCAGAGGCAGGGGGAGGAGGATAGAAGGAGCAAGGAACTGTTTTTGACCATAGGTATTTGGCTTGGGTTTTGCAGGTGGGGGAGGGGCAGGAGGAGGCAGGAAATTAATTCCTGGAGCAATAAAAGGAGGCACCCAAGCCATATGTGCTCATTCATCAATCGATTGCTCGCTTGCTTGCTGCCATACAGCACCGCAGCAACGTGCATGCGCTTTTTCTCATGCATTCCCAGCACAAAACCCAGGCAGTGTTCCTTAGTTTTCTGGCTAGACAGGCAGGAGCTTTGGGATACTTCTGCAGAAAATGAAGCCAATCTGCGGTACTTTCTTTTTTTAGGGGGTCTTTATTCTACTCAGGAGCAGGTTGCTTTAATCAGATGCATAACTGTGCACACTGCACAGCGTTTCCAAAAAATGTTTTCCTTAGCAGCCACAACCAGCCAGCATTGCAGCTTATGGTTTCCTTGCATCTGTTCTTTTCTTCTCCGTTTTTTCTTTTAGAGATTGCAATAGGCAGCCAAAGTTCAGGTACAAGAAGACAAGACATTAGGAGAAGGCAGCATTTTCAATTGCAGTGTGTTTTTCTCCAGCAAAGAAAGGCAGGGTTTATGTTCTTTCTTTTTCTATTTGGGACGGGAGCTCAGCTAGTAGCCAGCAGCTAGCTAAGGCCAGCATTCAGTTTGGGGTCTGCAGAGGCAGCTTAAGTTCAGAAGAAGAAAAAGAAAGCATTATACTCACAAGAGATTAAGAGAAGTGTTTAATTTCCAGCAGGCAGTTGTCTAGTAAGATTTTTCTCCAGCACAGAAAGGCAGTGTTTCTGTTCTTTTTCTGTTTGGGAGACAGCTTCAGCTGACCTTCCTCCCAAGAATCTAATATATTTTGGTCTGTCTGTTACACTTGTTCTGCCCGACACACACAGGTAGGCCTCAGGCAGGCTATTCTGGCAATAAATTAGAAAGTCTTCCAGAGAAACAGTGTATTTTTTCCTTTCCTGCCTAACTTTGTTGAGATACATAATAATAGTAGTCAGTGTTTGCATCTGAGCAGTGGTGCCTGACTTTTCCTAGGAGCAGCAGGAGGCTACCAATTAAGTCCAGCCATTCAACCACCTTTCCAGACCTGTTTTTCTCACCTGCTGTCCTACCTGGGTGAGCAGAGCCTATCTTTGGCTGCATCCCAACTCACAAATTCCCTGCTTTTAACCCTCAGACAGATTAGACTGCTGCATACTACCACTATTTGTTTGCAATGAGTTGTTGCAAACTGATGCAGGAAACCAATATCTTTTGAGTTCACCAACTTGCAGAAACTGGCCAACAACCATAGCTCTGCTCAGTGAGTTTTCTGCCAGACCACTATCAGCAACAAATTATCCACCACCTCCAAATCCCTCAGGCATCTCAAGGCTGTCATCGATGAAGGTGGAAGAGTTTGAATGTTCTGTACGCACAGAGTGTTCTAGCCGTGCTGCCACCACCATGCCCTCCTCCATCCAGACCACACTGTCTGATATCGTATCCTCTCCTAGAAAGAGTGCGGATCAGGGCCAAATCAATGCTTAGTAGTTGGCAACCTTCAGTCTCAAAAGACTATGGTATCGCGCTCTGAAAGGTGGTTCTGGAACAGCATCTAATGTGGCTGAAAAGGCCGATTCGGGAGTGACAATCCCTTCCACACTGGGAGCAAGTGCAGTCTGTCCCTGGCCTGTCTCCCTGGCTATGGGCCTTCCTTCTTTGCCTCTTTGCCTCAGTCTGTTGGCCAGGTGTCTCTTCAAACTGGGAAAGGCCATGTTGCACAGCCTGCCTCCAAGCGGGCCGCTCAGAGGCCAGGGTTTCCCACTTGTTGAGGTCCACTCCTAAGGCCTTCAGATCCCTCTTGCAGATGTCCTTGTATCACAGCTGTGGTCTACCTGTAGGGTGCTTTCCTTGCACGAGTTCTCCATAGAGGAGATCCTTTGGGATCCGGCCATCATCCATTCTCACAACATGACCGAGCCAACGCAGGCATCTCTGTTTCAGTAGTGCATACATGCTAGGGACTCCAGCACGTTCCAGGACTGTGTTGTTTGGAACTTTGTCTTGCCAGGTGATGCCGAGAATACGTCGGAGGCAGCGCATGTGGAAAGCATTCAGTTTCCTCTCCTGTTGTGAGTGAAGAGTCCATGACTCGCTGCAGTACAGAAGTGCTGCAATGCTTACGCAGCTGTCAACTCAAGGCAGAAGAGAATTCTGTGGCCTGTTGTCCGTGAATTAATCTTTGGGTGTTCCCTCCCTTTGTTGTTGGTGGACAGGTCGGAATTTCAATGTTTCTGTGAGGAGCTCAACCATCATTTTTAAGAGTTAAATGCTGATTTTAATTGAAATAGTACTCCACGGCTAAAGGTGAAGTCTGCAGTTTTCTGGCATTACCAGGCAGGTAATGTGGCTCTGATCCTTGACATCTGGTCAGACTGGAAAATGCACGGCTTCCTTGAAGTAACGGCACATGTGATCGTAGACTTTCAGTTGAAGACCAGACCATTGTTTGCCAATTGTTTGCCAATGATTTCTGATGAGGCATACAGGCATGAACATCTAAGAGGTCTCTGAAGGGGTGTGCACCTCTTTCCAAATCAAAGAAAGGTGCAGTATGTGGTGACAGACAACAGGGGAAACATGGTGAATGCATTCACAGCAGACTTCCATTCCCAGGAGAACTGGGACAACATTGAGGATGAAGAGGATGAGGCCTGCCTCCCTGAGAGCGCCAGCTTGGAGAACACGGACCTCCGGCACAATGTGGAAGACATGATTTCTTCCTTTGTGCAGTAGAATCAGCAGACCCAAGCAATTCTTTGAAGAGGCTCTTGTGCTTTGAGCACAGCTTCCAGCTCTGTGTCAGTGATGGATTAAAGGAGACAAGATCCAAACCACCCTTGCCGAGGTATCAAAGGTGTGTGGTCTGCTTCCCACCAGCACTGTCTTCAAAAACATGTTTGAGAGGAGCTTTGGAGCCAACTTGCACATTCCTCAAGTCCAGAACAGCACCCTGTACCAATCAATTGGTTTCTGGCTCTGGAAGAAGAGTGGCTGAGGACAGTGCTGGATGAAGCGAGTTTGTTGAATTTGAAATCTTTCCTCAGTACTCACAGCTGAAAGAACTGAGCATAGCTCTGCAACCCTTTTTGGTGAATTGAGGAATGCTGGTGATTGCCAGTTTGATGCCCATACCATAGGGCCCAGAGAATAAACCACTCAAGTTCATTGAGTACAGACTGTAGTGTTGGACCCCAGCTTCCATTTTCGGTGGCTGTGCAAGATTAGTGACTGAGAGGAAGACTCCCTCCTGGTGAGGGAGAAGGTGGTTTCTGAACTCTGGCAGTTCTAAAACCTTGTTATTCCAAATACTCTGAAGAGGTCTCCGCAGTTCATGACCCCCACTGAGGTTCAAGCTCCTTGAAAGAGAACTTGTACCTCCTCTCTACGTGACTACCCAGAGGTTGACAATGCTGAGAATGCCACCACCCCCTCGTGCACAATCAGTTTGAAGTGCAAGATACAGCTCTACATTGTCTTGCCCAAGCAGAGTGCCAAGTACCATCCCATCCAAGAGTTCTGGAAAAGTCATTGCAAGGAGCTTGCCTGTTCACACTGCTGCTCTGAACCTGTTCCTGGTTCCTGCTGAGTGGGTGTTCAGCGAAGGTGGCCTAGTGATGTGGCCTCACCACAGCAAACTGGGGTCCAGTCTCCTAGAGAAGATTATTTTTCTTAAGTGCAACACAGATGATAAGTTTGCCAGACAGCGAGTCAATGGTTGTGTTCTTCAATAAATGTTCTTGCAGTAGTTTCACCCATGTCTGCTTCCTTGCAGTGTGGTAGTGGGTGATTTGTGGGTAGGGAGAGCATCCCAAGTCTCTGTCCCACTGCTCTATTGGGCTGTTCTGTGGTGGCCATGCTGGTTGCAGTGTATTCCCTGTCTGCCTGCCTCCTTCCCTAACTGGCCTGCTGCAGTCACTGAAGTTTTTTTCAAAAGTCTCTTCCAGGGTGGCAGCCCTGCATGGTGCACACTTAACCTGGCTGTCACCTCTTGGGCCTGGTTCACCTTGCCCAGGTCTGCATAATCCAAGTGTGTAGTTGTAGTTGGGGCCCTAGCCAAACCCTAGCAAAGACGCCTACCTGTGGGCACTGCTGCCCTCTGGGAAAGGGACAGAGTACATGACAGAACATCCTCCAAAACTGTCATTTCACACCCCTGTCATTTCTGGATTTGTGACCCTGCTGGGAATCACTGCTGTCAGAGCCTCAGAAACCAGGGAACATCCTATTCACCATAAGTGTCACACAGCCATGCCATAGTGGAAACAGCATGACACTTGTGCTGGTGGCAGAGGCTGGTGGTGTGAGGAATTGCCACTGCTAGTACCTCTTTCATGTACAGTTTCAGGCACGTGCGCTTGACAATCCCTAGTGCTCCACATCATGCTACCCTCAGACTGCTCTGGGCTGTGGTATCACAGGGCCACTGGCTTTGGGTTCTCCTCCTCATCATCTCCCCACATGCTCCTTAACATCATATCAGAGCACCCCTCTTGTCTTCAGAAAACAACAAGCTGCCTCTCTCACACACAACTTTAGGGCATGTGCAGTTGGCAATCTCTTATGGTCTATATTGTGCCATCCTCTGACTACTCTCTGATGTCAGAGGGCCACTGACTTGAGTCCTCCTCATCATCTCCCCATATGCTCCTTTATATCATATCGGAGCACACCCCTCCTGTCTTCAACAAAAGACAGGCTGCCTGTACATGGGACCCTACTACCACTGCCAGTGCCTCAGACCACTAGGCCATCTGAGCACTTTGTTGTTCCTGCCTCTGCCATCACCCTTCCCCTGGTCACTTCTGGTGGAAGAATGGGTGACCTCCCTGGCCCCTCGTCCCCATACCCTCCTCTACACTTCCCTGGGAGGCAGCCAACCCCAATGAAATGCTGTGCAGTGTGGCACCACATTCATTGCACCTAACTACAGGTCAGCCTGTTGCTTCTCTCAGCAGCTCCACAAAAGATGCTGTCAAATGGTAACCTATGACATCTCCAGTCCATACTACAGGTCAGCCTGTCATTTCTGAAAGACCTGAGGGCTGCCTCTCAGCAGTGCCACTAATGCTGTCAAGCAACTGTCTGACACCTGTCCACAATACTGGTCAAGTGTATCTCTGAGCACTGCAACATATACTCGCCAGATAGCTTATAGTTAGATTGTAGACCTGAGGAAAGAAAGAAATTTTTGTAGCTTCAGAACCCCTACAAGCTAATGGAGCATATTGGCAGACTTTACCCTTTCCTCCTCTGGGCCTTTGGGATGTCTCCAATGTACTTTGAGTTGCTTTTGAAAAGAGATAGGTCAAGTCCTCATGCAAATTATCTTTGCTTGATCTTTTTTGATCAAAAATGTTATTTTCTGCCAGCAAATGTCTAAAAGTACTCAAACATGATGAACCAGTTGCAGCCTTTAATTTTTTTTATTAATTTTCAATTAATAATAATTTAATTTTTTAAAAATTATTTTCCAAAATAAAAACAAACAACAAATATAAACAAACACATAACAAACACAAACTCAATACACAACACAAAAAAAAACACAAAAACACACTGTTGGAGGGTGCAGGCAATCATATATCAATATATCTGAACAAACAATACATATCTTCTAATCTTGTTCCTGTTCTACTTTAACCTCTTAATATCATTTATCTATCATATCATATCCTGTATAATATGTCATGTATACAATATATTCATCTAAATGTCCTATCTTATACATCTACAACTTCATTTTCAACCAAGCATAAAATGGTCTCCATTGCTCTGTCTGTGTCGGTTTACGCTGTTGATCCAAAATCTCTGTAAGCCTATCCATTTCCGCCACATTCATTATTTTCTCTATTAATTCATTTTTCATTGGAATTTTAATATCTTTCCAGTATCTAGCATATATGGTAAGGATTAGATTGTGAGATATAGAAAAACAAGAACTAACAGCGGCAGCTAGAAAAACTTGCTAACCCCTTTTTTCATTTCTCCTGGGTGCAAGAATCAAGCTGCAATTATTTATACTGTTTGACCAATCCCCAGGAATGCCGAGCCTTCACCATAGCTAGGTTCAATATATTTCCATCTAATCTCCTAAGGGATAGATTTTTGGGTGATGGAGATAAGCAGAAGATCATGTCCTTGTGATAAATGTACTGTTGAGACTCTAGCGCATATGATGTTTACTTGCTGCTTATATAATGATCTGTGACTACAATACTTAGATCAGATAGTTACCCCCCCGGGGGGAGGGGCAGGACATGGTGCGTTTCTTGTTAGCAGGAAGAGATCAAGAATCCATTTGTATGAGTGCCGTGTCTTTGTCTGATTTTTAATAGGCGCAAACATCTCCATGATCTATATATGAGCTATGATAATTGAGAAGCTGTGTAGGGGGAACTGTGTGTGTCTATAGTTCAGCTCTTTTTCCACATATCTATTGGAAGATATGTGATTTTTTTAGGTTATTTTATTGGCTGTTTCTCTTCTGCTTGCTTTTATTTGTTGTCTGTGATGCCAATAAAGATTTCTGATCTGATCTGATCAAAATTGCTAAAATCATGGTTGTTAGGAATAATACCATCATGTGATATACCATTCAATGTGTAATTTACAGCATAAAGCAGTGAAACAAACTGAAGTGAAATATCTCAATTCCATTCAAAAGTTATGGCCAAAAACCAGAAAACAAAAATGCAACTGTCTATATCATAAAAAGTATATCATAAAAAGTATATTTTCTTAATTCAAAAAGGACCAATGAGGCTGATCGTTCAAAGAGCCAGTGAGATATTATTATGACACAGCATGGAACCAATAAGGTATTAGTAAGGTAACACTCTTGGGAGAGGGGGTGATACCACTAGTGACCAAAATTGTGGAAATCGTGGTTTTTAGGAATTTAGGTGTGCAGCATTTAATGCGTTGTTGCCAACATTAATCGATCTGTTCTAAGCCTGTTCTAAACCTCTGAAGCTAAGGGGAGCGGTACTCCCCTTGCCTCCGGAGGCTTTTCTGAGCCCCACAGACGCACACACTGCTTCTGTTAGGCTCAGAATGGCCGAAAAATCACAACTTCTGGTTTCCTCAGGAAACTGGAAGTAACTTTTTTGTGGGCAAGGAGAGGCATTATTAGGTATTCTAAGACCCAGGGAAGCTCCTGGAGAAATATGTACTTAGTTCTCACTAGGAATTAAATAGCAGCAAATTATGGAGAAGGAAATACTCAAATGCTGAGGGTGTGAATCATGCTCTCCTAGTGCCTGCAGCAGTAGGATGCTTGTGGAATGTCAATGTACACACTGCTAAATGGCTAAGCCACTATGAGGGCCCTTAAGTGGGGTGGAAAGGTGAGGTATAAATGAATGAATGAATGAACAAGCGAATAAATGGATGAATGAATGCCCGTGTGTGAATCAGGCTCTCCTGGTGCCTGCATCAGCGCTAGGGGTGAGAATTCCCATAGGCCCCCTCCCCTCAAAAAGGAATAAAGGTGATGAACATCTCTAAGGGGAGGGACTTCAAGCAAGAGGATGAGGCTGCAACCCTAAGCATTTACATGGGAGTAAGTGCCACTGAAATCCATGGAGCTTACTTATGAGTAGGCATTCATAGGATTCCACTGTTAAACCCAGAGATACTCCTCTTGATTTTAGGCTTGGATGAGAGTTGCCTGACATGAGCCAGGATTTTGGCCCATCCATAGTGTGGCCCTTTCCTAGTCTTGCAGATCATTTTTCATGACAAGAAGGTGGAGGGGGCACCTGGGAAGCCATGATCTCATACCCATACCCTGTGAGAGTGCGAGGAGGTAGGGAGGAGAAAGGGGAAACTTTTCCCTTGGGCAAACCTGGAAGCTCCCTAGCCACCTATCCTCCTCCTTGTCCAACACCACTGTGGAGAGTATCGGCCACCTCCACTACGCTGTTTCCATGTCTGGCTTGCCCTCCAAGCTTTTTAGTTGGTATTTCTTTGCTCCATTGGAAAGGAAAACAAAATGCACACTGGGAAGATTGTTTGTTTGCAAAATGGGCCACCAAGTGGAAAATACTCTCAATCCTGTTCTCCCTTTATCTTTCTTTTCCTTCCTTCATTCCCTCTCCACCATTCTGCAAATGCTCACTCCAGCCAGACTGGAAGTGGCCAGAAATATTAACTATATTAAATATAATATTATATTTATTATAATATAATATTAAATATTAAATATATATATTAACTATATTAATATTAATTATATTAATCATATCATTAATTAAATGCAGATCTTAAAAATATATTATTAATACACAGCAATATACATGCTTTATAAATGATCACTGTTGGAGACAGGATGCTGGAGTAGGTAGATTTTGTCTGGTCCAGGAGGACTCATAAGAACATAAGAACATAAGAACAGCCCCACTGGATCAGGCCATAGGCCCATCTAGTCCAGCTTCCTGTATCTCACAGCGGCCCACCAAATGCCCCAGGGAGCACACCAGATAACAAGAGACCTCGTCCTGGTGCTCTCCCCTACATCTGGCATTCTGACTTAACCCATTCCTAAAATCAGGAGGTTGCGCATACACATCATGGCTTGTACCCCATAATGGATTTTTCCTCCAGAAACTCGTCCAATCCCCTTTTAAAGGCGTCTAGGCTAGACGCCAGCACCACATCCTGTGGCAAGGAGTTCCACAGACTGACCACGCGCTGAGTAAAGAAATATTTTCTTTTGTCTGTCCTAACCCGCCCAACACTCAATTTTAGTGGATGTCCCCTGGTTCTGGTATTATGTGAGAGTGTAAAGAGCATCTCCCTATCCACTCTGTCCATCCCCTGCATAATTTTGTATGTCTCAATCATGTCCCCCCTCAAGCGTCTCTTTTCTAGGCTGAAGAGGCCCAAACGCCGTAGCCTTTCCTCATAAGGAAGGTGCCCCAGCCCCGTAATCATCTTAGTCGCTCTCTTTTGCACCTTTTCCATTTCCACTATGTCTTTTTTGAGATGCGGCGACCAGAACTGGACACAATACTCCAGGTGTGGCCTTACCATCGATTTTTTTAACTTTGTAAGCATATCAATAGAATTGTTTTATCAAATGAACTTTGTGAACAACCAGTCTGACCCGCATTACACACACACACCCCTGTGGACCTCAATCCAACTAGTCATTTCTCTTATTCTCCTTGGATAGGATTGAACCCTTTATTAATTTAATGAAATTAAATTTTTCCAGCAGCTGGTGGGGAAAACAAAAATAGACCATGAAAATATATCAGAGCTGATAAGAATTTGGTTAGAAAGCTGATTTGTCTCCTATACTAGGAGATGCACAGCTCAAGCTTATGCATGTCTACTCAGAAGTAAGTCCCATTAGAGTCAATGGGGCTTACTCCCAGGAAAGCGTGGATAGGATTGGGCTGTAAATCACTTCATCAATGGCTGATAACTATTCCCTTCAAATAGCAAGATTCATCACTTTAAAAATACAGACTTTCCTCTTCAGTAAACAACAAGATTAATAAATCACTTTAAAAACAGCTTTTCTGTTTTCACCCCTTTTTCTGCTCCTGGCCAAGTAAAGTGTGTGCTTGTCCCTCCCCTCCCCCTTTGCCAACTGCATGGAAGCAACTTTAAGCGTCCTGATGACTGGTAAAATAGGAAGTGTTTTATTTGGGGAGGGGGAGGAAAGCGGGAAGGTTTGGAGATTGAAAGGGGTGAGTGGAAGAGGGAGGGGGTTGAAAAGAGAGATTTCACTTTGCTGAGAAGCGATCCCAGGCTGGGAACTAGGAACCAACCAGACAAGGATCAGCAAGGGTTAAGGACTGCAAGCTGAGCATGCTTGGTACTTTCCAGATGGGGGTTGAAGAGCTTTGGAAACAACATGCAGCAAACACAGAAAGCAACAGCCTCGGAGTGGAGGGAGAAGAGGGCGGAGCTGCGCAACTCCCATTTCTTCTGCTTTTAAAAAAAGTGCAGACTACGGGCAGAAGATGGGCTCATATTCTGCCCAGGGGTGTGACTGTATTGCTGCAAGAAGACATCCCATGCCTCCCCTTTGAGTTCCTGGCGCCTCCCTAAAGAGCCGCACCGCATAGTTTGAATAACACTGAACTAAGGAGTGCCCTCAAATATCTCTAAGGTCAACTTGTGCAACCTCCTGATTTTAGAAATGGGCTATGTCAGAATGCCAGATGCAAGGGAGGGCACCAGGATGAGGTCTCGTTATCTGGTGTGCTCCCTGGGGCATTTGGTGGGCCGCTGTGAGATACAGGAAGCTGGACTAGATGGGCCTGTGGCCTTATCCAGTGGGGCTGTTCTTATGTTCTTAACTACAATTCCCAGAAAGCCTTGCAGGTCTCTTGTTGTCTAGTGCGCTCCCTGGGGCATTTGGTGGGCCGCTGTGAGATACAGGAAGCTGGACTAGATGGGCCTATGGCCTGGACCTGTGGGGCTGTTATTAACTACAATTCCCAGGATGCCTTGCAGGTCTCTTGTTATCTGGTGTGCTCCTTGGGGCATTTGGTGGGCTGCTGTGAGATACAGGAAGCTGGACTAGATGGGCCTATGGCCTGATCCAGTGGGGCTGTTCTTATGTTCTTAACTACAATTCCCAGGAAGCCTTGCAGGTCTCTTGTTATCTGGTGTGCTCCCTGGGGCATTTGGTGGGGTGCTGTGAGATACAGGAAGCTGGACTAGATGGGCCTATGGCCTGATCCAGTGGGGCTGTTCTTATGTTCTTAAACTACAATTCCCAGGAAGCCTTGCAGGTCTCTTGTTATCTGGTGTGCTCCCTGGGGCATTTGGTGGGGTGCTGTGAGATACAGGAAGCTGGACTAGATGGGCCTGTGGCCTTATCCAGTGGGGCTGTTCTTATGTTCTTAACTACAATTCCCAGAAAGCCTTGCAGGTCTCTTGTTGTCTAGTGCGCTCCCTGGGGCATTTGGTGGGCCGCTGTGAGATACAGGAAGCTGGACTAGATGGGCCTCTGGCCTGATCCAGTGGGGCTGTTCCTATGTTCTTAACTACAATTCCCAGGAAGCCTTGCAGGTCTTCTTGTTATCTGGTGTGCTCCCTGGGGCATTTGGTGGGCCGCTGTGAGATACAGGAAGCTGGACTAGATGGGCCTATGGCCTGATCCAGTGGGGCTGTTCTTATGTTCTTAAACTACAATTCCCAGGAGGCCTTGCAGGTCTTGTTATCTGGTGTGCTCCCTGGGGCATTTGGTGGGCCGCTGTGAGATACAGGAAGCTGGACTAGATGGGCCTGTGGCCTTATCCAGTGGGGCTGTTCTTATTTTCTTAACTACAATTCCCAGGAAGCCTTGCAGGTCTTCTTGTTATCTGGTGTGCTCCCTGGGGCATTTGGTGGGCCACTGTGAGATCCAGGAAGCTGGACTAGATGGGCCTGTGGCCTGATCCAGTGGGGCTGTTCTTATGTTCTTAACTACAATTCGCAGGAAGCCTTGCAGGTCTCTTGTTGTCTTGTGTGCTTCCTGGGCATTTGGTGGGCCGCTGTGAGATACAGGAAGCTGGACTAGATGGGCCTATGGCCTGATCCAGTGGGGCTGTTCTTATGTTATTTCATAGGAAATGGGATCTAACTTTTCCTTCCTTCAGCTTCAATAACTTTCAGGTAGATCTTGCAGAATGCTCCTATTCAGTCAATTTTCCCTATTTGTCTCCTAAAGCAATGGTTGTCAGTCATTATAGTGGCATCATCAATTTAGGTTTCAAACCTAAGCCACGATTACACAAAGGTCCCATTACACAGCATGCTCAGACTGTTATTTTGCATAACTCAGAATGCAAACATGTCATCTCGAAGTCAAAGCAGACTTGGATCCTTCTCCAATCACAGAGCTCTGCCCCTTTTCCACTTATTCAAGGTAAAGCACCATGGCTGTCTCCCACCAGCAGCCTGCCCTGCCCAGCAGCTCTGTACCCAGTATTTTCAGCTCTTTATTTTCAATGACCCACCTAAAATTGGCTTGTAACTCACATAGTGGGGTCCTGACCCATAGTTTGAAAAATGCTGTTCCAAGGGATAATAAGAATTGGTCATGTAGCAAAAACAGTTGTTCCCCAAAGCTCCCACAAATATGGTGGTGTTTTGCAGAAGTCACAAACAGGGACTAGAATGCAAGAATCCAGTAATAGAATGCAGTAATTAACACCTTCTGCATTCTTTCCCCCTTGCTGGGGCTCCTGGTGAAGGGAGGGGTTACTGCCTCCTAGTAAAGCCTAAGTGTCTGGAGAGAGACAGATGGCCTCTTTGTGCATTTCAAAACGTCAGCAAGGCGGTTTTTAAATTTTTGTTCTTTAAATTGATTTGCTATAGTGCATTTTTTGCCATCCACAGTGAGTTCTTGGAATAGAATCCTCCTGAATAATGAGTCTCTACCTGTATATGCTTTTAACAATGATAGTAAATAGGACTTACTCCTGATATGAATGGGTAGGATTGCAATCTAGGATTGTTAAAACTCTTCTTGCTTGATAATGTCACTTACAGTCATTACATCATTTCCAGTGGGTTTTGACAAATTCTGATTCTAAAAAGTGGGTCCTAGTAGTAAAAATGTGAGAACCACTGCTCTACTTCATTTGTTGTGAATCTGATTTATAACTGACTTTGTAGATCAGCTCCCCAACAAATGAAGCACAGCAGTATTTCTCACTCTCACATCTACCACCTATAAGCAAAGTGCCTAATCACAGCTGCCAACATTTAATGTATTCCCCTATTGAGATACCTGGTCTGTCAGCCTTCAGATCTTGAATTTGTATGTCTGGTGATGAATGACCAAGATACAATGAAAATTCTGTTGGTGTATTTCCCACACTGCTGCCCAATATTCCCTCCAACTGTTGGAGGCGTTATTAAAGGCGATGTTGGCTTCATCCAGACTTACTGCCTGGGAAGATTTCTTCATTCATGCTGAAGCCCCCACATTTGAAGCAGCTGAGGAATTCTTGGCCATTATGGACCTGTGTCAATTGATATTTTGTCCCACTCATGTGGAGGGCACTTTTTTCAGTTTGTATCATAGAGCTTCCCATGAGAAAATTCATAAGGCTGTCATCAGAGCCTCAATTTGTTTCTTTAATAGATAGTATAAAATTAATTTCTCCGATTCCGATCCAAAATAGTGGACCCTGCCACCACACCAGACAAACGCTGAAGGAGGAGGAGGAGGAAGAAAGTTAATCCCATTTAAGAACTTGATTGGTAAGAGAATATTACGAGATGGAAAGTTTTTAAAAAGTGCAAACCAGAGCGAAAGCACCCCCAAACACATTCTGCACTTCCTGAGTTTGAAAACCACTATAATTTTTTACCCTCCATCTAGGAATATTCTCTTATCTATTAGAGAAGAAGGTCAGGTTTTTAACGGGGGTTCTTCATGGTATAGATAGGAGGACATTTTTCCACTTCTAGTTTTTATTCTGTCTTTCTACAGGATCAATTCACCTTGTACTCTCTTATTAATTGAACTCTTAATTTTTTCCCCATTTAGAAGTTGTGGTCTGTACCACCTTGGTATCATGGTTCTTGGGTTTTTTACAGTTTCTCTTTAGTGATTGCTTAGCCATCCTAGGGATTGGTAAGTAGTTTCCACCTATTAGGACTGGTTTTCAATTCAGTCTTCCCACTTCTAGAAGTAGGCTCTGACTCATCTAAGCTGTCCTTTTACCGAGCAGAATTTAATTAGCTAAGAAGCCCTGCTGTGTCACATCATTTAAACTGGAATGCTGGGAACTGGACCCAAGATTTTCTGCATCCAAAGCATGTGCTCTACCACTGAGCTATTGTCCCCATCTCTCTGATTATCACTTAGATTAACTTTATGGGAGTTGGTCTTGCAGAGAGAGACCAAGTGTTAACGTATCAGAATCTGCAGAGTTATAGTGGAATAGCCTAGTGGTGGAATAGCCTAGAAGGTGGTATCCTTCTTTATTTTTAATGCATCTAGTGTAAGTGCATCAGGCATACATATTCAATTAAAGAATTCAGAACTGTAGCTTTTTTTTATTTGGAGAAGCTCATGTAACTTGAAAGTCCTTGTCTTTAGAATCACTGCTATCTTATTGAAAAGCTTTGTGGTTTTTTTCTTCCTAACCCACTCCTCAGACCTTCTGCTGCTGGCTGGAGAATTCCTTGAAGGGCTTACCAAAGGAAACGACAGGGGGAGCCATGCAGGTGACACACAAGCAGCTGACTGATTTCCACAAGCAGGTCACAAGGTCAGTGAGGCTCCCGTGGCAGCACTTGGGAGAAGGAAAGAGGAGGCTTCAGTAGGATGAGTTCTAATGTTGTATGTGAAATTGGTGACAATCTCTTCAAGCAGGTGCTCTTAATCCTACTCTTGTATCTTGTATCCCTGCCTATTGAGCATTAAGCCTTTCTGTCTATGTACTTAGAGAAAGAGAAGTTATAATTCAACCTTATAGCATTGTATGTGGCTGTGTGGCTCCAACTGAAAAGTGGGGAGTCTCATACATTTTCTAAACCACAGAAAAAAATGTCTACAGCACTATATACAGACTCCCACAGGAGGAGGGTTGAGGTGCATGTGATAGCCAAGGGTGGCCCATACATGAGCTTGGAAGAGGCATCTGCTTCAAGCAGTGGAATAGTAGAGTTAGCAAACTGTCAGAGGGTACCTTGCACTACCTGCCTCTTCCCCCAGTCAATCATCTGCCCAGCCACTTCACCTGGCCATTGCACCAAACTTGAAGAGTGAGCAAGGTTGTGGTTTTTGAAAAAATCAAACTGACACTTTAGCAAAGTATAATCTGGACATATGCTCTTCAAGATTGTGCACCTGCTCATAGTGGTGAAGAGCAGGTGCACAAAAAGCAAAAAGCTTTGGATTGCTTTAAAGGTTGTAATTTAGTCTTCTGGAGACTGCCTATTCATGTAGTGAAAATAGCTGCCTCAGAT